>NC_133619.1:593692195-594057195 GCF_048593235.1 Sminthopsis crassicaudata
GGGGCAGCGTTCCCTTTTCACCAAAGACGAGCCCGGGAGCGAGGGCCCAAACAAGCCCAATCGGATTATTTTCCCACACGGCATCACCGCCACCAATAATCCTGGACTGGTCTCGGGGCGCTCCGGGCAGAACCGGAGCAGGCCCCACTTGAGGCCGGGGGCCAGGATGGTCACAGTTCAAACCCCTGGCCGTGCCTTGAGCGCCTGGTCTGTGCCGAGCCCCGGCCTACAAGAAGGCCAGCTGTCTCGGGCTCTCCGAGGACTCACCGTCTCTCCTTTGGCTCCGTCCAGCCCCGGGTAGCCCCTGATGCCCTGGGGGCCCTGCGAAGACAGAAGGACACAGGATGGGCTCGGGCGGCTTCCTCCACCTGCCACCTTCCTGTTCTCATTCCCCAGAGGAACTACCAGTCCCTGCCCTGGGCACCTTCCGCTCTCCGGCCCCCTTGTGCCAAACCGCAGCCGGGGTGGGCACCGATGCTGAATGGGCACTTGGTGCCAAAGGCTGCGCCAGTGCGAGTTAGCGCTGCAGGGACCTTCAGGATAACCTCAGTTCTCTTACTTTACAGGAGGGGAAACTGAGGCTCACAGCCACCGAGGTGTCCCAGGAAAGGAGCCCGGGCTCCTTTTCCCCAGGCGGGCCCTGATTCTAGGGTCTCTAACACGGGACCACCAGAGGGTCCCACAGGTGGTCTTAGACAGAAGGAAGAGGAAGAGGAATACGTTACCGGGGGGCCAGGAATTCCCTGCTCACCGGAGGCACCCACATCTCCTTTGGGGCCCTAGAAGATGGAAGGCGGATGTCGGGACTTGAGGACCACAGTCCGTCAGTCCCAGAAAGGAAGAGATGCAGATGGCCGAGTCCACTCTCAGTGAGCCCAGGAATCAGAGAGAGCCTCCACATCTAAGCCCCTCATTACCCCTTCCCCTCCCTCCTCTGGACCCTTCCTCCCATCTCTGCCCTTCCCCCAGTGCCTCTCCATCAGCCCCAGCAGCAGAGCTCCTCCCTGCCCCCAAAAAGAGATACTCAAGGACTCCCAAACCTACTGGCTTCCCTTGTCTGCCTGGCTCCCCCAGGGGTCCCCGGCGGCCTGGATGTCCCTAAAGGGAGAGAAGGAGGTTTGAGCTGCATCCTTCAGACTCTACCCCACAAGCCCTAGACCCCAAGCATGACTGGGTTTCCATCGCTTCCAATGAGCTCTTCTGAGCCCCACGTCCCCAAACCCAGCTAAGCCCCTCTGGACTCACCTTCACCCCCTGCAGCCCCTGCGGCCCCTTCACGCCAGCCGGGCAATTGGTCGGACACTGAAATGTAAATATGGGGTATTTATTCATGGCCAGATCCAAATTTAGCTGGGTGAGGACGGGCAGGGCAGAAAGTCCACAAGTTTGTCCCTCCCCTCCTTTCCCTGGACGCAGCCATCAGCCCCTCAGAGCACCAGACGGTGCTTCCTCTGGCCAAAGGGGACTTCTGGGCAGCCCCTGTCTCCCTGCCCACAGACCCATTCCACAGAGGGTCCTCAATGACCTGGCTGGTTGGGCCCACCCCGGGACTCACCAGGAAGTCAGCACTGCCTTCAAGGCCCTGGATGGTCCCAGGACGTCCCTGAAAGAGCAATCTGCGGTGAGGTGGGGGAGGCAGATAGCCCCAGTGTCAGGCACAGAGCTGGGTCCCCTGTCCCCGGCTCTGGAGAGATGGCTGGTCTGCTCCGAGCACGCTGGGCAGACACAAACGCCCGGTAGAGAGCTCAGACCGTGCTCCTGCTCCCAGGAAATGCAGCCATGGGAGAGGATCCCAGGGTTCAGGCCTCCCCAGTCCGATCCTGACCCCCCTCGGTCCCACCGCCACACTGGTGGGTGGACTTCTTCCTGGCCAGTGACTCGCCCCCTCCTTAGGACATATACCCCATATTCCATCCATTGGTTCCAAGGAGCCAAACCTGAATCTCTGGTTCCGGGAACCTCCGCGCCCCCTGGAGACCCCCGTTTCTCAGCCACGATGGTCACAGTGGTCACTAATTTGGCTCTAGGACAGCGGGATTGGGATACTCCCAACCTCCCTCATGATGGGGGCTGAGAATACATGGCTGACAGTTCACAGGATCAGTGGTCCAGCCCGTGGTCTCTCTCCCACCCTCACCGCCCCAAGGGAAGCAGAGGAAGGATACTCACGGGCTTTCCTGGAGGTCCAGGAGGTCCTGACGGTCCCTCGGGCCCGGGGTCCCCCTGAAAAGAGATGCCAGCGCCACGTTAGAGGCCCCCGGGGACCCCCGGCCTCCACACTTGGACAGGAGCAGAAGCTGTACTGAGAGAAACTTCAGGCTAATTCAAGGACGGGTCTCTCTCCAGGGAGGCTGCGCACTCTGCCCCATTTAAGGGGGTTATGGCCATTGTTCTTCACTGGACTGGCTACAATAACGCCTCATACCCAGGGAGTAGGATGACCAAGTGCAACCTCTTCCTGAGCAAAGATGCCGTGTCCAAGTGATGGGACAAATGATGCGGTGCCCCGGGGGGGGGTCATCCGGCAGACATTTACCTCTCTGCGGCCTCCCCCTGCTCCTGGGTCTGCCTCAGGGGCCAAACAAAGCTCATGGGCTCCCTCTTTCACCTGGTCACCCCTCAGATATCTGAGGAAAGGTATTACATCTCCCTTGCATCCCCCCAATTCCCAGTCTTCTCTTCTCCCAACGAAATCATCTCAATTCCTACAACTATCACCTCATTAGCATACGGAAAACCCTGGGAGTGGCTTGGTTACTCACCTTGGGACCAGGGATGCCGATTTCTCCAGGAAGCCCGACTGGTCCTGGAGGTCCCTTGGGGAAGAAGGGGAAGAAGTATCAAAGAGGTGGCCCCATGGTTTTAGAATTTAGAATATCAGCGTTCTAAGAGACCTTGGATATAATTTATTCCAATCCCCCCGTTTTACAGAGAAAGAAACTGACCTTCAGAGAGAACAAGTGACCCAAGATCACACAGCAGGTCAGTGACAGAACTGGGATCACATTCTAGTTCTAAGGGCCTTTGTCTTCTTTGACCCCCCCTCCCCACGATCCATCTTGTCACCCCCTCATTGAAGAAAGAAAGGAAATAAGCATTTATTAAGCACCAACTATGTGCTAAACACTTTGCAAATATTATCTCTGACCCTCACCACAACTCTGTGGGGCTGATGTTGTTATTATCCCCATGTTTACATTTGAGAAAACTGAGGCAGGCTTAAGTGATTTGCCTATAAATGAATTGAAGTAGGATTTTCTTCCTCTAGACCCAGTTCTCTGCCCACTGTGCCATCCAATTGCCTCATGGGAGTGGGTGCTAGGCATCCAAATTCTCTTTACTAGTCTGAACATGTAAATTAACTGTCCCCCAAAGTCTTCTTGTGGTTGTCCAAGCCTAATGGAATGAGTTTTGGGGTTTTCTGCAGCTCTAGTCCTTTTAATTAGGTCAGAGAATTAGTTCATATTCCCCCCATGCTGACCTTTGCTTAATTCCTTGCCACAGTTTGAGCAGGACCTGAAAAGCATCACCGCTCAGTCTGTCTGAGGTTTGCCCTTTGAGTGGGCCAAGGAAGGGCAAGAGTATAAATAAGTTCACTGTATTTTCTTTTTTTGTGTTCTCTGGCACAGTATGAGGCCCAGGGGAAAGCTCAATCAATCAATAATCAATAAAATGTTTGGGGTGCAAAAGGTTCTCTGCTAGAATTCTAGTGACATCAGTGGCCAAGTCAGAGAAAAATGTTCTGTGGTGAGAGAGCCATCAGTGGAGATAAATGCAAAATGTTCCTGATTTATCCTGCTTCCCTAGTAAAGTGTTTATCCCTTCTCTAATTCCTCTATCTGCCTCACTGATCCTCTGTTCACTCCCTCCTGCCTCTCCCCACCGTGCTTCTCCCCAGTTTCTAAAGTCACACTACATTCTCACAGTATCTCTTTCCTTTTTCAACCAGAGTGCCCAGGGAAGCCATCTACATTTAGTGATTTCCTCAATCACTACTTGGACTTCCAGCCTCATTCCTAAACTCAAAGTTTTATCAGGTTATCAGTTAAATTGCTAGCGTCCTCCTAAATTCTTCTCCTTCTCCACCACTGTGGGGCCTCTGCCGCCACTGGCCAACTTCTCCATCTGGCTCTTGTGTCCCCTCTGGGTTTTCAGCGGACCATTCTCTAGCGGATCCCCTCCTCCTTCTCAGTCTCCTCTGCCGGGCCATTATCTGTGACGGGCCAAGGATGATGTCGGTGTCCCAGAGCTCGCTCCTGGCTCTTTTTCTCTGGGTAACTTCTGCTTTCATGGATTCAATGACTATCTCTCTCGACATCTCCCAGATCCAAGTATCCTTGGACTCTTCCCTGAATCCCAGCCCATTATCACAAACTGCCTGTTTGACCTTCCAAACTGCAGGTCCTAGAGGCAGCTCAGGCTCGACACGTCCAAACCAGAACTCATCCTCGTTCCCCTACGAACCCATCTGTCCTTGCAACTTCTCGGGAATGTTACTGAGGGTACCACCATCCTTCCAATGACCCCGGTCTCTACCTCAGTGTTATTTCTCATTCTCACTCCCTCTCACTTCCCCAGCCAGTCACTTATTTCTGCCTCCACAAGTTCATGCCCTGACTTCTCCGTTCTCACAGTCAGGACCCTAGGTCAGACCGATGAAACAGCCTCTGATTTGGTTTCCCTGCCTCATCCCTCCCCCCTCCATCCTCCCTCAGCTGCCAAAGTAATTTTTCTTAAAGCCCAAGTTTCCCTGAGCATGTCCGGGTCCCTATTTAACAAATTCTGGTGACTTTGAATTGCTTCAAGGATCAAATATAAACCTTTCTAGTGGTCAATTGGCCAGTTAGGAGGCTGGGGTCAAGAAGACCTGAGTTCAAATTCAGCCTCAGACACTTACTAGCTATGTGATCCTGGGCAAGTCACTTCACCCTGTTTGCCAGCTGCAAAATGAACAGAAGGAGGACGTGGCAAACCACTCCAGAGTTTTTGCCAAGAAAACCCCAAAGGGATCACAAGGAGTCAGATACAAGTAAAATGACCATATCAGTAACAAAACTAAGGGGAATCCTGTGATGATCTCAATAGATGCCAAAAAAATCTTTTGGCAAAATACAGTCCCCATTCTTATTAAAATTACTGGAGAGCAGAGGGAAGTGAGTAAACAATAGAAGATGACATTTAAGTTTTTGATAATCTGTTTCCTTTCAAGTACTGCATTCTCCTCCTCCCATTCTGCAATCCAGTCACACTGCTGTGCTTGCTGATCTGCACACAGCTGATACTCCCTCTCCTGACTCCAAGTCTTTGCCAAGGCTGTGCCTCATGCCTGGAGTTCATTCCCCTCTCACCTCCACCATTTGGAAAAATGGTTTCCTTCAAACTCAGCTCAAGCACCATCTCTGTCAAAGAGTTTCCCGACCTCCCTCCCAAACCTGCTACAGTCCTCCTCCCCCAAATTCCTTGTGAATGTGGACCGAAGGATAGCATCTTTCTTTCTCGTGGTTCTTCCTGTCGTTCTGATTTTTCTTTCACAACATGACTGCTATGGAAATGTTTTAAATGACTGTACTTGTCTAACCCCTATCAGATTGCTTGCTGCCTTGGGAAAGAGAAAAATTTAGAGCCCCAAACCTTACCAAAATGGAGGTGGAAAACTATCTATACCATATATACATGGAAAAATAAAATACTGTCAAGGAAAATAAAGAAGGTGAGCTCCTTGAAGACAGAACTTTTTGTCTTTTTGTTTGCAGCTGTTGGCTTAGCTTCTGGCACATGGCGGGTGCTTAATAAATGCAGATTCGCTGCTGCCTGCTCTAGCAGGGTTAAGATTAGGGGAAGAGGGGGAAGAGATGGGGGACTGTGAGTCAGCGGTTGGGAGAGGTTCCCCTTCTCTACCGACTTTTCTCAGCTTCCCATTACCTGCCCCCCTCCCCAAGGACTCACCTGAGGTCCTGCAAAGCCAGGGCCCTATGAGAAAAAAGAGAGGCTGGGACGTGCTCTGCCCCTGGGCCCCCACCGTGCCCTCCCGTCTCCCACGGCTCCCTCTCTGCAGAACCCCCTTCTCCAGGGCTCTCTCCCTGAGGACCTCCTCTTCCTCCTCCTCTCTCTGGCCCTGAAAAAGCAGGGCCAAGGGGACGGAGCCAGCCAGCCAAAATACTCACGGGGAGGCCTGGGGGGCCGGGGAGGCCGGGTTGACCCTAAAAGCACAGAGGGACGGGGCGTTAGTGGCAAAAGGAATCTGGCCGTGTGTTCTCAGAAGAGGCAGCCGCCCGGCCCCCCACATGCGCCCAGCCTCCCCCACGCAGCCGGCTCTCTGGACCCCCACTCTCAAGTCCCCGCCCCCTCCAGAGCCCTCTCCTCGTCCAGGCAGGCGGACGTTGAGGAGCCCGGACAAAGACTGCCGGGAGACAGTCCCCTTCTCCCAGCCCCTGCTCACCTTGACTCCAGGTGGTCCCTGGGGGCCCGGTTCTCCCTTCGCTCCCGTTAAACCCTAGAAGAAGAAAGCAAGAGGTTCGGCAGAGTCCACGTTCGGACCCCCAGCCTAGACTGTCATGTCTCAGGGACCCTTTCTTAGAAGGAAGGGCAGGAGGCAAGAGGGGAAACGCAAGAGAGCTTGCAAAGATACAGCCGGGTAGCCAGAGATGCATAAAGATACACATTTATTATATACACACATATGCCTATATGTGCATGTGGGGGGGGTGCCATCTCATTGGAGATTCTCAACAGCCTTGTGAGGAAAAGCAGGGGTCCGTTCCCATTTTACAAGTGGGCAAACTGAGTCTCAGAGAGCTGACCTGCACCCTCAATTAATATCAGGGGACGGATTTGAACTGAGGTTTCCCGAATTTAGTGTAGCAGAGTGCCTGGTACACAGTTAATAAATGTTTGCTGAATCAATTTGGGGAATTGCCCTCTCTCCATTGCCCCAATCCCCTCTCCCTCCCTCTCCCTCCCTCTGTCCCTATTTCTGTCTCTCTCCGTCTCTCCCTCTTTCTCTGACTCTCTCTGTCTCTGTCTCTGTCTCTCCCTGTCTCTGTCTCTCTGTCTCTCTCTCTGTCTCTGTCTCTCTCTGTCTCTCTCTCTCCTGTCTCTCTCTCTGTCTCTCTCTGTCTCTCTCTGTCTCTGTCTCTCTCTGTCTCTGTATCTCTCTGTCTCTCTCTGTCTCTCTCTGTCTCTCCCTGTCTCTCTCTGTCTCTCTGTCTCTCTCTCCCTGTCTCTGTCTCTGTGTCTCTGTCTCTGTCTCTCTCTCTCTCTCTCCCTCCCTCTCTCTGTCTCTCTCTGTCTCTCTCTGTCTCTCTCTCTCTCTGTCTCTCTCTGTCTCTCTCTCCCTCTCTCTGTCTCTGTCTCTGTCTCTCTCTCTGTCTCTGTCTCTGTCTCTCTCTATCTCTGTCTCTGTCTCTCTGTCTCTGTCTCTGTATCTCTCTGTCTCTCTCTCCCCCCCCCCCCCCCAGACACACCTGCGTTTCCCAGGCATTAGCTCTTTGCCCGCCCGGGGACGCGCCCGGGCGGATGCGGAGCCTCCCTGCCCTCCGTAAGCACAGTTACATCCTCGGTGGCTGAAGCGGCCCTTCCTTCCCAGCCCGCGCTCGGATTCGGGCGCTGGTTATCGCCGGAGCCGCCACTTCTGGACACCAGTTTTTCTGACTTTGGCCCCACACTTCCCGTAGCTCAGCCCCCAGCCCCGGGCCGCGCCGGGAGCCCCTTACACTTCCACAGACACTGCTGGCCGCCTCCCTCGGTTTACCTCGCGGGGAGAGGACGGGGCCGGCCGGGCCAGTGAGCGCCCAGGGCTGGGGCTGAATGCGGGTCCCAGGCGCTTCGGAGTCCCAGGGCCAGGTTCTTTGCCGGGGTGAACCTCCTGTGTCCTAAGGGCCCTCCCAGCTCTGACATCCTGGGTTCTAAGGCCCTCCCAGCTCTGACCTCCTGGGGTCTAAGGGCCCTCCCAGCTCTGACATCCCGGGTTCTAAGGGCCCTCCCAGCTCTGACCTCCTGGGTTCTAAGGGCCCTCCCAGCTCTGACATCCCGGGTTCTAAGGGCCCTCCCAGCTCTGACCTCCTGGGTTCTAAGGGCCCTCCCAGCTCTGACCTCCTGGGTTCTAAGAACCTCCCAGCTCTGACCTCCTGGGTTCTAAGGGCCCTCCCAGCTCTGACCTCCTGGGTTCTAAGGCCCTCCCAGCTCTGACCTCCTGGGGTCTAAGGGCCCTCCCAGCTCTGACATCCCGGGTTCTAAGGGCCCTCTCAGCTCTGACCTCCTGGGTTCTAAGGGCCCTCCCAGCTCTGACCTCCTGGGTTCTAAGGGCCCTCCCAGCTCTGAGCTCCTGGGTTCTAAGGGCCCTCCCAGCTCTGACCTCCTGGGTTCTAAGGGCCCTCTCAGCTCTGACCTCCCGGGTTCTAAGGCCCTCCCAGCTCTGACCTCCTGGGTTCTAAGGGCCCTCCCAGCTCTGACCTCCTGGGTTCTAAGGGCCCTCCCAGCTCTGACCTCCTGGGTTCTAAGAACCTCCCAGCTCTGACCTCCTGGGGTCTAAGGGCCCTCCCAGCTCTGACCTCCTGGGTTCTAAGAACCTCCCAGCTCTGACCTCCTGGGTTCTAAGGGCCCTCCCAGCTCTGACCTCCCGGGTTCTAAGGGCCCTCCCAGCTCTGACCTCCTGGGTTCTAAGAACCTCCCAGCTCTGACCTCCTGGGTTCTAAGGGCCCTCCCAGCTCTGACCTCCCGGGTTCTAAGAACCTCCCAGCTCTGACCTCCTGGGTTCTAAGGGCCCTCCCAGCTCTGACCTCCTGGGTTCTAAGAACCTCCCAGCTCTGACCTCCTGGGGTCTAAGTCCCCTCCCAGCTCTGACCTCCCGGGTTCTAAGGGCCCTCCCAGCTCTGACCTCCTGGGTTCTAAGGGCCCTCTCAGCTCTGACCTCCCGGGTTCTAAGGGCCCTCCCAGCTCTGACCTCCTGGGTTCTAAGGGCCCTCCCAGCTCTGACCTCCTGGGTTCTAAGAACCTCCCAGCTCTGACCTCCTGGGTTCTAAGGGCCCTCCCAGCTCTGACCTCCCGGGTTCTAAGGGCCCTCCCAGCTCTGACCTCCTGGGTTCTAAGGGCCCTCTCAGCTCTGACCTCCCGGGTTCTAAGGCCCTCCCAGCTCTGACCTCCTGGGTTCTAAGGGCCCTCCCAGCTCTGACCTCCTGGGTTCTAAGGGCCCTCCCAGCTCTGACCTCCTGGGTTCTAAGAACCTCCCAGCTCTGACCTCCTGGGTTCTAAGGGCCCTCCCAGCTCTGACCTCCTGGGTTCTAAGAACCTCCCAGCTCTGACCTCCTGGGTTCTAAGGGCCCTCCCAGCTCTGACCTCCCGGGTTCTAAGGGCCCTCCCAGCTCTGACCTCCTGGGTTCTAAGGGCCCTCTCAGCTCTGACCTCCCGGGTTCTAAGGCCCTCCCAGCTCTGACCTCCTGGGTTCTAAGGGCCCTCCCAGCTCTGACCTCCTGGGTTCTAAGGGCCCTCCCAGCTCTGACCTCCTGGGTTCTAAGAACCTCCCAGCTCTGACCTCCTGGGTTCTAAGGGCCTTCCTACCCCTGATATAGTGTTCTAACAATCCTTGAAGTTCCGAATTCCTCTGATTTGGAGATAATGGGTTTGAAAGTATTTTTTAAACTGCCCCTTACTTTACCGAAATGTAAGGAACTATTTTTTTTTATTAATAAACTGAGACACTAATGTGTGCATTAAAAATTATATCTTCAACTACCTGCATGGAAATTGCCTCTGAGATATTTTTATCTCTAAATTACTCCCTCCCACGGCCCAGCCCCCCTGCCCAGAATGGCCTCCCAGAGGCCTCCCTCACTGTTAATCAGCATGTGCTGGGAGCGCTGCCAGCTACCCATGATACTACCCACAGTATTAGACAGAATTCTGAAGGCACTGTTCGCTCCATCACCGCCTCTCCCTTGAATTGCAGACTACATTATCATGGTAGCCCCTCAGACTTGCAAAGGACTTAGTGCCTTCCTCACTGAACTGTATCTACACAAGAATCCCCCAGTGGAATAAGTCACTTCCTTCTGGGGTCACCTTTTCCACTTTGTCAAATTGTCAAGAAATTTTTCCTGATGTTGACATTAAATTTACCTCTCTACAACTTCTACCCATAGTTCCAGTTCTCCCCAAGCAGAACAAGTGGAATTGCTTTTTAAAGACTTGAAGACAATTACTGTGGATGGTTTCCCCTCCCTCCACATCCTCAGTCTTCTTAATCTAAACATCCTTAGCTTTTTCAGCTCCTCCTTGTATGGAAAGGTCTAAGTCCTTGCACCATCCTGGTTTTTCCTTCTGCAGCTGTTCCGGCTTCACAGCATCCTTTCTCAAATGTCTCATCAGGTGGGGGACCACAGGGCTACATCTCCCTGGGTCTGACCTCCCGGTTCTCCTAATGGGGTCTAACTGAACATGCACTGCCATGTTGCATTGCTGGTTGCCATGTTGCATTACCAAGTTGGCTATTATTGACTTGTTGTCCCACTAAGAACTAAAACTTAATAAGAGGTATCTTTTGGATTATCTGCACCATTCCTTTCATTTTCATAGATGATTACATAAGAGTCAGGTCTCACAATCCGTCCCCTAGAGAGAGCTCAAACTCTGGAAGATCAGGTTCTAGCCCTTGTCTGGTTGTCCAGCCCCCTCCCCCCCACTCCGACCATTGCAGCTTTTCTGGTCAGTACTCACGTCAATCCCTGGCTTCCCGTCTGGCCCATTTGGACCCGGCTTTCCTGGGTCACCTTTTTGTCCCTGGTGAACAGACAAGGGGAGAAAAATGAAGTCCGTATATGGCGTGTTTGTGGGGGCAAATATCTAGAACTTCCAAGGCAGAGTTGTTGGGGAAGAGCACACTCACCGGAAATCCAGGTTTTCCAGGGGGTCCCTTGTCACCCTACGAGATAAAAACAGATGAGATTCCCTTAGTGGGCACCTGAGGGTAACATGCCCTGCTTGCAGAGCTGGCACTGCTGAGCCCGAGATGCCTTACAGGTATCAGGGAACTGGATTTGAATGTCGGTTCTGGTCATTATCTGAGTGACTTTGAGCAAGTCACTTATGATCTGTTTCCCTGTGTATGTAAACGGAGGGAGTTAGACCAGTTTTTC
Source organism: Sminthopsis crassicaudata (assembly GCF_048593235.1). NCBI lineage: Eukaryota > Metazoa > Chordata > Mammalia > Dasyuromorphia > Dasyuridae > Sminthopsis > Sminthopsis crassicaudata. Next base: position 593,703,325 of record NC_133619.1, read on the forward strand.
CTACTCTTATGATCCTATGCGACAGGTCTGTCATTCCAATATTCATTATCAATATAACCACAAAAAAAGTACCCATCCCACCAACCACAATCCAGCGTGGGTGATACCAGAGCAATAAAAGTAGAATTGGGTGTTAGCTAAGTTAATACCTGTACAATCCTGTATAAGGAGAAGATGGGTTTGGAAAAAAAGGAGAAACCCCCTTTCTCAATTTCTGCTCTCAAGCACCTTACATTCTACTGGCCATTTGAACTGAGCTATTTTGTTGTCCACTAAGAACAGCCAATCCTAAAACCCAGTAGGAGACAAAAGTTTGAATTATCTGCATTACTGATTTCCTTCATTATCCCAGATAAATGAGACATGAATGCATAGGAGTCAGGGCTCACAGTCTGGGTTTGCTCCCTTGCAGAGAATAAACAAGGAGAAATATTTTCAGGGAAAATCTGTGATGGAATCCAAGGAAACTTTTTCTTCTTTCAATTAGGGGTTCCTCACTGGGAAATGAGTGTAAACTGTTATTTTTACCTTCTGAATCCAATTCTTCCTGTGCAACAAGAAATTCGGTTCTACCCACATATATTGTATCTAGAATATACTGTAATATATTTAACATGTATAAGACTGCCTGCCACCTAGGGGAGGGGGGTGGGGGAGGAAGGGAAAAAATCTGAACAGAAGTAAGTGCAAGGGATAATGTTGTAAAACATTACCCATGCATATGTACTGTCAAAAAAAAGTTATAATTATAAAATAAAATAAACAAACAAACAAACAAACAAACAATTAGGGGTTCCTGAGATCAGGAGTTGGTCTCTGGGAGTTTGACTATGGTGGAAACATAGCATTTCCACTCTGTTATTGTCCGCTTGCATTTTTGTTTTCCTTCTCAGGTTATTTTTACCTTCTTTCTAAATCAGATTTTTCTTGTGCAGCAAAATAACTGTATGGACATGTATACATATATTGGATTTAATATATACTTTAACATATTTAACATGTATTGGTCCACCTGCCATGTAGGGGAGAGGATAGAGGGAAGGAGGGGGAAGTTTTGCAAGGGTCAATGTTGAAAAATTACCCCTGCATATGTTTTGTCAATAAAAAGCTATAATTAAAAAAAAAAAAGAAAGAAAACTGGAAAAACAAAGACTATGATGGTGGAGAAAAGGGGGCAGAGGAGGGATTGATTGATAGTGAACAAAAAATCCAGGGAGGTGCCTGATCTCCCTCAGGAACAATAATAATAGTTAATGGGAATAATAATTCTCATTTAGTTTAGAGGTTTATAAGCTTTTTTTCTCAGAAAAAGCTGGAGATACAGCTCTTGCAATAATTAGTTCCATTTCATAAGGGAGAAACCTGAGGCTCAGAGAGACAGAGGGTCTTTCCTGGAATATAGGTCTCCAGTTCAGAATTGCAGCTACTCTCGAGTTCCAGGCTCTTTCTTCTCTCTCAGGCTTTCCTAGATCCCGAAGCCACGAAGCCTCTGCCTTCCTTCCAGCCTCACGGAGGGAGCCAGCTACTGAATGGGCTTGTGTTCTGAATATGATTCTATAAATAACCCCCCCAACCGGCCCCACCATCAGCAGCAGAGGTGGGAGGGGGTGGGGAATCTGGGACCCTGGCCATTTTACTCCCAGCCAGCTGGAGACCACGAAGGCTTTCACCTGGAGAGAAGCAGGGAGCTCCAGGCTAGCCCAGAACCCATCTCTTAGTCCCATAACATTTTGCTAAATAAAGGTCCTCCTGTGGAGGGGAAGGAAGGAAGGGTACGTGGCAGATCAGGAGGGATTCTGTTGGGAAGGAGGGGAGAGGGAGGGCGTTTGTGAACTGCTCTCCTTGTCCCCCACCTTAGCTGGACACTAGAGCTTTGATGAAATTGCGGAGTTGTGGTCCAGCCTGACGCCCTCTTCTGGTGAATAGCCCCCCCAATCCCCAGGACGCCCCCAGACAAAGTGCCTCTTTGTCCCCCTGCACAGCCTTCTCTCTGCTCTCCCCTCCATCTCTAGCTCCTGCAGAGCCACAGGCGTCTACTCACATCAAGGCCGTCTGAGCCTGGCACTCCTGGCGGACCTGGGGGACCAGGGGGCCCCGGTTCTCCTGGCGGGCCTCTCTGGAAATAAACACACACACAAACTAGTCAGCCGAGAAGCCTGGAAGGGCAGGAGCCTTGAGTCGAGTCGAGGTAGCACTGGGTATACCCCAGAAGGGCCTGGAGAGGGCCTGGGCATTGTGCGGGGATCCCCCTTCCCGACCCTTCCCAGGGGGAGCCTGGAGGGAATCCTCCCACCAGGGGGCCAGCTCCCCCTGTGCAGAATACCCCGTCAGGGAGAGCCTGCAGGGACCTGGCCCTTCCCCCCGGCTTTGGGGTCTCTGAGCAGGACTAGACAACCCCTTGTCAGGTGATGGTGGGGATTCCTCAGGAACCTCTGAGGTCCCTTCCAACCCTCAGGATCTTTGACCCTGTGCTTCTGGATGCCTTCCATAGTCTTGTATAAAGGAAGATGCTACTGAGAAGGTTAAGATGAATGGGTCATAGAGCAAGCTGTAAACAAAAGCCTGAGGACGATGGCAAAGACTGAAATGGCCTAGGTGTTCACAGGAGATGGCTCACGGACATTTGTGGGTCCCCATATCCCCTCCTCGCCCCACAGGAGCCCCCACTTTGCCTAATTAGAGCTGGGAGATAGGATACCGCGTAAGGTTAGCGTGGATCTGAATCACCAACTGTCAGAGCATCTGGCTCACAGCTAAATCCTTCCAATGAGAATGGATGGAACAGCCTCTCTCCAGCTCTACTTCCCTCCATTGTCCATACAAAGGAGGACGCTGAGATCCAGGGGACCATCTCAAGCCAGAGGGAGGAGGAGCAGGGACCGAGTGTCCCAGCTTCCAGCCTCTAGTTCTTTATACCTCGCTGCCTCTCAGAAAGGGCTGAGCTGGAAGGGGTTCCAGGGCCATCTCACTCAGTCTCCCGATCTTACAGGAGAGGAAATTGAGGTTGTTAGCAAAGAGGAGATTTGATCCTAGTTCCAAATTCAGCTTTCTTTCCACTCCACTCAGTTGAGGGAAGCCTAGAATGTCCACCTCGGAGAAGTTTTCTAGATGGGTTTGTTTCCCCAGATTTTACCCCCAGCTCTAGGGTTGTCATTTAAGGCTGTGGCAAAAATCCTCCACCACAAATCCCCCCAACAAGGAGGATTTTGCCCTCCCTTATGTGTTCCTCCCAAGGACAGCCACATGTAGATTACTACCCATGACTGACTTTGTGCCTCCAATCCCAACATTCTTTGCCCAGCTTGGGCACTGAAATCCTGGGCTTCTGCAGCCTGGAAAATGGCTGTTGGCTTCTTTCAGACTAGAAAGAAAGAACTATTCCCTTGCTTCCAGAAGGAAACAGAAAAATAAACAGTCAGAAGACCTAGTTTTGGACAAATCCAGGACCTGTCATTGACTCTCTGAGTGACATTAACCAAGTGTCTTTCCCTCTTTGGGCTTCAGTGTTCTCATCTCTACAAGGAGGACATTGGGCTAGATGTGTCTGTGCTCTCTTCCCTTTCTAATAGTCTCTGTTCTAAGCTTTCTTCCCGAGAGGTCATGGAGTAGAGAGATTAAAAGGCCAGCTTGGAAGCAAGAAGACCTTGAGACAAATTGGCCTTTGACCCTAAGCAAGCTATCCAATCTCCCTTTTTGCTCTAAGACAGTGAGTTGTGGATTTTCATCAGTGAAAGGACTGTCCTCTCCAGGAATTCACTACATAGGATTCATTGCACAATTAGGTCACCAAAAAGAAGCCCCTTGCTTCTTTCCGGGGTCACTCCCTGCAGCCCCCACACACCTCAGACTTGAACTTTTCAAAGCACAACTTTCCTTACAACTGCTCTGAGGTGAGTGTAGGTAATATTAGCCCCGTTTTTCTGAGGAAGAAACTGAAATTCCAAGAGAAGTGATACTTCTATTTGTTAAACTGCCACCTCCTAAGCATCCCAAAACCTAGAGATTGAAATTAACTGTGACTTCTAAACCTGAGCCTGCAGGCTGTGAGAGAGAGGAAGGGAGGGTTCCGGAGAGACCCATGAATGGAGGCTATTGTCCTGGCGGGCCCAGCTTTGCCCAGACACCTTTCCTGCAACCACCAGACAGCCTGACTCTGGGGGCCCCAGACTGGGACTCCTTTCCTGAACGAGCCTCTCCCTCCCTACCACGGCTGTGGTTTATCAAGAAGTGGGGATACATCCACCTTTACCCCCAGTCCCCAACCTGAACTGCAAGAACTCCAGAGTTTGTCTGTCTGACCTTGGACATAGAAGACGCTCCACAAACATTTGCGGGCTCTATCTATGCCCTACACCCTCCTGACCCCATGGGAGCCCCAACTTTCCCTGGCAGAAACCGGAGCCCATAAGAAAGAGGGCAAAGGAAACCTCCTCACCCCCAGGCGGAAAGTAGCCCCTCATCCACAGGATCCCGCCCGCCGCACGGAGAAGAATCTCAAATTTAATCCGCTCCAAGTCTAGCCCTGGGGTTCCCTGGTGAATGGGGAGGTGCTCTGAGGACTCGGCGTTGGGGAGTTTTCAGGGAGGCCCCTTAAAAGAGAGATTCCCCTTCTTCCTTCCAGCTCCCCAAGCCTCAGGACAGGCTGCAGGGAGGACGGACTCCTCGGAACGGGGCTCCCCCAGGCTGCAATGGGGAGTAAAGGAGAAGGCGGGGGTCCCTCCCCTTCAAAGACCCCCAAGCCGCGGGGACACTTACAATCTGAGCCAGGGAGAGGCTGAGCGCCTGCAGGAGCACAAATAATCCGAGGCTCCAGAGCTGCCCGGCCATGGTGGGGCTTCGGCTTCCCAAAGCGTCCGCTCTCCTGCTGCCCGATCCTAAAGGGGAAGGCACTGGCGCTCGGACCCGCAGGGGAAGAGGCTCTCCGGCTCTGGCTCCTCACTCCCTTGGGCCGGCCCAGGAGGCGGGGCCGGGGCCGGGATCTCGGGGCGGGAGGGGATTGGCTGAGGGGGGCTCCGTGTCACCTGAGAAGCCCAGGAGAAGGGGCTGCTTGTCTGGCGGGCAGGGCGGGAGCCCGGCTTGGGGGCTTCCTCCATAGGATCCCAGAAAGCTGGAAAAGGGCCTCCGCCGGAAGACCAATAAAAATCTAGCCCCTGTTACTTGTTACCTCGATCCGTCCCTCTGTGCCTCAGTTTCCTCGTCTGTAAACAGAGGGACGGATCTTCCAGAAAGAGCTCCCGATTGGCCCCAGAAGGCCTTTTGAACTCCAATCCAACTAGTACTGCTTGTGCTGCTGTTGCATGACCTTGGCAATCACTTAAGTTCTTAGAGCCATCACGGAGGCTCCTAGTCAGTGAGTCACTGGGGGGAACTTTAAGTGTTTCCTAGTGCCAGGCCCTGCGCCAAGTGCCAGTGATACAAAGGAAGGCAAAAAGCCCCTGCCCTCAGGAGCTCTCATTCCAGTGGGGAAGGCAGCCTGTGACCAACCGCAAAGTGAATGGGAGGTGATCTCAGAGGGAGGGATCACGCTCTTGGGAAAACTGTGAAAAACCAGTTGAAGAAGGGATTGAGTTGAGCCTTGAAGGAGGCCCGGGAAGACGAGAACCAGGAGAACATTCCAGGCTTTGGGGGAATTCTTGAGTCAGGAGATGGAGGGTCCTGTGAGAAGAACAAGGCCAGTGCTGGGCTCAGAGGGGTTCCAGTGTAAGACTGAAAAGGAAAGAGAGAAGCAGGTTGTGAAGAGCATTTTATATTTAGAGATAATAGGGAGCCACTGGAATTTAGTGAGGGGAGGAAGTGCCGGGGCTTTAGAAAGATAAATCCGCCAGCTGAAGGGAGAGAGAGGGGTTGGGGCGGGAGAGACTTGAAGTAGAGAGACCCACCAGACAGCCCTCGTACTAGATAGGAATGTAGTGATGAAGGCTTGTACCGGGGAGGTAGCACGCCAAGGGAGAGGACGGATGCACCGATGGCAGATATTATACAGTTAGAAACAACCGGAGCTGGCACTTGTTAGGGATGGGGAGAGGGACGCTTGTTAAGTATGTGAGACAGTGAGAAGATGACCATTAGATTCTCAGCACTGGCTGCCTTTGGTTAGGAGGAAGGGAGGGTTTGATGGGAAAAGAAAATGAATTCACTTGGAAAATCTGAAGGTTAGATTTTAGGATTTCCGAGGTCCTTTTTTACCTCCATTATCAATGACGCATTGATACAAATTGGGGGCGGGGCAGGCCAGCTGAGGGGATCTGAAAGTCCAGATTTTCCCTATACCTAAGCTTGCTGCATAAACGTGGCCTCCGTCTTTCAGTTTGTAAAGTGAGCCACCTGAATCAGAGGATTTCCGAGTTCCTTTGCGGCTGATCCCTGCTCCAAGATCCCTCCCCACAGCCGAACTGCAGCCTGGCGATGGTTAGGGCGCTCTGCCTGCTCTGAAGGGCTGGGACAGCGCATCCTTAATGACGCCGTCTCTGGGGTGTCAATATTACGAAATAACACATGTCAGACACTTTACAAATCATAAAGTGCGGTGTAAATGCTAGCTATTATTATTATTATGTACCTGGAAGTATGTACAGAGGAGGGCAGGGACAGTTTCGCTCTTGTATTTGTATCTCCTGTGTCTAGCAAATGCTTAATAGTTAGTAACTGCTTATGAATTTGTTGATTAGACATTGGTAGGAGAATAATTTACGCAGTGACTGAAAGATAATAGAACTTGATCAGTGCAGTGATCAACCATTGTGAATCCTGGTTTCCTCCTCTCAGCAGAGAGGTGGTGGACTAGGGGTGTGAAATGAGGCACATGTTGTCTGACAAAGTCACCGTATTAGGTTTTTTTTGATCCACTTCTTTGTTACCAAGAATACGGATACCCCTTTGAGGGGGCTGAGATAATGTTGTACAAATAAGCATGGGCAAAATGTTGAACAGTGGAAAGAGCACTAGAATTAGGAGTCAGAGGCTCCCATTGGTTCCGTTTACAACTTATGAGACCTGACAAAGCAGTCTCTGGACTCCACTCTCTGGAACTCATTTTGTTCATTTGTAAAATTAGGAGGCTAAACTGGAAGACTTTCTAAGTTCTATTCCGTCTCTAGAGCAATTCATCATTAAGTACCATCACTAGATGGCGTTAGTGAGCAAGACAAGCTGAGCTGTCAATTATCCAGAGCCAGAGGACTATTCTGAGCATCCCCAGAAATTCTATTCTTCTCCTCTCCCCTTTTGCAAGGACGAAGATTCCCTATTGACTCACCTCTTTTCTCTTCCAGGACACATGCTTTCTTTTCAAATCCACTGCCCCAGCTTAGAATGCACTACTTTGCTCCTTTGTTTTGTTCTGTTTTGTTGAAATCATTGAATGATCCTGGTATCAATTTTTTTGCCAGATATGGGAAATACATGATTGGCTTCCTTACATCCCTCCCCCTCCCCTATTCTATGTTATAAATATGGCTCCAAGCCCGATTCACTTAGCAAAATGTCTCTTCTGAAACACAAAGCTTAAATATTTCTTCAGAGAGGCAATTCCACTCCCCTGTTCTTATGAATTTTGAATTAGGGAAGAATTCCCCCCCTCCCATTATTCTTTTCAAGTGACAATGTAATATGTATATTCACTACTGATTCCCAAAGAATTATGACTTAAAGAAAATCACTCTTTCTGTCTTCAACAATTTGAACCACTACTAAACATCATGAAGGTCATCACATCAATTTTTTTGGAGGAGGGGAGTGATTTATAAAATGTATTGATATAGTATGTATTTATTATATAAGCTGATCATTTTCAGATTCATACCCATTCCTTCACCACTGAACAGTTCCTTATAATACAAAGATACATACAAATCCATATGTAAATATATTTCATAAACAAACAGTTCGACAAAACCTGTCAACATAACTACATCTGACAACACTCTGCCTTTATAGACATAGTTTCTCTAGCAAGTGGAGGAAACTATATTTGAGATTCCATTTTCTAGGATTTGGATTTTTCAATACAACCAGAGATAGTGATCTATAGATAAAATGACTGCAAACAATTTGGGTTTGTGTTAATCAACAATTTTTATCACATTTACCTAATTAAGAAACAAAATAGACTGTTATAATTGTTCCTGTCAGTGACAAGAGAGGATATTGCCCCAAAGTGGGAATTTTCCTATATACCTGATTTTGTCGTTTATTATTGACCTTTACCTTCCTTTTTCTCCATTGACTTTCAAGCCTCCTCCCTAGGTCTGTGCTCTCCTACTCATCTAGGTGACTGTTCCTCTCAAGGAGCTCCTATTCCTCTTCTCCTGGAGCAGCATTTCTTGCCTTTCAAAGCACCAAATCCCTGCAGATCACACCATTTGTAAGGGCCTCATCTCTATATTATACTCTTTTTTAAATAATTATTATTTTACCCAATTTTTAACAATTATTAAAAGTTTGAGTTTCAAATTTTCTTCCTCCCTATTCAATCATGTAAAACATTTTCATATTAGTCATATTGTAAAAGGAAACAGATCAAAAGAAAAAACACAAAAGTAAATAAAAGTGAAAAATGCTACATTCAGACTTTATATCAGTTCTTTTTCTGGATGTAAATAGAATTTTTCATCATGAGTCCTTTGGAATCATCTTGGATCATTGTATTACTGAGAATAACCAAATCATTCACATTTGGTCAATACTATGTTACTATGTTTAATGGTCTCCTAGGTCTGCTCACTTCACTTCATCAATTCATGTTAAGTCTTTCTAGGTTTTTCTGAAATTGGCCTGCTTGTTATTTCTCCTAGAACAATGTATTCCATTACAATCATATACCACAACTTGTTCAACCATTCCCCATTTAATGAACATCCCCTCAATTTCCACTACAAAAAAGCTGTACAAACATGTCTTTCCTCTATCCCTCTGTTTAATCTCTTTGGGATACAGATCTAGTAGTGGTAGCCCTTTGGGCATAGTTCCAAATTATTCTCCAGGAGGGTTAGACCATTTCACAATTCCATCAACAATGTCCCAATGTTACCATATCCCCTCAACATCTATTGTTTTCCTTTTCTGTCATATTAGCCAATCTGATAGGTGTGAGGTGGTATATTAAGGTTGGTTTAATCTGTATTTCTCTAATCAATAGTGATTGAGAGCATTTTTTCAAATTATTATAGATAACTTTGATTTCTTCTTCTGAAAACTGTTTGTTCGCAGACTTTGACCACTTATCAATTGGGGAATAACTTTTATTTCTATAAATTTGACCCAGTTCTCTATGTATTTTAGAAATGAGGCATTTCCTATAAAAATTGTTTTTCAGTTTTCTGTTTTCCTTCTAATCTTGGTTGCAGTGGTATTTTTCGTGTGCAAAACCTTTTAAATTTAATATTAAATTATCCATTTTATATCATATAATGTTCTCTATCTCATGTTTGCTCATAAATTCCTCCCTTTGTATTATGCTTTAAGAACCCCTCTCCAACTCAGACATTTTGCCAGTCTATGAGTCTATTAATGGGAACTTAACAAAATGAGAGCCATGTTAAGATCCTGATACATAGGATGCCCATCAATTGGGGAATGGCTGAATAAGTTATGGTATATTAATATTACAGAATATTCTTCTATAAGAAATGATCAGCAAGATGATTTCACAAAAGCCTGGAGAGATTTATATGAACTGATGCTCATTGAAGTGAGTAGAACCAAGAGAACATTGTTCACAGCAGCGACAAGATTATGTGATGATCAACTCTGATGGATGTGGCTCTTTTCAACAATGAGACGATTCAGGCCAATTCCAATAGATTTTGATGGAGAGAGCCATCTGCATCCAGAAAGAGGTCTGTGCAGACTGAGTGTGGTTATAACATAGTATTTTTACCTTTTTTGTTGTTTGCTTGTTTTTTTTTTCCTTTCTCACTTTTTCCCCTTTTGATCTGATTTTTCTTGTGCAGCATGGTAATGTATAGAAAAATTAGACATGCTTAAGTTATTGGATTACTTGCTGTCTAAGGGAGGAGGTGGGGGGGAAGAAGGGAGAAAAATTTGAAACACAAGGTTTTGCAAAGGTAAATACTGAAAACTATTCTTGCATATATTTTGAAAATATAAAGCTATTATTAAAAAAAAATCTTGCCACATAAACCAGTCACTCTTCAGATCCATGCAAGGAGAAAGCACAAGACCAGATGCTGTGACCAATCTGGAAGTCAGTGGGCTCTCTTGTTCTCCTTGTTCCTGGCCCTATAATTAAGTCCTTTTCATCTTGGCTGCCATTGTGAGATACTCAGGGCCCAGAATCTACCAGCTCCTTCCTCCTTTGCTAATTCTTCTGCTAATGTACCAACAAGCTCCATCTCAAACTGTTTGAAGCCAAGTTTTCAATCAGGACTTGAATCCAGGAGCAGTTTGGATGTCATGGAAAAAGAGCATTAATTCTGGAGTGAATAGAATATAGATTATCTGAGTTCCCCCACTGGACATTCATCAGGGATACTCCTACCACTGAGACAAGAGTTCTTCTTTTTCCTCTTGTTTCAGTCCCTCCCTTTATCTCCTCCACCATTTCCACATAGGCTTTCTTTTTCCTTAGAGAATATAGGAGCTATTTTCCTTTCATTGTTAATCTTTGACTTGATTAGGGTATATCACATATTCTCCCCTGTCTTCCTCACCCCTTCTCTCTTTTCATATACCCTTTCCTTCTATAATTTAGTTCCACAAAAAATATAGATTCACTTGTAGGCAGGATGTTATAAAGTTTAGCCTATGATACTTCAGACCTGTTTCTTCACCTCACTTCTATTTGCCTTCTTTCACCCTTGTCTCTTTATATATTTATTTACTTGACTTAATGAAACCTATACCTGAGATCGTTGGACCAGATACTTATTTTTCTGCCAAATGTTGTTGAAGTTTGAAGGCTTCCTGCACTGCCATGCAAGCTAATGGCCACTGACTCTGGTAATCAGGTCTCTATGCTTGAGAAACTTCCTGCCATGTGGGTGATCCCCACTAGGGATTAGAAATTGTCTCCCTTGGGTTGCCAGAAGCACAAATTGAGCCTCTTGCTTCTGGAGCAGCAGGCTTTTAAGAAACCTGAGCTCTAGCCTTAGACTAGAGATGAAAACCAAAGAGATCACTGGGAGCACGATGTCAGAGGGCCAGAGACTATCAGTTGTTACAGAGCCTTCCTATTTAAGATTAATTAGGCAGTAGGGGCCAGAAGGGGAGAGCATGCATTATGCACTGACACACACATACATGCAGAAAAATACCTTTCTTCCTGTGATTAGCGAAAATTAGGAGGAACTGTGGGAGAAAATTAAAGAGGAGTAAGCAGCCGATTTATTTCTTTTCTATTTTTCCCCTGTGTATAATAAAAACAAGTGGGACTGAGTCTTATTTAGGTGACTAGTGGAGAAGTTCTCCAGAAGGGGTGTTTTATATATAATTATATAAAATATAAATATAAAGTGATTGGAAAAGGGGGATTAAAAAAGGAAAGGCTTCTTGGAGAAGGTGGTACTTGATCTGGTCTTAAAGGAAGAAAGGGCTACTACGAGTCACAGAGGAGGAAGGAGTAGATTGTAGGCCTGAGGGAGGATGGAGCAAAGGCATGGAGAAAGTACCTTCTCTCTCAACGGAAGAGAAAAGGCCAGAATGGCAGAGCCGTGGCATTCAGGAAAGGGAGTAATCTAAAAGGAGGCTGGAGAGATTTGCTGAGGTCAGGGGGTAAAGGATTTTAAAAGTCAAAGAGGGAAGGTTATGTTTGATTCTGGAGACATTTGGCTAGTTGCTGTCCTTCATACACAAAGAGGGCAAAAATGGCATCGCTATGTGGGGTCAAGGTACAGTGTGGCTGCTCGGACCAAGGGGAGCTCGGAAGGCTCTACCACAGGTCAGGCACAAATAGCCTCCGCATTTACACATTTCACCTTTCCTTTGAGCTACTGCAATTCTGCATGCCGTCAGGAAACTGGCAGGCAACACTGATGCATTTCTCAGGCAGCCACCTTTTGCCATGATCTTCCACGAGCCCTCACAAGTGGCAGGGCTCTGTTCTGCTCCTGCCATCTCTCCCTCTTGCTCGGGTTCTGAATAATGGGCAATGCTCTTATGCTTTCCCATCACACGAGGCAAGAGAGCAGGGATCTACTGGGATCTGTTAGCCCTGGTGACAAGTGCCCACATGGATGAGAGCACAGGGCAACGTGAATGGGGGCAGCCCTGAGAGAGGCCACGAGGGGGAAGCAGTGAGTCAAGAACAGCTCTCACATCGGATGGGCTCAGAGGCTGAAGAATTCTGTGGACCAATCACATGGCAGGAGGGAGTTAAGGGCGACAGTAGGAAGAAGGTCTCAGAGAACACAGGTTGATGGGGAAGCAGTCTGCCCCATGGCACTGCCCTCCTTCAGTGGGCTCATGCACTACAGAATAGGGGGATGTAGGTTCTCCTGCCCTCTCCTATGGTTCTGCTGTTACGTGATCCCCCACCTCTAGCACAATGGAAACACTTCTGGATCTGATGTCCAATGACCATGATTGAATTTTAACTCTGTCTCACTCTAAAATCTGCCTCTTTTTTTCTTTTTCTTTTCAAAACATATGCACAGATAATTTGACAACATTGACCCTTGTGTTTCAAATTTTACCCTCCTTCTCCCCACTCCTTCCCCTAGATGGCAAGCAATCTAATATATGTTAAACATGGTAAAATATTTGTTAAATCCAATAGGTATAGACATAGTTATATAATTCTCTTGCTGCACCAGAAAAATCAGATCAAAAAAAAAGAAAGTAAATGAGTAAGAAAACAAAATGCAAGCGAACAACAACAAAAAGAGTAAAAATGCTATGCTGTGGTCCACATTCATTTCTCACAGTCCTCTCTGTGGGTGTAGATGCTCTCTTCATCACAAGATCATTGGAACTGGCATCAATTACCTCATTATGGAAAGAATCACATCCATCAGAATTGATCATCACATAATATTGTTGTAGCCTTGTCTAGTGATCTCCTGGTCCTGCTCATTTCACTCAGCATCAGCTCATGTAAGTCTCTCCAGGTCTCACTGAACTCATCCTCCTGTTGGTTTCTTATAGAACAATAACATTCCATAGTATTTATAGACCATAACTGATCCAGCCATTCTCCAACTGATGGGCATCCACTCACTTTCCAGTTTCTTGCCACTACAAAAAGGGCAGCCACAAACATTTTTAAAATTCGCTTCTCTTAACCTCATTTTCTTCACCTATAAATTAAGTCCCTTCCAATTTAAATCTTCTGATCTCAGAGTACAATAGAAGGAGTTCTGAATCTGGAATAGTCAAAGGATCTTTGCTGCCCATGTTTAACCTATGTGACCTTGGCCAATTCACTGCAGTAGTCTGGGCAGGAGGTTACACAGCCATGACCGACCAGATGACTGCTATGGTCTCTACCTGCTTTAATCTAAATTAATGATCTTGGGTTTATATTCAGGAAAACCACAAGCAGCCTCTGCCGCAATAAGACCTTAATGGGCTCAGGATCAAGGCAGCCTTGTCCTTGATCATTTCGTCCTTGCTGCCTGTTCATTTCATGGAACATTCTTTTTTTTTTTTTTTTTTTTTTAATAAATTTATCAGAGAATGGTTGAATAAATTATGGTATATGCATGTTATGGAATATTATGGTTCTATAAGAAACAATCAGCAGGATGACTTCAGAAAGACCTGGAGAGACTTACATGAACTGATGCTGAATGAAATGAGCAGAACCAGGAAATCTTTGTACGCAGCAACAGCAAGACTATAAGACGATCAATTCTAATAGACGTGGCTCTCTTCAACAATGAGGTGATTCAGACTTCCGGCCAAGATGGCGGCGTGGAGGCAGACAGCTGCTTGAGCTCCTCGTTTTCTCTCAGAACTTACTTCATGACAAGCCTCTGACTTAATGCTTGACCCAGAAAGAAATCCACAAATAATCACCAAGAGAAGACATCCTTGAAAGTCGCCAGAAAAGGTCTGTGTTTGTTCGGGGGAGGGTCAATCAGACTGGGCGCAGACTGAGGGCAGACAGCCAGAGCAAGACAGGCAGCTCACACAGCTCAGACCGGAGGGGGAGGGGTGTGATCCCTGCCGTTTCTGTGAAAGGGCTTTTGCCCCAGTGTGGATGCTCCGTCTTGGCAGCAAGCCAGGAGCGGTGGAGAGGGTGTAAACCCGGAGGTGAAGATTAAAACCCCAGAAAGCCAGCGTCTCTCAGAGCCCAGCCACCCCCAACCCCTACCTGGACTGACTCGGTGTGTTCTCGGAGCCTCAGAGCGCAGACTCAGTACAGTCATTGCTGTTCTGTTAGTGGCTCTCTGCTGCCCTACCCCCAGTCTGTAGAGGAAGCCCATTAATACCATCCAGCCCCATCCCCCGCAAAACAGACCAATTGTTTCTCTTGTCAGTTTGTTTTCTTTGATTCCTACTCTGACAAAATGAACAAAAAATTCAAAAGGGCTCTAACCATTGACAGCTTCTGTGTGGAGAGGGAGCAGACTTCAAATGCTGAGGAGACTAGGAACAGACTGTCCCCAGATGTATCCCCTGCGAGGGATATAAGCTGCTCCTCAATACAAAAGAACCTCATAGAGGAAATCAAAAAGGCTCTCACAAGAGAGCTGGAAGAGAAATGGGAAAAGGAAAGGGAAGCTTGGCAAGAGAGCCTGGAGAAGTCATCCCATGCATTCAAAGACAGAATGGATAAAGAAATCAAATCATTGAGAAACAAGATTAGTGAGCTGGAAAAGGTAAACAACTCCAAGGAAAACAGGATTAGTGAGCTGGAAAAGGTAAACAACTCCAAGGAAAACAGGATTAGAGAGCTGGATAAAGAAATCAGCTCTCTAAAAAATAAAATGGATAAAATGGAAAAAAATTCCATAGAAGATAAAAACTCAATTGGACAATTACAAAGAGATATAAAAAAAGTGAGTGAAGAAAATACATCATTAAAATTAGACTGGAACAAGTAGAAATGAATGACTCAAGGAGAAACCAAGAGGGAGTCAAGCAAAACCAGAGAAATGAAACAATTGAAAAGAATGTCAAGTACCTTACCAGAAAGACAACAGACCTGGAAAACAGATCCAGGAGAGACAATTTGAGAATAATCGGACTCCCTGAAAAATGGGAGGAAAAAAAGAGCTTGGACACCATTTTCGAGGAAATTATCAAAGAGAACTGCCCAGACGTTTTGGAAACAGAGGGTAAAATAGACATTGAAAAAATTCACCGATCACCTACTGAAAGGGACCCTAAAATCAAAACGCCAAGAAATATAGTGGCCAAGTTCAAGAACCATCAGACAAAGGAAAAGATATTGGAAGCTGCTAGAAAAAAACAATTCAGATATGGAGGATCCACAATAAGGATAACACAGGATCTAGCAGCGTCCACATTAAAAGAACGCAGGGCCTGGAACATGATATTCTGAAAGGCTAAGGAACTTGGTATGCAGCCAAGAATAACTTACCCAGCAAGAATGAGCATTGTTTTCCAGGGAAGAAGATGGACATTTAACGAAATAAATGAATTCCATCTATTTTTGATGAAAAAACCAGACCTACATAAAAGGTTTGATCTTCAAATACAGAACTCAAGAGATTTCTAAAAAGGTAAAAAGAAATCTTGAGAACTATACTTCTGTCAAAAAAATATGTAAAGAACATATGTACAATTTGTCTTAGAAACTAGAGGTGGAAAGGAGATTATATCATAAAAAAGTATAAAGTGGTGGTACTACATCTCATGAAGAGGCAAAGGTAACCTATTATATCTGAGAGAAAGAAAGGAGGGAGATGAACATAGCGTGTATCAATAGACATATTCGATTTATGGTGAAACTTCTTCCACTTCATTGAAAAGTGAAAGGGAAGGAGTAAGCTAAGGGGAAGGGAATACAGAAATTTCGAGGAAAAGGGGTAAAATAAGGGGAGGAACTTTAAGGTGGGGGAGGGATCCTAAAAAGGGAGGGCTGTGAAAAGCAAGTGGTGTTTACCAGTTTAATATTGGATAGGAGGGTAAAAGGGAAGGAAAGGGGAAAAGCATAAGCAGGGGTTAATAGGATGGCAAGCAATATAGAATTAGTCCTTCTAACCATAAATGTGAATGGGGCAAACTGCCTCATAAAGAGGAAGCAGTTAGCAGACTGGATTAAAAGTCAGAATCCTACTATATGTTGTTTACAGGAAACACACCTGAAACAGGATGAGACATTCAAACTAAAAGTAAAAGGGTGGAGCAGAATCTATTATGCTTCAGGCAAAACCAAAAAAGCAGGAGTAGCCATCCTCATCTCAGATCAAGCAAAAACAAAAATTGATCTAATTAAAAGAGATAAGGAAGGGCATTATATCCTGCTAAAGGGAAGCATCAATAATGAAGCAGTATCAATATTAAATATGTATGCACCAAGTGGTGCAGCATTTAAATTCTTAAAAGAGAAATTAAGAGAGCTGCAAAAGGAAATAGATAGCAAAACTATAATAGCGGGAGATCTCAACCTTGCACTCTCAGAATTAGATAAATCAAACCACAAAATAAATAAGAAAGAAGTCAAAGAGGTAAATAGAATACTAGAAGAGTTTGACATGATAGATCTTTGGCGAAAGCTAAATGGAAACAGAAAGGAATATACTTTCTTCTCAGCAGTTCATGGAACCTATACAAAAATTGATCATATACTAGGGCATAAAAACCTCAAAATCAAATGCAGTAAGGCAGAAATAGTAAATGCATCCTTTTCAGACCATAATGCAATCAAAATAACATTTAATAAAAAGCCAGGGGAAAATAGACCAAAAAATAATTGGAAACTAAATAATCTTATACTAAAGAATGATTGGGTAAAACAGCAAATCATAGACATAATTAATAACTTCACCCAAGAAAATGACAATAATGAGACATCATACCAAAATGTGTGGGATACAGCCAAAGCAGTAATAAGGGGAAGTTTTATATCTCTACAGGCCTACTTGCATAAAATAGAGAAAGAGAGGGCCAATGAATTGAGCTTACAACTAAAATTGCTAGAAAAGGAACAAATTAAAAACCCCCAGACAAACACAAAACTTGAAATTCAAAAAATAAAAGGTGAGATTAATAAAATTGAAAGTAAAAAAACTATTGAATTAATTAATAAAACTAAGAGTTGGTTTTATGAAAAAACCAACAAAATAGACAAACCCTTAGTAAACCTGATTAAAAAAAGGAAAGAGAAAAAGCAAATTGATAGTCTTGAAAATGAAAAGGGTGAACTCACCACTAATGAAGAGGAAATTAGAACAATAGTTAGGAGCTACTTTGCTCAACTTTATGCTGATAAATTCGATACCTTAAATGAAATGGAAGAATACCTTCAAAAATATAGCTTGCCCAGATTAACAGAGGAAGAAGTAAGTAGTCTAAATAGTCCCATCTCAGAAAAAGAAATAGACCAAGCTATTAACCAACTTCCTAAGAAAAAGTCCCCAGGTCCAGATGGATTTACAGGTGAAACATTTAAAGAACAACTAACTCCAATGCTATGTAAACTATTTGAAAAAATAGGGATTGAAGGAGTCCTACCAACTTCCTTCTATGACACAGACATGGTACTGATACCTAAACCAGGTAGATCGAAAACTGAGAAAGAAAACTATAGACCAATTTCCTTAATGAATATTGATGCTAAAATCTTAAATAAGATATTAGCAAATAGACTTCAGAAAATCATCCCCAGGATAATACACTATGACCAAGTGGGATTTATACCAGGACTGCAGGGCTGGTTTAATATTAGGAAAACTATTAGTATAATTGACCATATTAATAACCAAATTAATAAAAACCATATGATCATCTCAATAGATGCAGAAAAGGCATTTGATAAAATCCAACATCCATTCCTACTAAAAATGCTTGAGAGTATAGGAATAAATGGACTATTAAAATAATAAGGAGCATATATTTAAAACCTTCAGTAAACATCATATGTAATGGTGATAAACTAGAACCTTTCCCTGTAAGATCAGGAGTGAAACAAGGTTGCCCACTATCACCATTACTATTCAATATAGTACTAGAAACTCTAGCCTCGGCAATAAGAGCCGAGAAAGAGATTCAAGGAGTTAGAGTAGGAAATGAGGAAATCAAATTGTCACTTTTCGCAGATGACATGATGGTATACTTAGAGAACCCCAAAGACTCTGCTAAAAAGCTATTAGAAATAATTCAGAATTTTAGCAAAGTCGCAGGATACAAAATAAATCCACATAAATCCTCAGGATTTTTATACATTACCAACACAATCCAACAGCAAGAGATACAAAGAGAAATTCCATTCAAAATAACAGTTGATAGTATAAAATATTTGGGAATATATCTACCAAAGGAGAGTCAGGAATTATATGAGCAAAATTACAAAACACTTGCCACAAAAATAAAGTCAGATTTAAATAATTGGAAAGACATTCAGTGTTCTTGGATAGGCCGAGCGAATATAATAAAGATGACAATACTCCCCAAACTAATCTATTTATTTAGTGCTATACCAATCAGACTCCCAAGAAACTATTTTAATGACCTAGAAAAAATAACAACAAAATTCATATGGAAGAATAAAAGGTCGAGAATTGCAAGGGAACTAATGAAAAAAAAGTCAGAGGAAGGTGGTCTAAGTGTACCTGATTTAAAGCTATATTATAAAGCAACAGTCACCAAAACCATTTGGTATTGGCTAAGAAATAGACTAGTTGATCAGTGGCATAGGTTAGGTTCACAGGGCAAGATAGTGAATAAAAATAGCAATCTAATCTTTGACAAACCCAAAGATCCCAAATTTTGGGATAAGAATTCATTATTTGACAAAAACTGCTGGGAAAACTGGAAATTAGTATGGCAGAAACTAGGCATGGACCCACATTTAACACCACATACTAAGATTAGATCAAAATGGGTCCAAGATTTAGGCATAAAGAACGAAATCATAAATAAATTGGAGGAACATGGGATGGTTTACCTCTCAGACTTGTGGAGGAGGAAGGAGTTTGTGTCCAAGGGAGAACTAGAGACCATTATTGATCACAAAATAGAACATTTTGATTACACCAAATTAAAAAGTTTCTGCACAAACAAAACTAATGCAAACAAGATTAGAAGGGAAGTAACAAATTGGGAAAAAATTTTTACAGTTAAAGGTTCTGATAAAGGCCTCATCTCCAAAATATACAGAGAATTTACTTTAATTTATAAGAAATCAAGCCATTCTCCAATTGATAAATGGTCAAAGGATATGAACAGACAATTTTCAGATGATGAAATTAAAACTATTTCCACTCATATGAAAGAGTGTTCCAAATCACTATTGATCAGAGAAATGCAAATTAAGACAACTCTGAGGTATCATTACACACCTGTCAGATTGGCTAAGATGACAGGAACAAATAACGATGAATGTTGGAGGGGCTGTGGGAAAACTGGGACACTGATGCATTGTTGGTGGAGTTGTGAAAGAATCCAACCATTCTGGAGAGCAATCTGGAATTATGCCCAAAAAGTTATCAAAATGTGCATACCCTTTGACCCAGCCATACTACTACTGGGCTTATATCCCAAGGAAATACTAAAGAAGGGAAAGGGTCCTGTATGTGCCAAAATGTTTGTGGCAGCCCTTTTCATAGTGGCTAGAAGCTGGAAGATGAATGGTTGGGTAAACTATGGTATATGAATGTTATGGAATATTATTGTTCTATAAGAAATGACCAACAGGAGAAATACAGAGAGGCTTGGAGAGACTTACATCAACTGATGCTGAGTGAAACGAGCAGAACCAGAAGATCATTATACACTTCAACAATAATACTGTACGAGGATATATGCTGATGGAAGTGGATTTCTTCAACATAGAGAAGAGCTAATCCAATTCCAATTGATTAATGATGGACAGAACCAGCTACATCCAGAAAAGGAACACTGGGAAATGAATGTAAACTGTTATTTTTACCTTCTGAATCCAATTCCTCCTGTGCAACAAAAAATTCGGTTTTACACACATATATTGTATCTAGAATATACTGTAATATATTTAACATATATAAGACTGCTTGCCATCTGGGGGAGGGGGTTGGGGGAGGAAGGGAAAAAATCTGAATAGAAGTAAGTGCAAGGGATAATGTTGTAAAAAATTACCCATGCATATGTACTGTCAAAAAAATGTTATAATTATAAAATAAAATAAAAATTTAAAAACAACAACAACAACAACAAAAAAAAACAATGAGGTGATTCAGACAATGATCTTGTGATGAAGAGAGCCATCTGCACCCAGAGAGGGGACTGTGGTTCACAACATAGCATTTTTGCTCTTAATGTTGTTGTTTGCTTGCATCTTATTTTCTTTCTCATTTTTTCAGGTTTGATTTGATTTTTCTTGTGCAGCAAGATAATTGTAATAATATGTATGCATATATTGGATTTATATATAAGGGAGGGGATGGAGAAAGTGGGGGGAATTGGAGCATAATACTTTGCAAAGAATAATGTTGAAAAATTATCCATGCATATGTTTTGAAAATAAAAAGTTTTAATACAAAAAGAAAATAAATAAATTTATCATTTATTTATCTTCAACCTTCTTTAAAAAAAAAAAAAAAAGTTCTGGGGCAGCTAATTGATGTAGTAGATAGAGCACCAGCCCTGAAATCAGGAGGACCTGAATTCAAATCTGATCTCAGACACTTAACACTTCCTGGCTGTGTGACCCTGGGCAAGTCACTTAACCCCAAATGATGCAGTAAAAAAAAAAAAAAAAAAAAAAAAAATCTAAATTATGTCCCTCCCCTATCCACCGAGAAAGCAAGCAATATAATAAAAATTAAACATGAAAAACATATTTAATATTATCCATGTTGACAAAAAGGAAGAAAAATAAGGAAAGTGAAAAATTATACTTCAATCTATGCTGAGTTTATTCATTCTCTATTTGGAGTTGGGTAGTGTTTTTCATAAGTCTTTTGGAATTATCCTGGAACGTTGTATTGCCCAGAGTACCTAAATCTACTGCAGTTGATCGTTGTTACAGTGTTGTTACTGTGTACAATGTTCGCTTGGTTCTGCTCACTTCACTTTGAGTAAGTTCCTAAGTCTTCCCAAGTTTTTCTGAAGCTGTATTATTATCATTTTTATAGCACAATAGTGCTGTTCTTATAGCACAATTACATTCATGTTCTACAACTTGCTTGTTTATTCCCCAGTTGGTGACCACCTCCTCAATTTCCTATTTTTTGCTGCTACAAATAGCTACAAATAAACATTTTTGTATACATGGCTCCTTTTCTTTTGTTCTCTGGAATATAAAACTAGATAGGGATATTTCTGGGTCCAAAGGTATACACAGTTTGATAGTCCTTTGGGTGTAGTTGCAAATTGTTATTTATGGATCATTCTGAGTCACTTTGCTTAATGACTGCAGTCTGAGGTCCCAGATATTTGGTTCCCAGCCTGATTTCCTGCTCTTCTGTTCCTTCTAGTTGCCTCTCTGGTCCTTATTTCCAAATCTAATGCCTCGTCTTGAAGAGCCCCAAACATTTATGCCACTTCCTACCAATCTCCGTCTGGTGACTTGGAATCTTAACCTGATCCCCCCCTCCCCGCCCCCCATGACTTAGAATCTTGCCCCAAGGTTCCAGACAGACTAACTCTTCCCTTATCTTTTTATAGCCCAGGCTCTAAGTCTCTTCCTGTCTACTTTAGGCAATGCCATTGCCCATGGGCCCCATCTCTCCTCTCTCTCTTCCTGTTTCCCTTTATGTGTTGCCTTTTCCCATTAGAATATAAGCTTTTTTGTGTGTTTTTTTTTCCTCAATAGTATTTTATTTTTCCAAATACCTGTAAAGGTAGATTTCAACATTCATTTTTGTTAGACTTTGTGTTCCAAAATTTTCTCCCTTACTCCTTTACCACCTCCTCCCTAAAATAGCAAGCAATCTGATATAGATTATATATGTGCAATTCTTTTAAAAATATTTCCACATTCATCATGTTGTGCAAGAAAAGTCAGACGGAAAGGCAGAAAACCACAAGAAACAAAAAGCAAGCAAATAAACAAACACACTGTGCTTCTATCCACATTCAGTCTCCATAGTTCTCTCTCTGGATGCAGATGGCATTTTCCATCCCAAGTCTATCAGAATAGTCATGAATCACTGCATTGCTCAGTAAAGCTGATTCTATCATAGTTGATCATCACACCATATTGCTATTACTGTGAACAGTGTTCTCCTGGTTCGGCTCACTTTATTGAGCATCAATTCATGTAAGTCTTTCCAGGCTTTTCTAAAATCAGCCTGGTCATCATTTCTTATAGAACAACAATATAGAACATGTTTCTTGATGATATAGACTGTCTTGTATTCTCATCACCAAGATTTAACACTGTGCTTTGCAAGAATAAAGCATTTAATAAATAACTTTCTATTCACCTATCTCTTGGACTTTCAAATCTCTCCCACCCTCACTCTCATCTTCCCTAGATCCTTGACACTCTCAGACTTAGCTTTCTACTGTTGCTATCTTGACATTGGTCCTTGGACTTGATCTGATCCATTTTTTTAAGTTAAAGCCTTTTATTTTCAAAACATATGGACAGATAATTTTTCAATATTGACCCTTGCATAGTTTTGTGTTCCAAATTTTCCCCTCCTTTCCCCCAATCCCTGCCCTAGATGACAAGCAATACAAAATATGTTATACATGTTTAAAATATATGTTAAATACAATATATATAAACATATTTATACAATTATCTTGCTGAACAAGAAAAATCAGCTCAAAAAGGAAAGAAAATGAGAAATAAAACAAAATGCAAGCAAACAATAACAAAAAGAGTGAGAATGTTATGTTGTGATCCACACTCAATCCCCATAGTTCTCTCTCTGGGTGCGGATGGCTCTCTCCATCACAAGACCATTGGAACTAGCCTCAATCATCTCATTGTTGGAAAGAGTCACATCCATCAGAATTAATTGTCATATAAACTTGCTGTTGCCGTGTACAATGATTTCTTGGTCCTGCTCATTTCACTCAGCATCAGTTCATGTAAGTCTCTCCAGGCCTCTCTGAATCATCCTGCTGATCATTTCTTACAGAACAATAAGATTCCATAACATTCATATACCACAACAACTTATTCAACCGTTCTCCCAATTGATGGGCATCCACTCGGTTTCCAGTTTCTGGCCACTACAAAGAGGGCTGCCACAAACATTTTTGCACACGTGGGTGTCTTTTCCTCCTTTAAGATCTCTTTGGGACAGAAGCCCAGTAGAAACACTTCTGGGTCAAAGGGTATGTAAAGTTGGATAATTTTTTTGAGCATAGTTCCAAATCATTCTCCAGAATGGTTGGATCCATTCACAGTTCTACCAACAATATATTAGTTTGATCTGATCCATTGAACCTTCTTTCTCTTCTCAGAACTCCTAGACTCCATATCTGGCCAGTATCTTCTAAATCTGACCTATCTATACTTTTCTTTTTAGTCTAAATTCTCCAAATCTTGAAGGTGGTCCCTATTCTCAGGATCTATCTCCTGTCTGAATCACTCTCTCTATTAATAATGATGACCAGGAAATCAGCATCATTTTACTTTGATCTCACCTTTGTCTTTACCTGCTCTGCACCTAGCCTCAAAGTGCTCTTTGACCCTTCTTCTAAAGCCATGATTTCCTCTATTATGAAAAAATAACACATTTACAGGCAGCAAGTGTAGAGGAAAGAGTTTAAGGCCTGGGTTCCAACTCTGAATTCACTCACACACTAGTTAATGGCTAATATATAAATGTCCATTAAATGCTGCCTAAACTACTTACAAACTAGACTTTGAAAGAGTTCTCGTCTTCAGGGACTTTGGTTTTCTCTCCCATAAACTGAGAAGGTTAAACTAGATGGCCAATAAGCTACCCCTTACCTCTAAATCCTGAGATCTTATATATCTATTTAAGGATATGTACTTTCCTCACGACAACCTTCTGAAATGGTGAAACTTTACACATGAAGAAACTGAGGCTGGGAGGTTTACATGGTTTGCCTAGTATAGTGGGAATAATTAATCCCTAGATGTGGTTTTCTGTATTTAATTCATACTATCAAGATTATAATTATGTAAAATATGGTGTAAAATTATGTAAAAAATGGTTCTGGCCCATTGGACCACTTCAGGGAATTCACTGTTTTCACTAATCCAGACCCCCAGAAAAGGCTCATGTGGATCTCCTGGCTCCAGTGTCCTTTCTCTGCTGCCTCTTGTCCATTTAAGATGCTGACCTCTTCAAAGTCCCAGATACCCAGCTGTACCCTGGTCCCACCTTCTTCTCTCCAACTCATTCTGTCTTGACCCAAGTCCTGCCTCTGATTATTGATGAGCATCATCACATGATATCTCTTTCTCAGATTTAGTTAAGATAAGGATAAACTAATTTTTGTTTGTGTGGCTGTCTGGGGACTGGACCTTTCTCCTCAATGCAGTGTTTATTAGGCAGAGAATTTCCTCAGAGGCTGGGGACTGGACAAGAAGACTTCCGACCTCATGCAGTGTTTGTTAAGAGAATTTCTGCCTGACATTTCTGACCTTTAAAGAAGGTCCTCCCTCTGCATATGGGGATGAGGTGGTACAACTCTCCTTCCTGTCAATGGAGCAGAGGCTCTGGGCTATTTAACTCTAGAGCGTGACAGCTTGTGCTGAAAGTGTCACGCTGGGGGAACCTTCCTGCTTGGCTTTCTCACTGCATACATTACAGAGGCCTCCAGCGGCTCTCCCTCCCCTCTTTGAGGGTGTGATCTTGCTATTATCTCCTTCCTTGCTCAATTCTGAAAAACTTGTTATCTCAATGACAGTGAGGTGACATGGCACCTCTGGTAAGGAATTAGGAACCTTCCCACTGCAGAGAGTCTTGTAGGCAGGCACTGGGAAGCTGGAAGAGTAAAAGCCCTGACTTGTTCATCAAAGTGGTTGTCCAAAGGGAGAGTGGACAAGCTTCCTGAAAGCATTCGGACCCACAGGGAGGGGGAGATGGTCCAGAAAGTTCCCAGTAACAATAGGAGGCCAGTGGAATGTCAGAATTGGAAGGCCCCTTAAATCATAGAGCAGAGAGCAGGGAGGGCCCTTAAAACACAGAATTTCAGAGCTGGGAGGGCCTTAGAACCAGGAGGTCAGAACTGGGAGGGCCCTTAGAACCCAGGAGGTCAGAGCTGGGAGGGCCCTTAGAACCCAGGATGTCAGAGCTGGGAGGGCCCTTAGAACCCAGGATGTCAGGGCTGGGAGGGCCCTTAGAACACAGGATGTCAGAGCTGGGAGAGCCCTTAGAACACAGGATGTCAGAGCTGGGAGGGCCTTAGAACCCAGGAGGTCAGAGCTGGAAGGGCCCTTAGAACCCAGGAGGTCAGAGCTAGAAGAGCCCTTAGAACCCAGGATGTCAGAGCTGGGAGGGCTCTTAGAGCCCAGGATGTCAGGGCTGGGAGGGCCCTTAGAACCCAGGATGTCAGAGCTGGGAGGGCCTTAGAACACAGGATGTCAGAGTTGGGAGGGCCCTTAGAACCCGGGAGGTCAGAGCTAGAAGGGGCCTTAGAACCCAGGAGGTCAGAGCTGGGAGGGCTCTTAGAGCCCAGGATGTCAGGGCTGGGAGGGCCCTTAGAACCCAGGATGTCAGAGCTGGGAGGGCTCTTAGAGCCCAGGATGTCAGGGCTGGGAGGGCCCTTAGAACCCAGGATGTCAGAGCTGGGAGGGCTCTTAGAGCCCAGGATGTCAGGGCTGGGAGGGCCCTTAGAACCCAGGATGTCAGAGCTGGGAGGGCTCTTAGAGCCCAGGATGTCAGGGCTGGGAGGGCCCTTAGAACCCAGGATGTCAGAGCTGGGAGGGCCTTAGAACACAGGATGTCAGAGTTGGGAGGGCCCTTAGAACCCGGGAGGTCAGAGCTAGAAGGGGCCTTAGAACCCAGGATGTCAGAGCTGGGAGGGCTCTTAGAGCCCAGGATGTCAGGGCTGGGAGGGCCCTTAGAACCCAGGATGTCAGAGCTGGGAGGGCTCTTAGAGCCCAGGATGTCAGAGCTGGGAGGGCCCTTAGAACCCAGGATATCAGAGCTAGAAGGGGCCTTAGAACCCAGGATGTCAGAGTTGGCAGGGCCCTTAGAACCCAGAATGTCAGAGCTGGGAGGGGACTTAGAACCCAGGAGGTCAGAGCTGGGAGGGCTTTTAGAACACAGGATGAAAGAGTAGGTAGGGATCTTTGAATGCAGAATACAAGATATGGAAGTAATCTTAGAATAAAGAATGTCATTGTTTAGAGAGATCTCAGAAAATAGTAGGCAGTCAGAGATGAAAAGGACTTTTGGGCACTGATTAGGGCATAGACTATGACAGTTGGAAGGTATCCTAGAACATGGAATATCAGATCAGAACATCAAGACTGTTAGTCAGAGTCTTTAGCATATAGAAGGGGATCTCAAGAGACATTTTAAAAATTCATTAATTAGTGAATTTAAATTTTTTATTAAAGCTTTTTATTCACAAAACATATACACAGGTAATTTTTTCAACATTGACTTTTGCAAAGCCTTCTGTTCCAAATTATCCCCTCCTTTTCCCCACCCCCTCCCCTAGATAGCAGGTAGTCGAATACATGTTAAATATGTTAAATCCAATATATGTATACATATTTATACAGTTATCTTGCTGCACAAGAAAAATCGGATCAAGAAGGAAGAAAAGAAAAACTGAGAAAGAAAACAAAATGTAAGCAAACAACAGAGAGTGAGAATGCTATGTTGTGGTTCAAGAGACAGCTTAACTATAGACTGGGAGAGTTGGAGAGGAACTTAGACAAAGAACTACTGAGTGCTTTAAAACACAAAAAGTCAGATCCAAAAGGGACTCTAGGTAGCATTTATTCCAACCCTTTCAATTTATAGATGAGGAAAGTGAGACCTGAAGAAGAATATGTTTTGCCCAAGATAACATAGACAATGGGAGAGTTGGGGAGCCAAACCTAGATTTCTTGAGCCTCAGTCCAGGATAATTTCCACTCTAGCTGATTGCAGGTCTTTTCCCTCTCCAATAGGGACCTCTCACAGCTCAAGACTCGTAACCCTAGATTCGGGTCAAACCTGGCTTTCCAAGGGAAGATGAGCTTCTCTTGTTTTCTTACTCTGAACCTCTTTAGACTTTCCCTCTAGAGCCCCAGGGGAAAATTACTTCAAGATTAGATTGACCCCTATCAAGAGTCTCCCCCCAAAAGAAAAGGTACCCCTCCTGTGATCCCAGGCCAATAATAACTGGGCCCTGTTTTTATTCCCTGTGTACGTATATCATCACCTTAGTTCTCTAACTGGTAACCTAGATCCTGTAAAACTGGCATCCTGATGATCACCTAATTCTAGTGCTCCTGTAGGCCTTCTGTGGAGTCCCAGCCCCTGTGGCTCAGTTCCAGATGACTTTCCTGTCAGCCTGCCTTCAGACCTCCATTTCTCTATATATCTACCCTTTCCTCTTCTCACCCCCAATAAGAAAAGAGGGAAAGGCATTCTTCTTTTAAGTGAGCTAAACATGGACATTATAATTACACAGCACACAGTTTCTATTTCATTTGTGATTCTTCTTTCCATTGACTTTGTTGTGGTCATTGTCTGTTGCTTTCCTGGTTCTACTTACTTTACTTTGTATCAGTTCCTATACATTTTCTCACGCTTCATTCTGAAGTTCTTCATATTCACCGTTTCTCATGAAGCACTACATTATGTTTATATACCACAGTCTATGTGACTCGTTTCTTCACCGATGCTCAGTTATCATGTCTTTTCTGCTCCATTCACTTAACCCAAAATTAGGAGGAAGGTGTTGAACTTGAGAACTTTTAAGTTCTAAATCTATGGTCTGATGATGTGGTAACTTGTTTTCCATGTGGACCCAGAGGACAAAAGCAGGAATGATGGGTGGAAGTTACAATGAGCAAATGTAGGTATTTTTGAACTCAGCTTACACAAAAGAGATCTCATTTCCCCCTTGCCTCCCAAGCCCTCTGTCTTGGAGGAAGTTTGCTGGCCGTTACTGTCAGAGGCACAATCATCCTTCAAGGCACTGAGGTTTCCAACTTCAGAGTCATTCTTGGCTCCTCACTCTCCCAGATCCCACGTCTCCCATCACTTGATCCTCTACATCTTTCTCACACGTCCCCCTCTTTCTACTCCCCTGGCCACTATCTCACTTCAGGTCCTAATTGCCTCTCACTTAACTTATTGAAATAGCCTCCAAGTCACTTATTCTCCCTACCTCTCTGTTCTGCAACTCATCCTCCACTTAGTTAGCAGTGATATTCCTGAGCAAAGATGGAACTATAAGAGGAAGCAGTATGGTCCAGCTCTCACATAATTACTAAAGATCAAGGAAGAGCACCAGACTGAATTGTGATAATCCAAAGAAAAACTGTAATGGCTAGGTCTTTTTTCTAGCCCAGGGTGGACAGGGAGATAGCCAGGAGGTACTGGGCAATTGGGCAGGTGCCCATTCAGGAAGATCCATGAAGAAGCTTTCCAGTATGGGCTAGAGCTGGGGTGTGAGGCTTTCTTGTTGGGTCAGGGAGGGCTGACTGGAAGCAAACCTGAAGTTCTCTGACACTGAGCCCGAGGAGACGCCTGAGGCCTGGCAAGGACTGCAGTCATTAGCTCCATCCAGGGATGAGCTTGCAGTTGTACAGCCGTGGCTCAGGACCGTGGTGTGGGAACTTTCGGCAGGCCCAGGCTGGGAAGTCTACAGTTGTATACATGGAAGGGGGCTTAGACCAAAGGCAGCTTTTTTTGCTCGGATTTTGGAGACTTCCAGCACCTTGCCTAGAGCTGGAGTCTGCAGTTGTCTGCTGGAGTTATGACTAGGGACAAATGGGAAGCTTTGTTACTAAGACCCCAAACTAGAGTTGGCAGCCTGCCAAATTCAGAGTGGGAAGACAGTGCTTAGACAGCATCCTAGACTAGAGAGCTAACTGCTGAAACTTTGGATTTGCTGCTTTGAGCTGCTCCTGAGGTTCTTGAAAAACATGGTAGATAATGTCCCAGGTTAGGTTCAGATAAGGTGTCACCTTCCCTCCAGAAGCATATAGGTTTTGATTTTGACACAAAATTCCATTTCAGGAAGTAAGGCTAAAAAAATGAAGACCGTGATAAAGAAATATTATGGATCTAGGGGTGATGAAGACAGAATTTCTCCAGCTCATTTTGCAGATGAGGGAACTGAGTCCCATA
The DNA here is from genome assembly GCF_048593235.1 of Sminthopsis crassicaudata. Lineage (NCBI taxonomy): Eukaryota > Metazoa > Chordata > Mammalia > Dasyuromorphia > Dasyuridae > Sminthopsis > Sminthopsis crassicaudata. Next base: position 593,732,622 of record NC_133619.1, read on the forward strand.
GCTAGCAAGTATCTAAGCTAGATTTGAACTCAGGTCCTCTTGGTTCCAGCTCTGGCTCCCTCTAGCTCCACCAAATTACCGAATAGCTGTTGGATATGTTGTGTTCCCTTGAGCTAGCACAAATCTTCTAGTGAATGTTCCTTAAGGGCAGGGACTGTTTCATTTATGTTTCTGTATCTCCTGGGCCTGGTCCTTAGGCAAGTAATCAATCACTCATGAAACAAACAGCTACTAAGCCTGCCAAGGACCAGGGCCTGTGATAAGTACATATTGATCTATTAGGCCTGAAGGAAGGACAAGCACCATGGCAACCAAAGGTATCCCAAGAGAAACGGGGTGCCCCCACGGGGAATGCGGGGGAGGGATTCTTGTTGGACCAGGCCGTCTCTGAGCCCTTCCTCCCTTTCGAAGATCTTGTGATTCAGTGAGTGATCAGGGACGTTAACCTCAGCCATTCAAAGATGCTTAGGAGTCCGGTCTGTTACAGGCAGACACTAGTGATGTCTAACTGTCTCCAGCTGCCTCCCGCCCTCCCCTCACATTAAAGGCTTCCCTGGGCTCAGGGACAGTGGAGCGCAGTAGGAAGATTGACAGGCTTGAAGTCGGTCAGTAAGCACTGATTAAGCACCTACTGTATGCTGTGCTAAGTGCTGGGGGTACAAAGAAAGGCAATAGAAAAGGTGGTCACAGTCTAATGGAGAAGATAAGATGTAAACTATGAAAAAGATATAGAGCAGGATAAACTTAAGATAATCGATACAGGAAAAAATCGGGGGGTTCGCAGTCCAGTTCTGTAAGACCTTGGAAAAGTCACTCCCCCGCTTCCACATGTTCCCGACCTGCAACTTTTCCCGCCCAGCTCCATTCATTCTTTTCCAAAGGACCCCCAGTGGGGCGTGGTTTTGTAAAACCACGCCCCATGCCGCCTTTGCCATCCGGGGATTGGTTCCTGGGAGACCTCTCCACTCCCACCTTGTGTGACGCAGAGCGCCCTGCAGAGGTGGGGACCAGAGTAGGAGGGAATATTCGATCTGCGGGGCGGGGCCGGGGAACTCGGCCAGGAGCCCGGGCGGCAGGAGCGCAGGCGCGATATGGAGCGGAGGGCGGGGCCCGAGGAGAGGCGAAGGGGAGGGGTGGGAAGGAAGGAGGGAGGAAGAAGAGCCGGAAGTGGGCGGCGGGGGCTGCAGCTGCCAGGGAAACCGGAGCAGCGGCAGCAGCGGCGGCGGCGGCGGCAGCTGGGTTGGGCTGGTGGGTGGGCGCCGAGGCGGCCAGGCAGGCAGGGGCGGGAAGCGGCGGGAGCCGGCCCGGGGACGCTAACATTCGCTTCCCCGCCCTCCCGGTCCCCTCAGCCACCGGGGGACTACCGGCCTAACCGCCCACCGGGCCGTAAGGAGCCGCGCGCGCGGCCTTCCTTGCCGGGGCCGCCAGGGGGCGCCCGCCACAGGGGTTCGGGGGAAACCTTCCCCCGGCTCTTGGGGCCGGGGCCGGGGCTGGGCCGGGCTTGGCCCGGCGGGGGCCGTGTCTGGGGCACCTGCGACCCCCCTTCCCCGGCCTCGGGGCTCGCAGGTGGGCGCGGGGAGCGGGTCTCCTCCTTCCCCCCGGGCAGGGGTCGCGGGGGCGCGTGGCCATGACGGGCAAGTCGGTGAGGGACGTGGATCGCTACCAGGCTGTGCTGGCCAGCCTGCTGCTGGAGGAGGAGAACAAGTTCTGTGCGGACTGCCAGGCCAAAGGTAACCCATCCGGGGCTGGACCCTCGCCCGCCCCCAGGCCCCGGGACCCTCCGAGGCCCGCCTCGCCGGGGCCGTGACCTCGCCGCCCCCTCCGCGGGCAGGGACCCAGGCTTGAGCCGGGACGGGGCTCCGCTCGTAGTGGGCCGAATGAATGAATGAATGGAGCAGCCCTCTCTCTGACCCCTCACCGGGGAGAGTAGTGAGCGGGCTCTGCAGACCGGCAGCACGGGACGGGCGGACGGAGAGTGCGGGGGAGCGCGGGGGAGCGGGGCTGTGCTCAAAGATTAGCTCATAGGCGCCTGGATGGAGAGTGGGAAGGATGTAGAGCGAGTGCCGTGGCCGCGGAGAGCGGCCCCGAGGAGCCGCCGAGCTGCTCCGTGCCCGCGGTGACCTCCTGGCCGCCCCTCGCGGTTGGGCTCTGTCCGAATGCAGAGGCTCGCTGCAGCTTTCTCGGTCCCGGCTCTTCACCTTCACAAGCAGGTGGAGGCGGCCGGCAGGTTCAGTGCGGAGCCGGGCGGCGGGCGGAGAGGGGGGCCTGAGAAATAACACGGGCTTCCTGGCGTGCGCGGGGCCGGCTCGGGGAAGCGGCCCGGCCGCGCCGGCGTTTAGCGCCCTTTGACTACGACCCTCAGAGACTCAGCTTCAGCAACTGATTGGAATAAAAATTGAGGGTGTTTGGCCTAAAAAATGCGCAGCGACTTGCTTGGCCGCTGACACGTTGACGGCGGCGAGGTCTGGGGTGGACAGTTTTGTTTCCTCTTTTACGGAATGCTTGGTAAACACCGGAGCGAGGGAAATGCCCGCCTGGGCTTGGGGAGGAGGCGGCCCTGCTGTCCTAACGCATTTCTCCGAAATTAGGCCCCGCTGCCCCTTCGGTGCTCAGGGCGCGCTGCATTTGTGGATGCTCTTTGTTAGTGGATGTAGATAGACCGAGGACCTGAATGTGTTTGTTCTTCCGCCTCTGTGGAGGAGGAAATAGACTAGGGGGGTTTGTTTGTTTGCTTGTTTGTTTTCCTGTGATTGGAGTGGGGGAGGAGATGGTCTTTTTCTTGCCCCTCATATAAAAAGAAAGAAATAATGTGTCTCGGTGAACTCTGTGACTCTATAGAAAAGAGAATAGCCATAAACCAGACTTAAAGTAGGTTCTTGTTAATGGGTTTCTTCTCCGTTAGACTCTCCCTGCAAGGAGGCACCCACAGGAAGGACTGCTGCTGGGATGCCATTTCCATGAGAAGACCCATCTCTCATCGTAGGATCACGTAGCCAGAGCTGGAAGGGACATAAGAGGCCATGAAATGTGAGCCCCTCATCTTAGAGGAGGAAACAGAGACCAAGGAGGCTAGATGTAGCCCAAGGTCACACTACTATCCAGCATCAGAAGTGGATTTTGAACCCAGGTCCCTAAAGCTTTTGTTCATACCAGCCCATTACATTTCCTCCAGCCCTATTGGAACTAGAGATGCCTTGGGCTCCCCATATGTTCCATTTCCTCTAAAATGGAGGGGCTGGACTAGAGGCTCTCTAAGGTCTAAATGTTTTGCTTCTCTCTTAAACTGAAGCCAGGTTGTGAGGAGTTTTGTCCAGTTTTCCAAGCTGAGTGCACATTACTCCCTTAAGGAGCTCTGGCTGCAGCCAAACTAGTATCCTTGCTGTTCCCTGTACAGGAAGGTCCACCTCCTGCTGTCATGCCTATCTTTCTATAACCTGTTTTCCTCCTTCCTTCCATCTCTCAAAGCCCCTACCGCTCTTTAATGCTTACTCCAACGTCAACTCCTTGATTTCCCCTCTTATTTGTGGCCTTTTCCCTATCGCTGTGTATTTATCTTGCTTAGGTTCTTCATTTACATATCTGTGAACTTTTATTCCTTTCTGTATAATGTAAAATGGAATTATCTCATTTTTGTAACTGTGTCTCTAGTGCTTAATACAGCAAATAGGAACATAGTAGTTGTTTAATTATTTAATTATGTTATTTCTAACAAGTGGGCATCTAGCTTGAATAATAATGATAATGATAGCTAACATTTATATAACCCTTAATGTGTGCCAGGTTCTGTGGGACACATATTTGATCTTTATTTGAATGAATGAAATCCATTGGTCCTCAACAACCCTATTATAATCCCTGTTTAACAGTTGAGGAAACTGTGGCAAACAGATTGAATTACTTGCTTGGGGGTGACACTGCTATGAAGTGTCTGAAGTTGGATTTGACTTTTGGCCTTTCTAATTCCAGGCTCAGCAGCAGTGTGATCCACTGAGCCGTTTAATTTGAGCCCTCCAATGAGATCACTGTCTTTACAGACATTCCACTTTTGCACCTCTTTAATTGCAAGGCTGAGTTGATCTCTCCCTCTGTGACTCCTTCCCACACTACCTCTGCGGTTGTCTTTTGTAAAGAAGAGAACACATCTAATCTGTCTTCAGCTCAATCCATCAGATACTGGAAAACAGCAGTCATTTTTTCCATATGTCTCTAATGGTGCAAGAACAAGGAACGGTTCTTAAGCTTTTTTGGTACCATGGACCCCATAGGTAATTCGAAGCTTATTCATCTCTTTTCAGATTAATATTTTTAAATATTAAGGGCATGCTAAATTTCAGTTAGAAGTTAGAGAAAAGAATGATGTATTTTTTTTCCCAGCTAAATTCATAGTTGCCCTGACATTTATCTGTGGATCTCAGGCTAAAAATTCACTGCTTTTATTCATCTCCCCTCAAAAAAACAAAACAACCTCTCTGATAGGCTCCTGTTATACTATAGCTAAAGAGCAGCTACTGAAACTTTAGTTGCTTAATTCTATGTGAAAACTCATAACTTAGCTATCTAAAAAAAATCACTTGATATTGTTATCTTAATGACAAGTGGCTCCTTGCAAGGGCAATTTTCAAAATTTGGCAGTGCAGAATGTAGCTGACATGTACTTTTGAGGGGAGAGGGTTGCTGTTGTAAATTACTACTGATCAGTTCTTGTTTGAGCCCTTAGATTATTTAGCATGTAAGTTAGACATTTAGGCCTCCTTTCCATATTTTTCCCCCTTGGTCATTTTTGTGTTTCACTACCCCATAGCAAAACAGGGACAGGAAAAGGACATTTTTATTAGTAGTTTTGGTTACTTGTTAAAGTAGGACCAATAAAATTCTTAATAGAGATGGAGTTTGTATTATAATCCTTGGACTGAAATAAAAATATTTTAACTGATTTCCTTTGTGACTTTGAATACTTTGGTTCTGGAATGCTGTCAATCTTTTTTTCAATATTTTTGTACTTTGGTTCTGGAATGCTGTCTCTTAATATGTCCCTTTAGAAATTTGACCTGAAATACACAAATAACAGAATCATTGGAATGGAATGGAATGATCTACCCTTCCAGAGGAGGCTGTTTACTTGGGCTTGGGGTGTTTTACCACAGGGTCCATTATATTTCCTGCTACTCTAAGCTACTGTAATTATTCTTCTGTGGGAATGGAACTAGTCATTTAAGCCCTTACTAAGACCTAAAGATATTTTCCTCTAGACCCTTAGGTTAATGGCTCCTCCTGAGAGTTTCTTACCACAGAGGTAATTAGGAACAGAGGGTATGTGATGGTGTATGATAGCAGTATGGTATGGTGGAAAAAATACTGGACTTGTATCAGAGGACCAGGATTCTGTTCCCTTTCAGTTCTACTTACTACCCATATGACCTATGGGGTCCCAGTTTCCTAGTCTGTAAAAGAGGAGATTGAAGTAGATGATCTCTGAGGTCTTTCCAGCTGTAAATTTATGCTCCTGTTAATCTATAGGAAATATAAATTTGGTCCCAGCCATTGCATTTTTCTTTACTCTTTCCTATACCTTTGGAAAGAGTAGTAATGGAGAACTGGACAGCTGTAATGTCAGAATCCCCTAATTTGAGGGAAGACAAATTGGTTAGCCAGACCCTGATACTTAAAAAAAAAAATGATGCTTATAGCTAGTTTAATATCATTGTACTTTTTAGCATAACCTGTTTTTTTAAAAAATCAAAAGAAATATATTCAATGTTAACCAAATCTTGTTTCTTGGCTATAGATTCCACTCAGCTTAGTTTTGAAAATGCATTTTCCCCCTCCCCCCTTTCAAAATTAAAGTACTGTATGTGGTTACTGGGAGCCTGGGCTACCATGACTCACCCCATAAATCCTTAGGCTTTGCAGCTAAAACCATTTCCTGTGTATGGTGATTCTAACATTTCTGCAAATGTGCTCATTCTGAGCCCATGTGGCTTGGTTTCTGGATGTTTCTCATCCTCCCAAGCCAATTGAAAAATGCTAATGAAAAATATTTTTTCACCTTAATGGCAGATTGCAGTATAGGGTTATAGTTCAAACCGAATACTTCAATATAAAGTGAAATAATCTTTAGAGAAGGACCAACTGGTGCAAAGTATGTTCAGCCTGGGGTCTCTGAAATTCAGGTTGTGATGGCTGAACACTCTAGTCCCTAGCAGGTGTCCATTTTGAACATGTCCAAGTTAGATGTGGATCTAAAAAGTTTGGCATACTCTACTCTTAGGATCATATATTTAGATCCTTGGAAGCCACCTTGTTCAACCTCTCATTTTACAGATAAGATATTGAGCCCTCAGAGTTGACTTACCCAGTGTCTCACAGTACCAAGGTTTAAGCCAGGTTCTCCCACTGCAAGTCCAACACTATTTTCACCAAACTGTACTGCCTCATTAGGTAGAGGAGAATCGTGAATTGCCATTGGACATGTTTTACATCAAACAAAAAAAATGCTTGTGAAAATATTTAGTAACTCTGAAGGGTTCTCTCTGTTTGGTGAGACATCATGCAAAGTGGTAGGTTGTTTTTCTGCTAAAGATCAGCTGATGGCTTCCTGTTATATATTAACTTAAAGCAAAAAGCTTCTACCCACAACCTTGAATATTGTAGCTGTATTTGGAGGTGATGAAAATCATTCTCTGAATCCAGATACTACAGATGTTTTGCTTCTTCACTTTAGTCAGTCAACAAACATTTGTTAAGCACCTATTATGTACCAGGTACTGTGCTAATAAGCACTTAGCAATTTTCTTAGTTACCCAACTTTTTGCAGCTCTTAAGGTAACTTTCTGAGGTTTTGCAACTAATGCTTCTTCACTGTGACAATTGTGGTTGAAGATGACACAGTCTTACTCAAAGTAATTTTATCAGAATTCCTATTAGATTATCTTCCCTCTGTCACAGAGTTAAAATTTATTCCCTGGGAGATAGCCTTACTTTTTTTCCCCCTTTCTCTTTGTCCTTTCAAACATCATTATGTGACAGAGTAGATGGCATAAACTAGAGATGTGTCATCTCTTAGAGCAAGGCTTCTTATCCTTTTTGTGTGTCATAAATCCTGGTAAAGAGAAGCCTTTGGACTTTTTCTAAAGATAAAGTTTTTAAATACATGAAATAGAATATGTAGGATTGTAAAGGAAACCAGTTATTAAAATATATTTTAAAAAATAATTTGGTGGGTCCTAGGTCTAAGACTTTTTGTCTCAGACCACATATTGAAAGACTGAGTATTGCTACAATGTGAATGAAATCCCACAGTGGACTGGGGACTTAATCTGTAATATTGAGGTGGTAACTTGTGTGGTCTGTGCTTTAAGCTCCTTGCTTATAAGAGAGTATGTCACATTTCAGACATCAGAAACTGGATGTCCTGTGGATGTCTTAAGCTCATTGCCTTCAGAACTCATTGTTTTCCCCACTAAGCCCTCCTCACCTCCTACCTTCCCTGTTACTGTAGAAAGCAGCACTATCTTCTCAGAATTTCGGGCTCATAACGGAGGAGTCATCTGGATTCTTCATTCTCTCACCTCCCTCCTCTTAATCTCCCCCTTCCTCCAACTGAGCTTTTGCCAAGATCTGTTCTTTTCACCTTTGTAACATCTCTTGAATATACTTCCTCTGGACCTTGGTGCAGGCCCTCATTACTTCTTGCCTGGACTATTGCAATAGCTTTTGATAGGTTGGTGTGCTTCAAGTCTCTCCCCACTCCATTCCATCTTTCAGCCACTAAAAGGATTTTCTTAAAATGCAGGTCCATTCATGTTATTCTTCTCTCCTCCCTCTCCATAAGCTTCAATGGTTGCTGTGATCTTCAGGAGCAAGACCAAAATGTTTTGTTTGACATTCAAAACTCTTCATAATCTATCTCCCTTCTACCTTTCTAGTGTTTTTACACCTTACTCCCAGATTCATACTCTTTGATCCAGTGACACTGGCCTCCTGGCTTTTCCACTCATGAGATATTTTGATCTCTTTCTTTCAGGAAAGCTCTGTGGCTGGAATGTTCTTCATGTCTGGAATGCTCTTTCTTCTCTGACTGCTCTGGCTTCATTTAATTTTCAACTAAAATCCTATTTTTGATAGGAAACCTTCCCACTTAATTCTAGTCCCTTCCTTTATCCTGTATATAGCTTGCTTTTTATATATTTGCTTGCATGCTATCTTCCTGATTAGATTGTAGGCTTCTTGAAGGCAGGGACTGTTTTTGTAAACATAATAATATTTTGTAAACATGTATCTGGCCTTTTAATAAAGACTTATTGATTGATGGACATTGGAAGTTTTCCTGCTTCTCTGGGGAAATTAGTTTTAACTGATGCTTGGCTAACTTGAAGGAAGGCACCAAAAGATTTCTATGTGGGTATGAAGAAATAATTGTAGATGTATGAAAGATACCTATTAAAATAAAATTAAATTATTTTTATTGGCTTTTTTAAAAAATTAAAACAAAATACTTTAAAGATACTACTTTGTGTGCAGTGGTGGGGATAAAACTTAGAAAACAATGCTTTGTTTTGCCACATGAGTCATTATCATATGTTTTCATTCTTGTGCTTCTAGAGTCCAATCTAAAATTAATGGTGTCATATAATTGGGAATTATATTACATTACTAATATACTACCTTACAATTTTACTTTATATATTCTTCAGTGATCCTCAAACTTTTAAAATAGGGGGCCAGTTCACTGCCCCTCAGACTGTTGGAGGGCCGGACTATAGTAAAAACAAAAGCTCACACTCTGTCTCTGCCCCTTAGCCCATTTGCCATAACCTGGCGGCCACATAAACATCCCCAGCAGGCCGCATCTGGCCCTCCCGCCCTAGTTTGAGAACCCTTTTTGTGAGCTCCTTTAGAGCTGAAACTGTCTTTTGCCTCTTTTTGAATCTGAAGCACTTAGTGCCTGGTGCATAGTAGGTACTTAAATATTTATTGATTAGTTGATTACATTGGTAAGGTGGTTTTTTTTTATCGGTACAGAAAAGGACAAGAGATATTATGATTTATGGAATTGGGTCAGATGCCATTCCTCATTAGAACTCCTTTGTAGAAAGACACTGTGAAACTTGGGATGTATGTATGTATGTATACACTGGACTCTGTATGAAATACATAAAAGCCAAAATTCTGTGACTTTATTTTCTCTATAAATCTCTCATCTTTTATGGGGAAACTGCTTCCTAGGGTTCCTAAACAACTACTTGATTCTTGGAAAGTGAGAGTTTTATTCTTAACTAAGTCAATTTCAGAGTAGATTTTAAGGCTTCTCTAAAACTTCAAGAATTAAAGTGTCCTTCATTGTGTGTTCTCATTCTCTCTCCCTCCCTTCTTTCTCCCCTCTCTCTCCTTCCTCCCTTCCCCCCTCTGTCCCCTCTCCTCCCTCCTTCTCTTCTCCCTCCCTCTTTGTCTCTCCCCCTCACTCTCTTTCCTTCTTTTCTTCTTTTCTTCCAATCCTGTGGACAAGAGATAAGATCTCACAGTCTCATCCCAATGGGTACTGCTTTTCATGTTCATGAAAGAGCTTTTCTAGAATTGATTCAATCATGTGTCCTGGGAAGCAACATAATAATTGTGCCATAGCCTCTCCATCATGATTTCTGACCATCTGCATCATGTCACAATAACTGGGAGTCACTTCTCAGAATAATTGGGAGCCATTTATCATATTAGTTATGTAGAAAACTAGTCTACCCTTTCAGTTCTTAGAATCCTGTTAGTATGATATAAATAGATCCCATCCTAATTAAATCTTCTAGAAGGTATGAAACAGCTACACATTTTGGTCCCCAAGAAGAGGATCATTAAGATACTATTGGGAAATACAGTTGAATGTATGCAGTATGAGCAGTGGAGGTCAGAATCTGTTCAGTGAAATCATGGTAGACACAAATTTGTACTTTGGCAAGAAGACACAATGTGGATATGAAGCCTTTCCAATGTCTTCTTGACCAAAATGTTTTAGAACCTTCAAACTAGAAGGGGTTTTGGGAATCTAGTCCAGCGCCTTTATCTCAGAAATAGGAAGAGCAGTCACCTGTGCCATGACTTGCCCAAGATCACATGATGAATCACTAGTAGAGCTAGGATTTGTACCAGGTTTTTCTGCTTCTCTATTGGTGCTCTTCCATTCTATCTCACCCACCAGTATAACTCATGTTATCCTTCCTATGACTACAGAGAGATCAGTGTAAGAAAATGCAGATGAAAGTTATGATCTAATTTAAAAAAAAATAAAAATATGAAACTGCACAGCCACACTAGACCTTTAGTGGAATCTGATTCTGTGGGATGTATTAACACAAGCTTCCAATGTTACTTTGGTTTTTTTTTTTTTTTTTCCTTCAGAAAACTACTTGTATATTACAGTAAAAATTTAGGACTACCTCCCTTTCACAGTGTCTTCTCCGGCAATGAGGCTGCCTACAGTTGGGTCCTTGCTGCATTTGGTAAATTGGTGAAGCCTGGTCAACAAAAATTAGGGAAGGTCATGAGAGTTTTACTGGTTGCAGGCTAATTCTTCCTTATTAGCCATAAGAAACTGAACCCTCATTTATCTGAGTTAAAGGCACAGACTATGAAAATGAGGAATGATTTTTATTTTTAGTGTCTCTGCTACAAAATCAACTTTTCCTTGGTAGGTGGTAATTTGACTTCAGAAGCTTAACTGAAGCAAAGTAATTTTTGTTTTATTTTAGAGCAGAGAAATTTTGCATCAGAGGTTTTTCCCCATCAAACAGCTGGTTGTTGTTAGGTACCCATTTCTTCTTAAGAGAAGAGTTCTACATTTGTGAAGCACAATGTTTTAATGTACAGCTACCATGTTTGACTCTCTTCCCTTTCCCATACTTTTTCCCTCCCTCCCCCACTCTTCTGGACCCTGTATTTCCCCACAGGCATTGTGGATGTCCGTCCATTGATGGCTGTACTGCCGATTCCTCCACAGTGGAGCACCCAGCGACGAGCCAAGTCCACCCTCGGCTGGGGCCACTCATCAGCGTAAGGTTGTCCTGGTGGTTCTCCTTATTGTCCAAACATTCTTTCTTGTGTGTAGAAAGCCCTAAGTTCTTGGTAAATTCCTAGCCTCTTTTGCTGTGTTGCTGCTTAAGTTATTCTGTTGTCTTGCTTTGAAAACTAATTTTTCAGCGATTCTGAGTCCGAACAAAGGTTTTTTTGAAGTCATATTTCCTTTTCACCTACCAAATTGGCTTACAGATTGCTCAGTTTCACAACCTTACTTTGAAAGCACTTTTCCATGAATTGCTAGTTACAATTGACATAAAAGTTTTAAAAGAAAATTTCTTATCATCGAAAAAGCTTCCCTGAAAACTCAGTGTCAGAATGGGGAACTGGCTCCCTTCAGGCTTCTTTTCACGTCAAGAAGCCAAATGTTTGTCTCTCATCTAATGCTCTACCTGTTCTAAGCTCTGGCTTTAGTGCCAAGGCAGAATGGAGAGTCTTACCTTGTTAGGCTTGACCTCACAATTGTGGTCAGTAAGTCTTTCTCAACAATAAAGCCTGAGCAAATGGAGTGATTCCACTTCCCCTTACCCCATGGTTGTACTATTGTTGGTAGAGAGAATACGAAATTCAATGACTTGCATCTCCTAGTACTAGGGAATTTGCATATTAAAACCTAACACATTCTCTAACTTTGATACTTAAATGTTTTGGCAGCAGCCTTGCTTATCAAAATTAAAGTTCGAGGCAATCATTTACTTTGCTTGTAGTGGGGATTTTAACTTCATCTTTCCCTTCCTTTTCACCCAGTGTACTGTTTTTGGAAACTAATTCTAGAGAGTCTTTCTCTAAATTGAAAGGCAAAAGGAAACTTTACTTAAGGGCAGATTGTGTATTTATTTCTAATTCTTAAAAAAACCCCATAATTATAATAGATGCCATATGTGACAATTAAATTTTATTCTGCACTCTGAAGCTTAGGTGATTTCTCCATATGCATTTCTTTTTAACTCTCTTCATTGTCATCAGGAACCCTCAGAATAAGTGCTAATGGTAGATGTCACAGGTGGGTGACTACTGATTTGAGAAAGCAAGAGTTGTAAGATAAAAGACTAAGTATCTTCTCCTTATTGTTGAAAAGCACCTCTGGACACTTGTTTGGGGTTTTGGTTTAGTTTTCTCTCTCTGATAATGAGAACTCACAGAACATGACTGTCTGGTGCTTAGAAGAGGTCTGATAGAAAGTGGAAATGAAAAGATGGTCAGGATTGCAGCAATTGTTTTGGATAAAGGTCTCTGGCTCATTGTAAGAGTCTAACTCACACTTATGTGGTGACTATATACTCCGGATAAAGGGATACAAAGAGGAAAAATAACCCAGTCCTTGCTTATTTTCTAATTAGGGAGCCATGGTGTATACACAAATACCATGAGGGAGACTCCGATAGAGCTAGAGAGATCCAGGCAAATTTCATAAAAGTGTGATTGCTTTCATGCTGGGATTGGTGATGGAAAGCAAGGAAGGCTTCATGGAAAAGTTAACACCTGAGCAGTATCCTGAAGAAGAAGATTTCAGCTAGTGGGAGGAGAGAGTGCAATCCATGGATGGATAACTGTGTGAATTCAAGAATCTGGAAAATAGTAGGAGATTGGTCATAGCTAGCAGACCAGTTAGTCTGCAGTGTAACCTTCATAAAGAGAAGAAATGTGAGGAAAGTTGAAAAGACAGGAAGGAAACATTGTAGAAATCCTTGAATTCTATCCTGTTGGCAGTAATGCAGCACAGGAGACTTTTGAAAATTAGTCTGTAGGTCAATTTCAGTAGGTGTATGAAACAGATTGGGTGAAGGGGAGAGGATGAAGTCTGGAAGATCTCTTAGCCTTTGCAATAGTGCAGGTAAGAAGTAATGAAGGCCAAGAATCGGGATGGGAAAGGAGCAATGGATGCCAGAAAGATTGTGGAGATGGTTATTTGAGTAGCTGTAGAAACAGGAGGAGCCTCTTTAGGTCTCATGTTCAGAGTTCTGAAGTAAGCCTCAGAACAGAGCAGAAGAACCCAAGTGTCTTAAACCTAGTAATTATATATGTGATATAAAAATATAGTGATGAAACTATGATGAAGTTAAAAAGTGATAGTTGTCATCATTTACACCACTTTAAGTTATTTGGGGCTTCTGAAGGTCCCATAGTCGGTCAAGTAATTATAAACATTGCTACTTTTTAACCTTTTGCATATTTCTGTGGTACACAGGCCTCACCAAATGTCCAAATCTGAATATCTGATTGTGCACTCAAAAGAAACACTTTTATCAGATTCAAAGGGGATTTATTTCTAGTGGACCTCATATGAAAGAGATAGGGGAAAACTTTAACTTTGTCACAAGCCTTGGGTCTTTGTTACAAGGAGTCTTATATCTGTAGTTGGAGATTTCTGTGAGGACAAATTTAATTTCAAACTAATGAAATTTAGCATAACTACATAGGATTCTGTTAAGTGTGGTCAGGGAATTAATCTTTGCATATATCTAAAAAATTATCTTTTCATATATTTGAAAAATAAAAGCTTTTATTTTTATTAAATTTTTATTAAACTTTTTTATTAAAAAGCTTTTTATTTTTCAAAATATATACAAAGTTAGTTTTCAGAATTCACCTGACAAAACCTTGTGTTCCGAATTTTTATCCTTCCCTCCTTTAGATAGCAAGTAATACAATATAGGTTAAACTTCTATAGTTCTTCTAAACATTTCTACATTTATCATACTGTGTGAGAAAAACCTAATCAAAAGGGGAGAAAAAAAAAACACTGAAAGGGAAAAAAACACAAGCAAACAACATAAAAGGTGAAAATATTATATTTTGATTCACATTTCTTCTCCATATTTCTCTCTATGGATGTGGATAGCGGTTTTCAATCACAAGTCTATTGGAATTGCCTTGAATCACCTCATTGTTAAAAGAGCCGAGCCAAGTCCATCACAATTGATCATTATATGGTCTTGTTATTGCACTATATAATGTTCTCTTGGTTCTACTCACTTCTCTCATTATCAATTCATGTAAATCTTTCCAAGCTTTTCTGAAATCAGTCTACTCATCATTTCTTATAGAATAATAATATTCCGCTACCTTCATATACCATAATTTGTTTGTGATTCCCTAACTGATGAGCATCCATTCTATCTCCTGTTCCTTACCACTACAAACTTGTATAGATAGATTCTTTTCCCTTTTTTTATGATCTTTTGGGGGATAGAAACCCAATAGAGACACTGCTTCTGTCTACCATTCTTACCTGCTTAAATTGGATGAGCTTTTATTTAGAATTATGCTAAGAAAGGAACTAATACTCTAAAGAGATCAAAGATAGGTCCCATAATCACCAAACTATTTATGGCATTAATTTTTGTAGGGTAAAAACACAAAAATAAATTTAGGTGCCCACTGATTAGGGAATGGTCAAAGAAATTGTGAAGCCTAATGTAATGGAATGTTACTGTGTAGTAAATATAATGAATATGAAGACTACAGAAAAACATGGAAAGATATAAACTGTTGCAAAGTGAAGTTAGCAGAATTGAGAAAATAGTATACATAATGACTAAATGATGCAAAAGAAAGAACAAGATAAAAACTGAACACTGTAGTTAGAATGATCAAATTTGGCCGGAAGAAGAGATAATAGATTGTATTGTCCTTCCTTCTTTGGGAGATTTATAAGTATGGAACACCACATAAATTGTTGTATTGGTTGATGCATTATTGAGTTTTATAAAACTTGCTTTTTTTTTTTTTTTTTCTTTTTTCTTTGTTACAAGTAGTGTCTAGGGCACAAGAGAGAAATGAAGGAATTTAGTGAGAAAAAATAAAGATGATATAAAAAATACTGGATGCATTCTTTTGATCTAAAACCTGGTATGATCTTTTTTAGGTGACTTCCAGTCCTTTTCTTTTTCTCCTTCTTCCATCTGGAATTGCCCTTCTTCTATCCTAATACTAATATATCTGTTAAGATCCAGCTGAACATCTACTTCAAGAAAACCCACATTTGGCACTCCTTCTTAGCTCTTAGGTCAATTTTGGCCTTAATTATTTTCACATTGTTTTTCTGGGGTTAATTTTATCTCTCAGGTTGGCATATTAATTAATAAACACTTATTAAGTGCTTACTATGCACCAGGCACTGTGCGGCATCCAGATGACACAATTATATAAAACAAAAAAGACAATCTCTGCCCCTAAGGAGGTTACAATCTAATGGAGGAAGATAGTACTCAAGGGAACTGAAAAGGGTGGGGTGGAGGAGAAGGAGCTATGCTGAAGTCAGTCAGAAAATTCTCAAAAGAGTGTGACCAGGTAAGAAAAAAGGAGATGCTTAGCCTGAGCTGAGCTCTCTCGTTAAATGGAGGTTTGGAGTAGATGGTCCTGTGTTCCAGTAGTGTTGGGATAAAATTCCAAGGCTACTGAGATCTTACTGGTCTGGGTGGAGACAGCAGAGAAGCTCCTTTCAGAATTAGTTTTTATGCCCCATAGAATATCATTGATTGATTGCCAGTCTTCTATTAGCTTACTAGGGAGAAAGAAAATTAATTTTTGTTGGTAGCCAGAAGACAGGATGAATAGTTGTTTCAGTCATCTGAGGCTTTTGCTTCCTCAGCAGCCATTGCCATTATCCGTTCTGTATCCTGGAGCCCTCTCACTTATGCACTGCCACCATATTAGGTGGCATTTCAGTTCTCAGTCTTTTCCATCATTCCCTAGAAGCCTTTGCAGTCTGATACATGTATCTATCTCTCTATCTGTGACTGTCTCCTGAAAGGTGAGTTTCTCTTGAAACCTCCATTTTGATGAAATACTTAAATCAGCTGGGCTTATTCCTTCCCTTCTCTTCAATCTACTCCTGACTCTCTCTTCTACTTGCCCTGGAACACATCTTAGTCCCTGTGGCCTTCTCACTCCACCTGTCAGGCCCCTCTTTGAAATGGCAGGTTCGTCTTGGAACCTCCATTAGAGGAGGTGCTCAAGCTGTCGAGGTTCCTTCCTTCTCCAGGCCTTGCTTTTAAGTGGATACCTTTTCCCAGTCCCTTGCCTCTTCCTTTTATATGTTGCCTTCTCTTATTAGAATGTAAGTTCCACAAACTCATAGCCTATTTTTATTAGTGTTTATATTCCCAGCTCTTAGCCCATAAGTAAGGGATTAATACCTGCTTGCTGATTTGACTTTTTTCTTTGAACCTCCTCTAATCTCAAAGCCCTAATTACAGCTCATAGTTGATGTATATATTTAGATTTGGGGTGAATTGTAGAAATCATTTAATCTAAGCATTTTATTTTACTGATGAGGAAAACTGAGCTTCTGAGAAGTGATTTGCCTAAAATGATATGGGTCATAAGTGACTGACTTGAGATTCAGATTCACTTCCCCTAACATTTTAATGAAGGAAGACAACATAAAAAAAAGGAACTGAATGTGAGGGGAAGGGAGGCATTCACTAAAGCAGGAGAAGTAACCACCCCTACCCCACTGCCTCTGGTTGTGAGATTCCAGAGTGAAGGATGACTCCTCTGAGCCCTTAGCAGGTAACCAGGAAGACCTCAATGGAGAGAGAGGATGAGACAGCAGGAAACATGGTAGCAAGGGATAGAGAATGAAGCAGGGCTGGTCTGGGCCCTTCCTTAAAATGCAGGTTCAGCTTGAATCATTAGTAGTAGGAGCTGTAGGAGAGGAAGCAAAGAGGCCCAGTAGAAAGAGCACCAAGAATTGGAATCAGGAAAAACGAGTTCATTCACATCCTGCCTCAGACAGTGACTAGTGGTGTGGCTTTAGGCAAGTCACATCCCCTTTTTCAGTCTCGTCAATAGAATAATAGTAATAATGACTGTTTTTTACCATTTACAGAACCATGTCTGTCTTGCCCTTTAAAGATCTGGACACTCTAATATTTGTTTAGGCCATCTCAGTGGTCAGCCAAGCTTCACTTCTCCCTTATACAAATATCTTGTCATAGATTTGCTAGGCTAATCTCAAAGTTCAGAGTCTTTTAGCAATATAGATTGAAATTTTTGTTCATGTTTTTACCCATTATCTTTATTCCTATGCAGCTCTTGGAATTACTTTAAATGTCAAAAAATATTATATTATAATAATCACAGTTAACATTTACATAATGCTTACTATGTGCCAAGTGCCTTGCAATTGTCATTTGATCCTCACAACAACCCTGGGAGATTGGTGCTATTTTACAGATGAGACAAATAGAGTTGAATGACTTGGCCTAGGATCACATAGCTACTAAGTAGGTAAGGTTAGCTTTGAATTTGGATCTTAGTGACTTTAGGTGCAGGCCTGCTGCCTTAGAATAGGGATAATAATAGCATTTACTTTTTAGGGTTATTGTGAGCATCCAAAGAGAGAGCATTTACATAGTTCTCTATATTAAGTATTATCATGAATTCCTCTTCTACAATTGTCCTGAAATTTGTAGATTTGTAGATTTTCTGGGGACTCAAGGCAAGTGCCTTGCCCCAGCTGGGAGCTTGCTCCAGCCTAAGGCTTCTTGTCTCTGAGACAATTTTGGAAGTATCTATCTAGTCCAACTCAGATCTGAATAAGAATCCCCTTTATGTAGGGTTTTCTTTTTTCCCTTAGGAACCCAGAACAAGTCTAGCAGATGTTTCAGGGTGTCTGCTTTACTTCTTGCCTCTTATCATGCCAGTTGTCTGTAAACTCACTTCCTCCTTGTAGAGCCACAAGATGCCACGCTGCCAGCTAGGCAGGGCTGTGGGGGAGCTGCTCTGCAGTGACTGCTGAGGGACAGTCTTCTCTATAATCTGTGACATCTCTGCTATTGCACACTGTCACTTTGCTGCAGTTACTTCATTTATTTAACAAACATTTATCTTTGTGAAACAGAGGTGTACTATGCTTGAGATAAGTTGGGAGGTAGACTATATATACAGTTTCCTCCATTGAAAAAGGAGGTTCATCATAATACCTTCCCAGGGTTGTTGTGAAGATCAAATGAGATTATAATTGCCTGGTGTAAATACCACGGAAATACTAGTTATTGTTAATCTAAATAGGTGGTAAGAGGCCTGAGGATGGTTGATTTAATGCAGGAATACATCTTAGAGGCTACTTTGAAGATGAAAGTGCTGAAGCCAAGGTCAGCCGAATCCCAGGTTGGATTTGAAACCATCTCTGGTTCTTTCCCTTATGTCACATGGCCTGTGCTGGGAGTGGGAGGTGACTGTGGGATAAAGGCAGGTGACAGAATGAGACCTGGATTTGGAGTTGGAAAACATGGGTTGGTGAGCAGTGGCAAATCACTTCCTCTTTCTGAGCTCTAGTTTTGTCATGGGTAAAAAATAAATTGCCAGAGTTCGAATGAGGATATCCATGAATTGTTCTTTAGTGTTCCTTCCATTTCAAAATTGGGAAGAGAGGAAAAGTAAATAAAACTTCCAGAACGTCTAATGTGCTACACTAGGTAAATGCTTCTTACAGGTATCTTGAAGTCAGGAGAAAAAAAAAAAAAAGCCATTATTGGGAGAAAAGAATAGTTGGTGTTTGAAGGGCGCATGAGCTGCCTGGGTGGTGATCCTGTGGACCTTTCAGGCACTAGAGAGATATTAGGACTAGAAATTCCACATCTGCACTGAGGAGGTACTTAAAAGTGATGAGAATTTGTAAGAGACAGTGAAAGAGGGAAAAGGGGAAAAAGAATTTGGGCCCACATTTATTTTTTTAGAGACAAGGAACTTGCAAAGGAGCCTAAAATGGAGTGAGGGGAGAAGCAGAACTGGACAAAACAGCTGCCTTTGCTGAAGATTTTTTTCTTTTCATCGGTCACCCTTGATGACAGATTTCCTGATGCCAAATCCTCCCTAGACACACACACAATAGCTCAGGGTGTGAAGTCATTTGAGGAACTCTCTGACTTGGGCTATGATTCTTCTCCTGGAGAATTCCCCTTGTGTCTGTCCTGGGTGTCTGCATCTTGATCTCTGTCTGGGTCCACACCCAGCCTGCTGCTGGCACTGCAGCACACCCACTTCTGAACCAGATCTGTTCTGTGCCAGAGAACTGGGCTTTAAATATATACAGTAAGGTGGGAGTTTTCTCCTCAAAAGGCAAATTTGCACTTTAGGCAGGAGTGACTTATGACTAAGAATTGACCCCCATCCTAGTCTTTGTTAAACCATGCCTGATCTTTGTTCAGGCCTGTTATGCTATTTACCTTGGCTTATTGTTGACTTGTTGGCCTGTACCCATTATATATTTAATATTGATCCTTCATCTGTTTGCTTCCATTTGGGACCATGCCTGATTTAGCAGGAAAGATGCTTTTGTAGCTTTTTCAGATTTTGAAGGTTTGCTGAGGGGCTTGCTCATATCTCATATTGCCTTAGGAAGTTATCAGGTTCAACTCTTGCCAAGATATGAAAGGGAAGGATACCATACAAAAACAGATGAGAGAAAATCTGTTTTTAGCTGGGCTACTAGAACTTCAGCCCAGTCCTCCTCTGCTCCTTTTCCCCTATAGGCTTAGCTAAGATTCAGTCTAGAGTGGAAAGCAGCATCTGGGCAGAACATCGTGGATGTTGGATTATTCAAGAGCATTATAGGTAGTAGAAAGAGCACTGGACAAGGAAATTAAAGAGTCCTGAGTGTGAATCTTGTCCCTACTTTTGGTTCTTGCCATGTGATAGTGATTTCCAGTTTCTTTCTCTGTAGCTCACATATTATATAATGTTTTGTGGTTTACACAAATGAAATCATTTAATTTAAAATAATTCTGGGAAGAAGCATGCACATTATTATGCGTATTTTGCAAATAAGGCAACTGAGGCTCTGAGAAGTAAAACTGACTCAGCTGTTAAAAGCAAGGAGAGGCTTAGGTAAGAGAAGAGGCAGGCATTCCCTAAGATACCAGCTCCACTACCTTGGAGTTCAGTTCAGCAGATTTTTTTTTCCCTGAGGCAATTGGGGTTAAGTGACTTGCCCAGGGTCACACATCTAGGAAGGGTTAAGTGTCTGGGGTCAAATTTGAACTCAGGTTCTCCTGACTTCAGGGCTGGTGCTCTATGCACTGCGCCACCTAGCTGTCCCTTGGCAGATCTTTTTAAAAGCTCTCTTAGGGGAGATATATACAAAGGAATTTAAATAAGTTCCAGGTCTGATCCCTGACCTTTCAGAAGTTTATCAGCTTAGGGGGTGAGTTGGGCATAAGACCTGCCCAAATTTGTCTGCTTATAAAGCCTTTTAGTCCTTATTTTCATAATTCCCTCCTTTTTCACTCTCATTCTTTCCAGTTGCTGATCAACATTCTTATCAATAAACCTCCTTTGCACCTACTAAATGTATGCTTCTGCCTGTGAGAGAAATTTTGATGCTCGAAGCTTACTTACCAGACTTGGAAATCTTTCTTCTGGCCTCCAGCTCACCAGCTTTAAACATACTTTTTCTCTAGTTAAAACAAATTTACTGACCAAAAACTCATGTACTGATTGATGGAGAATAAAGGAACCAAGGGTACAGAAGGCCTTACAAGTTAGAGGTTTGATTTAATGACTTTTTTTGTCCTAAGTGGATCAATAAGAATTTAAATAAAACACTCCATCTTTCTTCTCTGGACATTCTCTCTGGCTGTCCCCTGTGCCTGAAACTCTTTCTTTTTATGGCTGACCTCCCTGGCTTCCTTTGAATCTCAGCTAAAATCCTACCTTCTACTGGAAGCCTTCCCTCGCCCTCTTAACTCCAGTAACTTCTTTCTGTTGATTATCTTATATCTAACTGCTATATAACTTGTTTTATACATATTTGTTTGCATGTTGTCTCCCCTCTATTCCCCATTCCTCCCCTTAAAAGACTGAAATTGTCTTTTGCTTCTTTTTCTATACCTTCACTTGCCACTATGATTGTTTACTATATATATATATATATATATATAAATAATGGTTTACTATCTGCCAGGCTTTGTACTAAGCTTAGGAATATAAAGGAAAGCTAAAATTCAGAGCCTTCAGGAGCTCATATTCTAATAGGGGAGACAGCATGCAAATAATTTTGTGCATCCAAGGTAGATACTGAGCAAATGGAAGGCTGGCTCAGGGGAAAGGCACTAACTAGTTAGTGGTTGGGGAGAGGAGGGATTAAAAACCACTCATCCAGCATTAAGCACCTCCTAGGTCTGGGGTATTTTATTAGGCACAAGGATACAAAGCTGAGATAGTCTAAGATGTAGGAGTAGGTGGTAAAGCTGTGAATTCCTAACCTTACATAATCACTCATGTACAAAACTTCCCTAGGAGGTCCAGAGGTTCAGCTGTCTCGATGGAGACAGGTAGGAGGCTAGACCCTGGAGTCAGGAAGACCCCGGGTTTGAATTCAACCTCAGAAACTTGCTAGCTGTGTGACTGTGGCCAAGTCACTTAACTTCTTGCCTCAGTTTCTTCAGCTGTAAAACGGGGGCAATAATAGTATCTGCCTTCCAAAGTTCTTGTGAGGATCAAATGAGAGAATATTTGTAAAGTACTTAGGGTAGTGTATGGCACACAGTAAGTGCTATATAAATAAATGCTAGCTGTTATCATTGTCGTTAATTTCAGCATGATCACTTAGCTCTTTTTTACCCTCAAATAGGTCACAAGTTCTAGAAAACAGTCTTGTGGAATTTGATTTTCTCTTTTATACAATTAATTAAAAAAAATTGGTACAGTGTGGTAAAAACACAATTGAAATAAGAGGACCTGAATTAGAATCATGCTTCTGCTACTTACTGCCTTTATAACCTTGACCAAACTGCATTCCCTTTCCAGGTCTCAGTTTCTTTCTTTGTAAAAATGAGGGGGTTAAACTAGATGATCGTTGTCACTTCCAGCTCTCAGACTCATGATCTTGTCTGCCCGTGAATAGCTTTGGTGTTTGTGATGGAGATTATTTTCCCCCACTCTTCTAAAATGCTAAGTCCTTGTAGATGCAGAATTGTGGGCTGTAGTGAGAGGGGGTCAGGGTAGGAGAGATCATGTTTGGGGAGGGGAGCTGGCCTGGAGCCTTGCTTCTGTTCCCCATTCCTCCCTGGTAGGAAGACTGGTGAGCCCTAGACTCATCAGACACTCGAGTCAGTGTTAGTCCTGGCAGGCACATTCACCCTGTTCCAGCTGGGCCTTTGCTGGAGTAATTGCCTGCAGGGAGCCTTCAAACCAAACAATTGTTTGCCATGAGAGAGCTTCACTATTCAGCCCCTAATGAAATAATCTCCTTCCTGCCCCCGTGAAAGCAGCCATTTTTTGTTTCCTCCCACCCCTTTTGAGAAAGGCCATGTCTCATCGGCCAATTTTCTGCTTATTCATAAATGCCTCAAGTAGAATCTTTGTAAAGGAAGTTGGCTAGAGACAAAATACCACAAGCTGACCCAGGGACAAGGAGAGTTAAGGGTACATTCTTTCCCTCCCCCATTCTTGCACATGATATTTAAATATGGGAACTCCCAATGTATGACTTCCTATCTGGTAGATGAGACAATCTAAAATCCACAAGAGAAAAACAATTAGGTGATTTTTTTGCTTTGTTTTTAGCCAATGCATTGTGTAGGATACTTATCAAAATTTATTTAACCTTTCAGAGGCTCCCTTTTGCCTCCTGACAAACTGATACACTTTGGCCTGCTATTGAAGGCTGTGTAGGCCTGTTGTATTCCATACTTGGTGTAGTTTACATTCAAGCCAAGCTGGCCTGTGTATGTGCACCCCTGGTTCTTGTCCTGTCTTTCTTCTTTTTTCTCCCATGCTCATAGTAGACTCTCCTCCACACTCTCTACCCATCTCCTGCTGGCGAAGTCTCTTCCTTCAAGGCCAGACTTTAATTCTGCCTCTTCCATCACAGCCTATTGGGATGCTCTTTTCCACACAGATGAAAGTGATCAGTCTCTCTCAGATTTCTCTTGGCATTTTGCCTGGCTTTCCTTTGCCCCTATCACATTCTTCCTTGTTCATAACTGCGTAAGCGTTGTTCTCTCTTCCATCTCATTCAACTGTAAGTTTATTGAGGGCAGGAACTATTAATTTTTCATCTTTATATTCTCAGTGCCTAGCATGGCACTTTTTGAATAGTAAATGCTCAAATTTCAGTTCACAGGCAACAGCAAACAAATCCTCTGTTAGGCATTGGGAAGAATATAAAGATGAATAAGTAGTTCCCAGGCTAATGGGAATAATTATAATACAAGGGAGAATGTGATCAGTGCTGCTATAAGAGTTACCAACATTTTAGTGATTCTACTTGGGTAGAGGTGTAGGGGTTGATTTTGGCTGAGGAGATGCAGGGAAATCTCCCTGAATGGGGTGGCATTTGAGATGAACTTTGAAGGATGGATAGGATTTCACTCCTAGGTGGTATGTACAGCAGTACTGAGATAGGGAAACACGGAACCTATTTGGGAAATTCAAGTAGTATGGTTTGAATGGGATACAAAGAAGAAAGAACATTGGATCATTCGGTGTCTGGAATGCCAGACTGAACTTTAATTGGGAGGCAATAGAGAGCCATTGAAGGCTTTTGATGAGAGTGATATGATCATACTTTCTTTAAAGCCTACTGGAAATCCAGCCCTGAACCTGAGATTTCCTAGTCTCATTAATTTACTAACTCCTTTTGGAAATAAGTCAGAGGACTTTTGCATTTTGACTCTATGGCATCCATCTTTCTAAATCTTCCCTGTTCATTGAACCTCAGGCCAAAGTGCTGACTTTCTTGATCTGCTGTACTCTATTTTAATTGTCCAGTTTCCTTTTTTTCCTCTGCCATTACCAGTTTCCTATAAGGACAAAAAAAAAAAAATAATAATAATACAGATTCAGAAATAATGCATTATGATGTCATCATTAAAAATGTACTTTCTCAATCTCCAACTGAATGACATCTAAATTTCTCTATTTTAAATGAAGTTGCCCCAGGATGGCCTGCCAGTCTTCTTATGAAAATAGGTAAATTTGAAAGGGAGTATCTGCCTCAAAAAGCTGCTCTGCTCAAACCCAATCTAGAGTTTTGTTCCAGTTCTCTGTGCTACATTTTAGAAAAGTCACTTAAATAATGTCCAAAGGAGAGTAATGAAGATAGAGCAGGCCCAGGACTCAATGTCATGTAAATTGGTTTAAGCATTTTAGAAAAGAGATTAGATAGAGGATGAGACAGCCTTTCAGATGCTTCAAGGCCAGCTGTCTTACAGAAGAGGATTATTAAACTTGTTCTCTTTGGCTGCAGAAAGTAGAATTTGAAAACATATTTATACATGATACACTTATATTCCTTGGCATATACATATTTTTCTCACCCCTTCCCCTTGAAATACAAGTTTCTTTCAAATAGGGATTATTGGGATTTTATATAGTTTTTTATATAGTTACTTTGGTGCCTAGCAAGGTAGCTGGCACATGTAGGCACTTATTCAGTGATACTTGATTGGAGAGAATGTTGCCAGGAAGAGATATTTCAGCTTGATCAAGAAAGTCTTTCAGACCAAGAGAGCTATGAAGACGTGGAAGGCACAGGCTTGGCACATAGTAGACACTTAGTACGTGCTAGTTGACTGGAAATTGCTGTAGAAGGCATAGGATCGATCCTATTGCTGAACCTAGAGCTAGAAGGGCATAGCAAAATCATCTTAGCCAGTCCTCTTAGTTTATAAATGGAGAGTCCAAGACTCAGCAAGGGGATATAACTTGTTTAAGTGGAGGATTACCTTGTCAGGGATGTTGTAAAGGGCATTCTTGCTTGTATCTGAGTTAAACTAGGTAGTTTCCAGTGTCCCTTTCCATGTTTTAAGATAGTGTGGTTCTTCATGATTTAATGGGACCAAGAAGCAAACTGGGGATCTAGGGTTTAGAATTTTCATCTTGATGGTGCTAAAATCTTGCCAGGAACATGACGTTTTACTTTCTGGAAGGCTTCCTCTTTCTAAACTGCACCCCACCCTTCCCAAAACTGCTAAGGAGAGAAACTGACTACCATACAAGGGAGATATGCTAGACACTCAGAAAGTACTTAGTGGATGACTTGGTAAGTTCATGTGGCCTTGTTACCAGAAATGCCACCTAAGGGGATACTAATTAGCTTTGTCTTTTGACTGAGAGAAGAGGGAGATACTCAAGTTCTGCCTCATCTACTAGTAGCTCCCTTTGGGCCTCATATATAAGGGAAACAACATTTGTATTGAGCAGAGTTTATTGAAAGTAAATTGTCCCCTTCTCTCCCTTCCTTACAACCTTCTAGATTGCTTTAATGAATTTTGTAGTTGTTTGGGTGTGTGTTTATTTGTTTGTTTTTTAATAAATTTTAATTGACACTGTGATGGCAGAACCAAGCCAGTAACATTAGACATTTGGAATTGAGTGACGTGGTGTCTATTAAATGTTGACCAGATTACACAGGCATCATTGAAAATGAGATGGCTCATAAGTGATTGGCTCTCAGGAAAATTATTATTTCAATCTGGGGAAGGAATTGTGCACAACTTTCACTCCTATCCCTTGGGCTTTTAACTGCACTAAGCTTAAATTAGATTGATATTCCTGAGCACTTCATGAATATATATCCTAGAACTTTGTTTCTCTCTCCACTGCCCTCACTAGAAGTTTTTATTTCTAGTTTCAGTTCTTTTTCAGCCCTTCTCTAATCCTGCCTCTCACTCTGTTTTATCATAGTCAAGCCTGCTTACTAATTCTCACTACTATTGTTTCTGCAAGGTTAGTAAGATTTGAAACCTTTTTATTCTCTCTTTTTTTCATAGGTTATACTCTGCTTCATCGTACAGTATGACTTGTACATTTTATTTCTTGGAAAACATTACTGAATTAAGTATTATGGTTTCACAGATATTATGTGGGAAATAGTACCTCTCATAGTACCTGTGCTTATGACACTATCCTAGGGCCTCTAGAGTCAAGTGCTGAGAAATCAAGAACTATCTTTTCCTAGAATAGTAACCTGGTAGAAGTGTCTTGCCCATGGCTCTCTAGTCCTACCTTATGTAATTACTATTAAGAACTGAAGAAAAGCATTTATTTATTCTCTGACGGTGTTTAGCAGAAGTAGACCCAGTGGATTTCATATCGACACGAAGAACAACTTTTTCATAATTAGTTCTGCACAACTGAAATCAGCTGCCTGGTAAGGGTAGTGCAACGTTAGTTGAAGAGTTCAAGCAGAGTTAAAGCTGCTGTAGGGATCATTCACAGGATTTCATAAGGAATCCTGTAAATTGACTAGAATCTTAGAATTAGAAGGAACTTTGGAAGCTATTCTAACTCCATACCTGAGAAGAAATCCCTGTATGATAAACCAAACCCAATGAATGATCAGGTAGCCTCTATTTAAAGATCTTTGAGAGTAGTGAAATACCCACTGGCTCCCAAAGCAGCCTACTTTTTAATTATTAAAAAGATGGAAGGAAATACAAACAAGAAGGAAAGCTTTGAACATTACATTGAATTATTATATACATAAGAGGAAAAGGAAGGAGTTCATAATAGAGATTCACAGTTCTTTGCTTTCACATTTCTCTTTTGGTCTGTTTCATGATCATTTTATTTGGTGTTTGATAAATCCAGAATAAAGACAGTTCTTTTTTTATTAGGTTGAAATTTTCTCTCTGCTACTCTTTCTCCCTCTCAGTTTCTTCTAGGTCTGCGTAGGTTGAAATAGAACAGGTCTTTAAATATATGGATGGGCTCTTGAAGACAATTTAGATTCTTTGAGTCTAAACTACTTTTGACGCTGAATTAATTTAATTTACTTTCCCAAGAATTTTAAAATCATACTGGTGCTCTATATAACTATTGAATAGATCTGGGTCCATTCTCATTTTAGTGACAGACAGAAATGAAAGTCTTGCAAGGTAGATGGAAATGGTTTTCTTGCAGAGCACTCTGTGGGCAGAGTATTGAGCAAGCTTGTTTTTTGACCCTCATGGTTCCTTAAAATGTTTGCAGAAGTGCAAGGTTCTTATTTACTTTTATTTTCGAATGGTAGAACTGAGCCTTCCCTACATATGAAAAAATGCCTGCAGCCTTACCAGAAGTACACATCCTCCTTTCCCAGAAGGCCCCATTGTAGCTATACAAGCCAATGCCCTCAGGGATGTTGAAAGGTTATGGGAATGAGGACTTTAAAATACACACCATCCACACATTCTAATCGCCTTTGCTTTGGCTTTTATGTTTCACAACATGGCTAATGCCTGACCTAAACTTAAAATGAAATGGTGTGTGTGTGTGTGTATGTATATGTATGTATGTGTGTGTGTATGTTTGATTGAATTTATCTCTTTTGCTTTAGGTTCCTGAATGAACTGCTTTTTTATGGGGCCAGTCTTTTTTCAATATGGCTTCAATGTTGGTCAGCACATTCTGCCTTAGCAAAAATCAGTAATTATTCTATTTCTTCTGTTTGTTGAAGCATGAATTCTAAATGATCATCTATCAAATTTACAAAATTAGCTTCTTTTTCTTCCAAAAGTGGAGTCAAGACAGTTGTTTTTTGGTTAATTAAGATGATGGAACACAGGATCTAAGTATCTGAAGAACTTTCCAGATACATCAGTGTTTCCCATCCCAAACTTTGGTTCAGGCCATTAAAAAAAAGTCAGTTGTCTACTGTGGACCACTCTGGCTTTGATAGCCTCAGCATTGCAGTTTTGAAGACAGAGAATGCAAAGTCTCAGACGAGGGAGCAAGATTCAGAAGAGAAAGATAGTTCTTTTAACTATATGAGTCTTAAGGGATGGGATCTAAGTTTGACCACAAGAGACAAGAAGGTACTTCTTACCTCTTCTTTGAAGGGACAGGAGACTCTGGATATGGAACATTGCACAAAATGTCTGAATTTTTGATATGGTGATTAGTTTTTCTGAACTGATTTTTCCCTCTCTTTTTTATTCTTTGTTACAATAAATTAATCCCTTAGAGGAAGTTTGGAGAGTTATGTTAGAAAATGTAGGTAATTATTAAAATATCTTTTAAGTTTAAAAGGATTTAAAAATATGGGAACTTTTATTATAGAATATTGTGGATCAATAAAAATATCCCATAAATTTATAGCTAAGAAAAATCCTAATCTAGTCATACCCTTAACTGCGTTGATGAGGTCCAGAGAGGAGAATGAAACTTGCTCCTCAGTCATACACCCAGCATCTGTTGCTAAGTAGCCATGTGACTGTGGCCTCAGTTTCCTTATTTGTAAAGTGAGAGGAATCAGTGTTCTTCTGGGGTGTCTTAAACTTGCCTATATTAACATCTCATTCAATTTAAAATTCAAGAATTTATTAGAATATCTTTCCTTAGACTTTTAGAAACTGGAATATGACTAAACAACCAAGCCAACAAACCTGGATATAAGCTATAAGGGATTAATTCTTGGCACAAACAAGGCACAAAGTAAGTATGCTAAACATATTTTTTCTGAAGACTTGGGTTCGAATTTCTCCCACTTCCTTGCCTCTGACTGGCAAGTGTAACCTCTGTGAGCCTTGTTTTCATCAAGTATAAATGAAGGAGATGGACTAGATGGCTTCTAAGCTATCTCTTAAAACCCTAAATCTGTGATCTCATGATTTCCATTTTAAACATAATTTTCTTGGGGTTGTATATTGTGCATTTTACTATAGCATTAATCATCCATACCTGTGATTTTAAGCAGTGAGGACTAATAAAAAAGGACAATGTTATGGAAGAAAAATATTGGGCTTAAAAATCAAAAGACTTGGGCAGGGGAAGGAAATTCCACACCTTACCTTTACCAGTTACTACATATGTGACATTGGGTAAGTGACTTTCTTTCTTTGGATCTCTGGGTCTTCATCTGTAAAATGAGAGAAAGGGACGAAATTCTATGACCCATTAGTGCTATGATACTCAAATGAAGATTTTCAATACTGAGAAAATCTCAGTCATCAGGAAGGATTTAGTTACCTTTGTTTTACTAAGGTAAAGTAAGGTAAGAAATTGGATGAGAACATCAAAAGAATGATTTTCAACAACCTATGTTGAAACATATAAGGACTTTTCTTCCCTGACTTAACTTGTTTCTGTGAATTTTGTTCATCTCAGCAATTCTGAGGAAAGTCAGGGGAGATAGGGACCATTTCCAATCAGATGATTTGGGGCTCTAGTAGCTATTGATAACTTGTTGGTTGGGAGACTCTCTTTCCCCCTGGAAACTCATAAATAAAGGTTATGTTCCTAGTTTAGCCCACCAAACAGCTCAGATTTCTAGGAATATTTGTCTATTTGCAAAGTGCTTTCCTTGGAACAACTTTGAGATTGTACAAAATGTGTATGTGACATTATTTGATCCTCACAATGAGCATATATGATCCAGAATGTAAATATATCCATTTTACCAAGGAAGAATCAGGCCCAGAAAGGGTAAGTGGTATGCCCGGGGGCTTCATGGGTACTAAGTGGTAGAGGGACAATTCAAATCCAATTCTTTAGTCACCAATCCAGGGCTGTTGTCACTACTACAGAAAGGAGAAAAGGAGCAAAAGTTATTGCCTATCTGTTTCTGGTATATTTATAACCTTTTGAGAGAGATAAGTAGATCTTAGATATAAAGTCACAAGTGATTCAAGTGTTGTTTTGTAACATGCTCAAATTTGTGCAGCAAAAGAATTGAATAGACTGACATCAAGATGGTGCAGAAACATATTTAACTCTCTCTTACTTTTGGAGAGGCCTGTCCCCTCTTTGCACCTCGGCATCCCCATTCCTAAAACAAGCTCAGTGAGCTGGAAAGTTCCTTCCAAATTCGGACATTCTGTGACTCCATTATCCAGATTGTTACTAAAGAATGTGGTTCTGAGATCTCCTGAATGTCATTGAGACCCCCTAAAATCTGGTGGTTATCATGGAACCACTGAGAATGCTAGTGGCAGCAACAAGAGAGAATACTACAGAGACCATTTCTGTTGATTGTTCAGAAGTGAGTGTTCAAAAATAAGTTTTCTTTTCTCTTTTTGTAAAATGGATTGACAGAGGCACAGAGCCATGAAGTTAGTGAAGATTTTAGCCAGGCAGTGTAAATGTAGGGCTCAATCGCAGAACTCCCTGTTCCCTGACTGGTGCTTTTAGCCATTCTTGTATTAACCCTGAGAAGCTACATTCCTAAATTATCTAAATCCTCAAGTATATGATTTTTTGATATGATTGATGTCATTTGCTGGAGTATAACTCTGCTGCTATGGTATGGATTGTAAATTACTGTTATTTTGCTTTGAATGTTCTTAATCTCTTCAGCTTCTTGGTGCTGTGGTCAGTGGTTAGCCATGGATCTGGAATGAGGAGCAACAGAGATCAAATTTGACCCAAGCACTTGCTAG
Source organism: Sminthopsis crassicaudata (assembly GCF_048593235.1). NCBI lineage: Eukaryota > Metazoa > Chordata > Mammalia > Dasyuromorphia > Dasyuridae > Sminthopsis > Sminthopsis crassicaudata. Next base: position 593,762,996 of record NC_133619.1, read on the forward strand.
CTGTGATTTCTTTCTCAATTTCTTCATCTTTAAAATGGGAATAATAATAATAATAGTACCTACCTTTCAAAGTTGTTGTGAGCACCAACTCTTAATGCTTATTTTCTTCCTTCTGCATAATATTTTACATAGTTCATCTCTCTTTTCTTCAAAGCATCCCTTGTTCAACTCTTCCCATTTCTTCAGATAGTTGTTTCCTCCTTTGTGTATTATTATTGCTAGTTGTCTTTGGGTTGTGTTATCTTTCATTGTACACCTTTCCCTTATCAGATAAAACAAATTAATGGACCTTGTAGCACTAGCAGAATCATGCACTTTTTCTTTAGGCTTCTTGAATTGTGTGAATGGAGGTGTTTAGAGAGTTGCTGCAGCTAAGTGAGTATATAATGGAGGTTGTAAAGGATACTTAACAAAAAAAAGCTGCTTAATTTTTTTTTTTTTAATATCTTTATTTTTTTCCCCCGTGAGCCTTCCAACCAGTGATCTTTTATTCTTCAGCACTAACAAACACTAAATCCTTTCTCAGGAGGGACTAAACTTGCTCATTTTAAAGAGGGTTTTAGACATTTTTACTTCTGTCTTCTATTTCCCTTATCCCAGAAAATGGCAGTTATAAAAAAAAGGGCAAAGTTTGAGAGCCACCATTGGCAGCTAAAAGGACTTTCTAGGCTAAATATTAGTTTAGAAGGAGCTTATAGCAAATACTCATTGTTTACCAGTTGAATCTGAGCTTCTCTAGATATACTAGCCATGATGCCTTAGAGTAATGCAACCTGTCTACCGACTTAGCTTTGCCCAGTCACATCCCACTCTCTCTGCTCATCTATCTCTTTAGGGAAAGAAAACATAACTATCTGTTCAGAACATAGAATCTTGGAGTTGGAAATGACATCAGAGGATATTTAATCTATCCTTACTGTGCAAATCACCTCAACTGTGTCCCTAAGAAGCAATCATTTATTCAGCTTCTGCTTGAGTACTTATGTCATGGTAAGCTCACTATCTCCCAAGGTAATTCATTACATTTTTAGATTGCTGTAATTTTTGTTAAGTTCAAAATTTAGAATTCTCCTGAATGAGTATTTCCTCTTCCATGTGACAGCACTTCAGCTGTTTCAAAAAAATCATCATATGCCCCATTCCAAGTCTTTCCTCCAATTTTTTCTTTATTTTCCCAATAGTATTTTATATTTCCAATTACATGTAAAGCTGGCTTTCAACATTCATTTTTGTAAGTTTTTGAGTTTCCCTTTCCCCAATCAGTCTTATTGATATATAATATATATCTTATTGATATATAAGACTATACATGCATAGTCTTTTTAAACATATTTCCATCTTAGAAATCATAATTGTGGGGAGGGGGAATCGGTACAAAAGGGAAAAATCACAAGAAAGAAAAAGCAAACAAAAAAAGATGAAAATTGTTTGGTTCTACATTCAGTCTCCATAGGTTCTCTCTTCATGCAGATGGCATTTTCTATCCCAAATCTATTGGAATTATCTTGGATCATTGTATTGCTGAGAAGAGTTAATTCTAGCATAGTTGATCATCATATAATCTTGCTGTTACTGTGTTCAATGTTCTCTTGGTTCTATTCATTTCACCTAGCATCAGTTCATGTCTTTCCAGGCTTTTCTGAAATCAGCCTGCTTATCATTTCTAAAAAATAATAACATTCCATTACATTTGTATATTATATGCTATAACTTATTTAGCTATTCCCCAGCTGCTACGAAGATTTTTGCACATTGTGAATCCTTTCCTCTCTTTTATGATCTCTTTGGGATACAAACCCTACTTGAGTGAGACTGCTGGATCAAAGGATATGCATTGTTTTGTAGCCCTTTGGGCATAGTTCCAAATACCTCTCTTAAAATGGCTGGATCACACAAGTGCAAAAATGTTTGTGGCAGCCCTTTTTGTTGTGGCAAGGAACTGGAAATTGAGTGGATGCCCATCAGTTGGAGAATGGCTGAATAAGTTATGGTATATGAATACTATGGAATGTTATTGTTCCATAAAGAAGGATAAATAGGTTGATTTTAGAAAGGCCTGGAAAGACTTACATGAATTGATGCTGAATGAAGTGAGCAGAACCAAGAGAACCTTGTAGAGAGTAATAACAAGATTATGTGATGATCAACTATGGTTGATCTTTTCAACAGTGAGGTAATTCAAGGCAATTCTAATAGACTTCTGATGGAAAATGCTAACTATATCTAGAGAGAGAATTGTGAAGACTGAATGTGGATCAAAGCTTAGTATTTTTACTTTTGTTGTTATTCTTGTGTTTTGTTTGTCTTTTCCTTTCACGGGTTTTTTTCCTCTTTATCTGATTTTTCTTTCACAGCATGATGAATAATGAAATGTATTTAGAAGAATTGCACATATTTAACTTGGACTGCTTGATGTCTTGGGGAGGAGGGCAGGGAAAAGAGAGGGAGAAAAATTTGGAATACAAGATTTTGCAAAAGTGATTGTTGAAAATTATCTTTGTATTTGGAAAAATAAAATGCTATTAAATTTTTAAAACAAGCAAACAACAAAAAAAGAATTTTTAAAAAGGGCTGGATCAGTTCACAACTCCATCAACAATGAATGTGTTCCAGTTTTCTCTCATTCTCTTCCAAGAACTAATGTGTTTTCTTTCTTTTCTTTTCTTTTCTTTTTTTTTTCTTTTCTTTTCTTTTCTTTTCTTTGCTTTGCTTTGCTTTGCTTTGCTTTGCTTTGCTTTGCTTTGCTTTGCTTTGCTTTGCTTTGCTTTGCTTTGCTTTGCTTTGCTTTGCTTTGCTTTCCTTTCCTTTTCTTTTCTTTGCTTTTCTTTTCTTTTCTTTTGTTTTCTCTTTTCTTTTCTTTTCTTTGCTTTGCTTTGCTTTGCTTTGCTTTTCTGGCTATGAGGCAATTGGGGTAAAGTGACTTGCCCAGGGTCACACAGCTAGGCAGTAATAAGTGTCTGAGGTCACATTTGAACTCAGTTCCTCCTGACTTCAGGGCTGGTGCTCTATCCATTGTACCATCTAGCTGCCCCAACTAATATGTTTTTAATCTTTCATTTTCCTGAATGAACAATTGTAGATATTTCTCCCAAATACTTTAATATATTAGGATAAAGTCCTACTAGTAGAGTCTCTGGGTTTACAACTCGGATCAGTTTTGTGATTCTTAGACTTACTTGTTACATGTAACACTCCCAAGGATTTGCCATCAGTCTGCAGTCACACCAACAATGTATTAGTATCTATTTCCTCACAGTCCTCCAACAGCATTCAGCTGCCAGGCCTTCTTTGACAACTTTTCTGACTTGGGTAGAATCTGACAGAGATTGTTTTCAGCTGGCATAGCCTAAGAAGCCAGAATCACCTCTACGACATGACAAAGCAATAGAGAAAGGCTTTTCTGGAAAGTCCTAAACATATTAATAATGTTTGTTCAATGAATGAATGAATATAATCTTGTGTGTGTGGTACCACCCTAAAGGAAACTAAGTCACTAATTATATTCTGTCACTGCTCTAAATAGTATAAAGTTGTATAAGTAAAGACTACGTTGGGGGAAAGGTTTTTGTGTTTTTTTCATGGTGTTATTATTGATATTTCTGTATTGGAGCCTTGTGTTATGGCACTGCCAGTTTTGTGGCCAGTCCCATGTGTTCCTTAGAGGGTACAAAATGACTATGATTACCTTAGAATATCATGTAGAGAATTGATAAGATTCTAACAGTAGGCTAAATGATTAACAGTAATCTCCTTCTTGGTGTAAACTAGGAAGCCAGCAGGGAGGCCACTATAACTGACATGTAATTCATGCTCTTTGCATCTAGTTTTGCTCTTAACATGATGATAAAAGTTAGCCAACCATGAATACTCAAGGAGTCAATGCTGCTGACTTTTTATGTGAAATGTGATTTTTTTTTTTTTTTTTACTGCTTTTGAAACCTAAATTTTACAGCTTCTAAGTGAGAATAGCAGTGTGAAAACAATACATAGTTCTCCAGGAATCCTCCTTTGCCCAAACCTAGGTATTGACTTGACCATGATCTATGTGTGTCTGTTTATCTGCACTGATGCTTGTAATTTGAATTTGATCCTGAGCAATTGGGCATTTTGAAAAAACCATATATGTATCTGTAGACAGATGCTCAGTTTAACTGTTATTTGGTGACATGAAGGTATGGAAAGCTTGCAGTGTAGCAGAGATTGAACTTGGAATGGAGTTTTGAGACCCCCTTCTGTCACTTTTTAGTATTAAGGATCATGGAGCTCACCTATTCTAACTCCCATTGTTGACAGAAAAGCTGAATCTCTGGAGGTAAAGTACCTTGCTCAAAATTTCACATAGGTAATAAGTAGCATAGTCTATATCTGAACACGTCTTCTGATTCCCCCTTACCTATCTGGGACTCAGTTTTTTAGGGGAGAGTTGCCCTGTGAGATCTAGAAATCTCTTTCCAATTCTTGACATTCTGGTACAATACCTTGTGGTGCTGTACTGAGTTGAGACTTCAGGTAGAATGAATCCCACCTGATGATTGTAAAAAATGTTTGGGACATCTGTTTAGATATCAGCCTAGCACCTAAATACTTTTTATATAAAGAAGATTGTCATTTATGATTGATTTGAATTCTAAAATCTAAAGCCCACCTTTCCCAGCATTATTTATCTCTTTCAGAATTTCTGTCAACCACTGCAGTTTTATAATCTGGTATCTAAAATCTGCAAAGTTTCACTATTGCTATCTTAAGGACAAGACCTATTTGTTTTGAGGAGAATAGTGTCAGACACTGGACTATAGAAAATAACTCAGTGTCTCTTCTCCTTTGATCCTCCTTAATGTAACACTGTCGTTTTGTTACTGGCATTATATTTGTGGAGGTTCTATGGTAAATGTCTATAATTTTAAATCACTTCTTTCCCTTTGTGACTTCCAAAGAGGAGATGACTAGTAATTAAGTGCAATTACAAGATTTTATCCTAATCCATTGCAGAATGTTAAGGGGAATGATTCTGTACTGGTTTTTGTTTGCAGTACGTGTCTGAGAATCTCATTGTATTGAAGTAGGATTGTAAAGTATTTGGTCTAATTTGTTCCTATGGCTTAACCAAGCGGGGACACTGACCGAAGTGGAACACAGCCTGTTAACATAGCACTGTTACTTGTTTTGTAAACCTTGGAGAAGGGTGGGAAAGACCATAAAGAAAAACCTGAGTTTCATCGTGGGTATTGGGCTTTACCTCTTCGTGTCTCTTATTGTTCAGTCATGTTTGACTCTGTGATCCCATTTAGGGTTTTCTTGGGAAAGATATAGGAGTGATTTGCCATTTCCTTCTCCAGCTCATTTTACAGTTTAAGAAACAGAGGCAAACAACTTGTCTGGAGTCACACAGCTAATGAGTATCAGAGGCTAAATTTGAATTCAGGAAGATAGTCTTTCTGGCTCCAGGTCTAGCACTGTATCCACTGTACCAACTATCTGTGAGTTACTGGTAGGAAAACTGAGCAATTGTAAAATCCTTTAATATAGGAGACTAGTAACTAGTAGCAGCTACCAGACTCAGTGGAAGATTACATTGCTTTCCTGACCCTCTTGGGCTTTTTCTTCTCATTTAATTATAATACAGCCTATGAGTTTGGGTTCTGATGTTGCCAAATAACAGGCAAAGAAAGCTTGTTGGTGCTCCCTACTAGTTTGAAGAAACTAATAAAAGGTATATTCCATTGAGCTTCTCTGGTCTCTATTCTTATGGGAACATAGAAGTTTTATGGCATTCTTCTCTTTTGGAACCCGCTCTATGGACAGTCTTGCCCAGTATAATAAATAACCAGCCCTTTCCCTGACCCTCCTCATAGGACCACGATGGGCCTCCTGGAACATTGGTGTATTCATCTGTATCCGATGTGCAGGAATTCACAGGAACCTCGGTGTGCACATTTCCAGGGTGAAGTCAGTCAACCTAGACCAGTGGACACAAGAGCAGATTCAGGTAATGGAAACAGCCCAGTTAGCACAGCTGCCACAAACATGAAGGCTGGTAAGCATTCCTTTCCCTGGAGGGTGGGTCACCAAAGATATTAGGTGAATGCAGAGGTCACAGAGCACCTTTCATTTGGGAACGCTCTCTGTTGGAGGCAGTAAATAAACTATATGGTAATTAGTGTCTGGTGTCTTAGGTAGTAGATGGTTATCAGGAATTATTGTGGCCAAAAAATATGTCTTCTGGTGATGAGACTTTCCAAGCTTAGCCAGGCTGGTCTTCAGCTAATGGACGTAGTTTCTTCCTGGACCCATACTTGAAGGCTTTCCTCCTTGGTAGCAAAACTTGTGCTCCATCTTCAAGAGCTCAAGGTTTCTTCCACACGAAGATTAGGTGTTAGAAAAGGATTGTAGTGGAGAAGTAAAAAAGTGAAAGTGTCTTTTAAACTGCCTTTGGGTCAAAACAAACTATTTTATCAGTGGGTTGTGATTTTGTTGGTGGAGGGGAATATTTGTAAGGATAAAATTTCAGATGATTGATATATTGACATGATGACAATCAAAACTTGGTTTTCTGTCTTTAAAAAGCAGTATAACCAAATGGAAACTTCTGGTTTTTGAGAGAGTGGATATGGATTTAGGAGACGTATATGTAGTTTCTGCCACTTGTGAAGCAGAGCAGGCTTTTCCCCTCTCTGGATCTCAGTTTTCCCTTCTGTAAAATGAGGAACTTGAACTCGGCAGTCTCGAAGGTCCCTTTTAGTTCTAAAAGCCTTTGACTCCCTCTGAATTTTCTCCCCAGTCTCTTTGGGATAATCTAGGCAACTGAATCAATGCCAAAGCTAGGAAGGGACTCCACCTTACACTTTGTCTGACTTTCTTTACAGGGTGTGGGTAAGCAGTGTGTTCCTGTGAAAATTATATATCTATGTAAAACTTCATATATTTACAAGGATCATTTCAGTCTTGCATGTGCCCATTTTTTCCCTGCAGACTGCATGCTGGGGCTCTTCTTGGGAAGTGATTCAGAGTCCTAGAATGACAGTATGCCTTACCTGGGCTCTTGCTGCACTTCAGTTACAGAGCTGGGATTTTAACTACAGGCTACCCTCAAAAACCCCATTTCCCAAGAGATGTGTGAGACTGTTTTTATCTCCTTTTGGGTTGACTGAAGTGTCAGTACTTTGGCACCAAAGGGATAGTTTTTTCAGGGTAAGTGTGCATGTGGACTATTAGAGACATAGGATATCAGGCTCACCTTTTCCTAGGGACACTCTGAAGCTGTGTAGATAGCTGCTCTTTTAACTGGCCTCCTCAATGAGATAGAAGCCCAAAGGGGAGGAGGCAGGTCTTCAGTAGGATATTAGTATCATCCCTTCTAAGGAACATTAGGTTTCAGTGCTGTCTTTGAATTGCAGTGCATGCAAGAGATGGGGAATGGGAAGGCCAACCGACTGTATGAGGCCTACCTACCTGAAAACTTCCGGCGACCTCAGACAGACCCGTATCCTTTCTGATCTGTGACTCTGTGCACCGTGGAGGCTGGTGATTGAACATTGCTTCATCTCGAATTTGGAGCAGCTATGTGGGGACCATTCTGTGCAATTGAACACCCCAGACCTTTCCTGATAGCAGAAACTTCATGTGTCATATTACTGAGGGAAGTATTCTGTCCAGAAATTGATTTCTAAGCCAAATGTTCCTAGTCAGAATTTTAGTGGGTTCATTGTTCATTCTCTCACATGTTATCATCTCTGATCATTGAGAAATCTATGAAATCATGGTAAGAGAAAGTAGTTTACTGTTCTCTTTCTGTCCATACAGTCCAAAATGCTTTCACATGCAATCATTTCAACTCATTCTTTCTACCCAATCTGTGAGAAAATTAGAGCTGTTGACTAGTTTACTTGTTTGGGGAGGAGGGAACAGCAGAGAATGCTAAGTATTAAAAAATAGAATATGTGCTGTGTTTACCACCTGCCTTTAAAGTGTATTTCAGAAGATTTTCTTTTTCTTTGTTTGGGAGAACCTTCCATGAACTCAGATCCCACCTCTGTTCTGCCTTCGTTTTAGAAGATGATATGACAGAGAAAATGCAATCCTTGTTGTCCATCCCTCTGGCAATGGTTCTCTCTAGCTGGCTAGGCCACTCTTCAGAACACAGAATCAGTGTTCATGAGTAGCCCTACACTCAAAGCTTTTTTAGTGGTTAGGTCCTATCAGAGGTTGTGCTCCAGTGGCTGTGCCTTCAAGAGGTTTCACATGCATCAGACTAGGAACTTAGTGGAGGCAAGTTTCAATGGCAGACTGTTCACTTTAGCTATTCACAAGGATCATAAATAATGAGATACTGATAAACTCGAATGAATTATGGTTAAAGGATAGGAGGTTTATTCCCAAAAACTGGACATGAGATACCACAAGAAATGTGGGAAGACCAGGTAGAAGGAAAGTCTCTTTTGAGAGTGGGGAGGAAATGAGAACTTGTTGGGAAAAGGAAAAACAAGGAAGTGGCACATTAATATCTTTTGTTTTTACATCTCCTACATTTCTCAGCTCTAGTAGTTTTTTTTTTTTTTTTAATTAGTGTCCACCATCCTTGTTTACTTCATCCTTAATCAGCTGCTTTCAGAGCTGTAGAAGGATTTATCAGAGATAAATACGAGAAGAAGAAGTACATGGACCGAAGCCTGGACATCAATGCATTTAGGGTTTGTTTTATGTCTTTCCGGTTATTTTAATAAGCTTATAAATGAGGTTATCCAAAAAAAGAATCTGGAAATCACCTTGCAAGAGACTCGCAAACCACCAATACCCAGCTCTTTAAATGTCAGAAGGAGGAAGGAAGTTAAATAGAGAAATATGGGGCCATCTGATTTAGGTGGGAGGTGTTCTAAAGCTAAAAGAGACTGGATTCTGTGGTTGATTTATACCAAGTTTGATGTCAGGAAATTCCCACTTTCATGTTGTCTCCTTGGACCTTAGCAAGTACAAATTACTAGATAATAAAAGGTAAAAATATAGATAAATTGTTCTCTAAATTAACAAGGCAAGACAAGTTCATGTGCCAGGGAACTGTGCTAAGAGTGGATGATACAAAGAAAGACAAAAAAAACTAATCTCCACCTTCTAGTTTGCTGGGAAAGACAACATCCAGACAATAATGTATAACTAAGCTCTGTCCAAGATAGTGAAAGTAATCAATAGAAGGAAGGTAGCAGGGGCAGCTAGGTGGTGCAGTGGATAAAGCACCAGCCTTGAATTCAGAAGGACCCGAGTTCAAATCTGGTCTCAGACACTTAATACTTCCTAGCTGTGTGACCCTGGGCAAGTCACTTAACCCCAGCTTCAGGGGGCGGGGGGAAGATTTGAAGGAAGGTAGCAACATTGAGGGTGTTCAGAATTTCGTTTAGAAAGTAGGACGTTAGCTGGCTCCTGAAGAAAACCAGGAAATGGAGATGTGAAGGTTGTCCTCCACTCAGTGAAAATGCCTAATTAGGGTAGGATAGGATAGTTTTGTTCAAAGAATAGCAAGGAGATTCAAGTAGATCCTTAGACCAAATCAATAAAATAAATCTAGATAAAAATGCTAAGAAGGGATGGTAAACAAAATAATTTTGTCTAACTGTTGGCCTAAGTGTGAACCTGTTATTACAAATGGCCATTATGCCATGATGATTGTCAAAATTGCTCCCATGGCAGAGGAGGGCTCTAATGGAGGATCTGGGAACTACTAAATAATAAATCTTATTTCCAGATCCAGGAGTCTTGTGAGGTCTATAATAAGCATTCAGGATTGTCAAATATGGAAAGAAAGCCTATTGGTGAGAAAACAGGATGAATTCATTAAGGACAAACATTTACCTAAGTAATCGGGCTTTTTAAGAAGATAAATAAGTTGAAGGGAAGTACTAGATATCATATATATCTAAAAACTTTTTTACTTTAAAGAGTGTCTTTTTAACAGGTGAATCCTTATAAACATTGCCTTTCCTGAATGCTGATCTGACTAAGATTGTCAGATATAGTGATAAATGGAAACTTCTGTAGACAAAGATATGGAAAGAGTGGGGTTCTTCAGAGGTCAAAGCAGGAGCCAGTCTTATTTAGTATATATTTCCATGAGTTCAACAGACTGAGAACCCAGTGCAAAGAATTGCATAAGGTGATGAAGAGTACACAGCACTTGCCCTCAAGGAGCTCACATTCAATGAGAGGGATGTGACCCACATAGAAATGAATATGAGGAATGTTCTAGGAGCAAAAGAGAGCCAGGCAAAGTCTGAGGAATTTGAGAAAGGAAAGATCTCTTTTTCCTTGAAGGAGAATAGGATGAAAATGCTTCTAGGAAGAAGTAGCAACACATGAATTGGGGCTTAAAGAAAAGAACCATAACCAGTGAGAGGAAAAGGAAAATGCTAGGGTGCTACTTAACATTTAATTCAGTGGAATTCAAAAAACCCATTTGCAAAAGTGTGAATGTAGGAAGGAACAGGACAAGAATGGAGGAAGGGCAAGAAAAAGTCATATGAGAAAGAGACTTGAGTGGGTTCATTGGAACCAAATTGTCTTATAGTTGAATATTAGGATTAGAAATGTAAATTTTTATAGGGAGGGGGACTGAATCTGATTTCGTGGGTCAACTCTCATGTGAGGAAACCCTGTCTGCTAAGAAAGGTCGGCATCATCTTTTCAGCATGTAGCCTTAAAGAATTGTCTGGGGTACTAAGAGATTTAGTGATTTTCCCATTATTTTCCAGAAGTGGGATTTGAACCCAGTTCTTCCAGGCTTCAGGCCCAGCTGCATATCCACTATCCCCTGCTGTTTCTCAGAGTCAACTTGTATAGTCTTTTTAAGAGATCTGGAGGTGGGAGAAGGCACTCCAACTTGTGAGTGACACCGATCTCATGTCAAGTAGTGAAAAAGCAGTGGGAATGTAAGATCACAGAAGATCTTGCTAGCCTTGGTTGAATGGGAAGTATAGTAATAGATATGTTTCAGTGTAGGTATTGTTTTGGAGAAAGATCCCAAAGTTTATGCATAGCTTGATGTGTTCAGAGCTGTCAGTAATGTCTCATGGCACATTGTTCCCAGAAGATAGCTATCCATTTTTAATCCATGGTAATAAAGACATCATTAAGAAGGATGCTGAGAGTAAAACAGATTGTTTTACTCATTGTGAATCAAAATCCAATTAGATATGAGCCAGAGGAACCTGAAAAAGAAAAACATTAAATAGAACCTTTTAAATTACATTTTTTATCAAATCTTATATATCTGCATTTGGAATTATGTCTTTTACAACAGTGCCATGGATCTCCAAAAAAATCTAGATTTAAATCCAGGGAACATCTTGGCTCATCTCTATATGAGCCTGTGAGGGAGGGAGTCACTTCCTTTCTCTCAGGCTGAGTTTCCTCATCTCTAAAATGAAGGTTAGATTAGAAGATTTTAAAGATTGCTTCCAGCTCTAAAAATCATAGGCTCCTAAGATTTTAAGGGGTGGGGGGAAAGGAAAATGTATGAAGATCAAGAGCTTAATAATCTTTAATCTGAAAAGATGACATCAGATTCAGGTAAAACATGGTCACAATCATTCAGGCTGACCAGTCCTACCTGATCTGAACAACTATATAAAATCCTGAACCATCCTTATTTTACCTAGTCCAGGAATGTTAGATTGAGAAAGGGGTGACGCCTTGGAAGAGGTGAATGTAGAACACAGAAGTCTTACTTGAGCAAACTAAGTAGTCATCTTGTAACTCCCAAGAGATGTAGAGGTGAGAAGAGATTTGGTTTTTAAACTGCTAGATGAAGATCCATGCTGGTGAGAGCTCATGTTTTTGTGACTTTTTGGGATTTCCATGGCCCTTGCCCTATGAGGACCCTCAGAGTGGGCACTTATTAGCCTTTTCATTTTCATTCTACACTTGGGGAAAGGGATGCTTCTAAGGACTCAGAATTGGCTAAGTGAGGGAGCCAGGATTCGGACTCCCAGCTTCAGACCCCCGAGTTGAGCTCTCTTGCTTCCGAGATGCCCCTTCCTTTTAAGTTCCTAAAGGAAACTCATCTCTGTAGGCGTATCTCATGTCTCTGTTGGATGAGCCATCCTTGGGGCTCTCTGAGACACAGTGCCCAGCAGGAGGCACTGCAGCTCCAGCGAGATGGCAGCAGCATGGCCTTGGTGGAACTCAGAGTCCCTCCTGGGGCCTGAGTTTGTAGTGCTTGGAATTGGTTCTAATCACTGTGGGTCTTACATGTTGTTCTGCTTTGTCAAATCCTTCCCAGAAAGAAAAAGATGACAAGTGGAAAAAGAGCAGTGAGCCAACTCAGGAGAAGAAAGTGGAGCCTGTGATTTTTGAAAAAGTCAAGATGGTGAGAGAGTCTCCTCTGTGACCCTGGGGCTCCCTTTTCTGCTCAGTCCTAGGTGACTTTGCTTTGCAGGGTTTCCCTTGGGACTAGGCAGGAATTTTGAAGCTCCATAAACAAGAGGTCCATTCCATTCTATTCCTAGCCCTGTGACTCTGGAGCATAACCCTTAGTGTTGGGTGGAAATGCCTTCCAACCCTCAAGCACTTGGCCAACTTCTCTTCCCTTCACCCTCCATCAGCCTTTCCTGACTTCTTGTTCTTTTGTGGGCCCTTTTAAATGGCCTCTTCTTCTCTTGGCTTTTCTGGACTTAAAAGATTAACTGTTTTGGTTTTCAATGTGCCTCCCATAGTACCAGAGTCCTTCGATTTTCCTTAGATGTGACCAAACCAGCAAAGTTTTGTCACTTTAGGTCACTTATCTCTTTCTTCTTGACATTATTTAATGTTGCTTTCTATTATATCCTGTCAGTTGCTCTGAATAATAGTAAATGTAGTCCAAAGAATATGTGTTGTTTTTTATAAAACATTTTAAAGAATTCTTTGGGGAAAAAAACTACTTCATTTCTTTAATAAACAACAACATTAATAATGTTTTTCATTTTAGCCTCAGAAGAAGGAAGATCTGCAGCTACCTCGAAAAAGTTCCCCCAAAGCAATTGAGCCTGTAATGGACTTGTTGGGCCTTGGTAAGGGTTATGCATTCCCTTTCTTTCCTGATCTAAAAAACTCTGCTTTTGTTGCTTTGGAGAGCAGCTGGGGCTAGCTTTCTTTCCTGGAGTTTGCTGCCATACCTTAAATCACCTCAGATGTATTCAGTGCCTATGTGCCCTGTGCTGGGAGTATAAAGATCCAGATGGCACAGGCTCTTTTGTCAAGGAGCTTACAGAATCCAAGAGGAAATACCATGTATATGAATATGATGCCAGGGTAAATGAGAAATTTGGGAAAAGGACATTTAGGAATATGAGAGAAACATCCTCCCCTCCACTGTTTAGCTGGGAGAGTAGGGACCATGAAGCTTTTGAAAATGGATGTTATAAATCCCCACCCTCTACTTTCTCACTCCAGGAGATGAGGTGGAACTCCTCAATACTTAACATTCTCTTTTTCTCAATATTAGCTTTTTATTTTCCAAAATACATGTAAAATAGTTTTCAACATTCACCCTTGCAAAACTTTGGGGAGAAGAAGGGAGAAAAATTTGGAACACAATCTCTCTCTTCCCCTAGACAGCAATTAATTCAATATAGGTTAGACATGTGGAATTCTTCTAAACATTTCCACATTTATCATTCTGCTCAAGAAAAATCAGATCAAAGGGGGGAAAAATGAGAAGGAAAAAAACAAGTAAACACATGACAATAACAAAAAGGCAAAAATACTGCTGTATTCCACATTTAGTCACCATAGTCCTCTGATGCAGATGGCTCTATCCATCACAAATCAATCTCAGTAAATATATTGAGCAGAAAATATTGACAAATATACATATTTTTAAAATAGTATTTTTCCCTAATACATTTAAAGACAGTTTTAACATTTACCTTTGCAAAACCTTGTGTTCCACATTTTTCTTTCTCTCTCCTCCTTTCCTCCTTCCCCAAGAAAACAAGCAATCTGATACAAATTAAACATGTGCAGTTCTTCTAAATGCATTTCCATATTCATCATATTGTGTAAGAAAAATCAGATCAAAAGAGAAAAAATGCAAAAAGAGGGAAAAAAAACCAAGCAGACAACAAGAAAGTGAAAATACTATACTTTGATCCATATTCAATCTCCATAGTTCTCTTTCTCTGGATGTGGGTGGAACTCTCCATCAGTCTCCTGGAATTACCTTGAATCACCTCATTGTTGTAAAGAGCCAAGTCCATTACAGTTGATCATCACATAATCTTGTTACTGTGCATGATGTTCTCTTGGTTTTGCTCATGTCACTTAGCATCAGTTCATGTAAGTTTCCCCAGGCCTTTCTGAAATCATCCTGCTGGTCATTTCTTACAGAACAATAATATTCCATAACATTCATATACCACAACTTATTCAACCATTCTCCAACTGATGGGTATCCACTCAATTTCCAGTTTCTACAAAGAGGGCTGCCACAAACATTCTTGCACATGCAGGTCCCTTTCCCTTCTTTCAGATCTCTTTGGGATATAAGCCCAGTAGTAGCATTGCTAGGTCAAAGGATATGCACAGTTTGATAACTTTTTGAGCATAGTTCCAAACTGCTCTCCAGAATGGCTGGATGTATTCAGTTTCCACCAACAATGTATCAGTGTCCCAGTTTTCCCACATCCCCTTTAATATTCATCATCCAGTCCCATCCTAGGATTCAAGACTTTACTAACAGGTTAACTCCTTGGCAGCGCTTGGACTGTAAGTGACTGGTTTATGCTTTAACCTCATCATGATTCATGGACCAGTATGGTGGTAGCTTTGGGATTCGTAGGGTTCCACACAGATCAGATCGTAAGCTTTCTGTCCCTTAGGAATATGTTTCATGAGTAATTGGGGAAAAATGAATTGTCTAGAGACCAACTATAATGATCCTGTGCTTACTTAGTCACATTGACTTTAGGTCACAGATGCACAACTCTTTGCTGGGCCTTTCCAGGTCAGATGATCTGGCAAGAACTTTTGTTCAACCTCAAGAACCCAAAATCATTCCCCAGTAGTGATCACTGGGAATGTTACCTCCCATCTAGCATCAAAAACAAGTGGTCATTGTTAGCATTTGCTTATGTTTTTGTGACTTGTGTCCTCTCTTTGTAGACGCTCCTGTGGCCTCCTACAGCATTGCAAACAGCAAGACTAGTAATACTCTAGAAAAGGATCTAGATCTCTTGGCCTCAGTTCCATCATCTTCTCTCTCGGACTCCAGAAAAGTGAGACTTTTGAATCTGGTCAGGCTTTGAAGCAATGCTGGGAGGGAAGAGTATTTAAAATTTTAAAACATCAAGTCCTTAGATGGGTTTGCTGCCTTATTCCTTAATTGACTTTACCCAACCAATTATGTCTTCTGTGTCCATCTCATCCACCAATGGCCTCTTGGTTTTATTTGTCTCTTGGAAAGTGAGAGTCCTCAAATGGGTTAGTATAAAGTTCTAAAGGCTGGCTGAGTCACTTTCTTGTGATCACCATCTTGGGGGGGGGGGGTGAGGAAGAAATAGCCATCCTGAAGAGCCCATGAAGCAGACAGCTTCAGGTTTATTTTTGGAGATGAATAACTTCATCTCAGAAAAGTTGAACTTTAAACTTCGAGTTGTTAGAGTTAGGGTCATTACTGACACTTGGGATGGGAAAGTAGATTGAGTTGTATTCCTTTGTTCCTGAGGTCCCTTCTCTTTTTGCTGTAAGGTTGTAGGATCCATGCCAACTGCAGGGAATGCCAGCTCTGTTCCTGAAAATCTGAACCTGTTTCCTGAACCAGGGAGCAAAGCAGAAGATTCAGGCAAGAAACAGCTCTCTAAAGACTCCATCCTCTCACTTTATGGATCACAAACTCCTCAGATGCCTGCTCAAGGTAAATTTCTTAGGGAAGGGAGCTTATTGGACATTTGCAATGTTAAAGAATAGATATGTGGAATTGATAGATTTTTTAAAAATTAATTTAGCAGTTGGAGGGGTATTTGCTACTAATGTAGCTTTAAGTACTTCTAAGCATTCTATCTTAAATGAATCTGTCTGACCCTTTTTGAGAAGCCACAAAATGGCAGCAGGCTGATGCCAATTTAACAAGTGCCATATTTCCAATTCATGTAATAAGAGATAGGGATCAGGCATAGGCCAGAGCCAGCCAAAGGAGGAAGGCACTGAGTTGTTGGGCTTGGCTTTAGCAACACTTAGTTAGTCATAAGCCAGGATGAGCTATTAAAGAATAGGGCCTTTGACAAGAGTGTGCCAGTCACTCACACTGTCTTAGGCTGTCTACTCAGACCAGCCTGGACATTAAAATCCATGTGGATAATCTCATAGCAAGCCTCTTGCTGGGAGGTATTTAGATATCGAGGTGAACTAGTAGTATTATAGCCAGACTGGCTCTGCCTATCCATGGACTTGAGACCCCTCAAAAAAATCCTACAGATTAAGGTATAGCTTTTTCCCTGCTTCCATTCTGCAGATGGGCCCTTTTGAGAACTTCATTAGTCTGTTTCAGACCTCTTTTTCCCTAGTATATCCACACACAGCTCTCTTATCCCTGTTGCCCGTTAGTGTTGTAGCTCCCTAAGAAGAGAGAATTATTTTTCTTCTCTAGATCCCCTTTACACAGTGACTTCTGTCCTTTTTTTTTTTTTTTTTTTTTGGGTGCAGACCTCTGACTTTATCAGGGTAGAAGGAGCTCGTGTAGAAATGGTTTCCACTGGTGGGGAATCAGCAACTTATTTGGACCCTGAGGAGTTTCATATTTGTCCAAGATCTTACAGTTAGTAGGATCAGAGACAGGACTTGAAATCTTTTTTTCCTGATTCCAGAATCAGAGGACCTGGTGTCAGATTTTCCTTCTACTCTTTACCACTTTTGTACCTATTAGCAAAGCTCTTCTCTCTGGGTCTCATTTCCTCATCTGTAAAAAGAAAGTATTGGGCTGGTTGATCTCAGGTCTCTTCCAATTTGGATATTCTCTGGTTCTGGTATTTTTAAATATCAGAATACTGATCAGAGTGTATATAAATAGCTGGGGGTGCAGCCCATGATGTGAGCCCTGGATAGGTGCAAGGGAAGAACAAACTCCACAAGGATAAAAGGTTTCTCAGAGGAGCTGAGACCTGAGCAGATTTGTGAGGAAGAGAAATCTGAAACGGAAGGAAAGAGCCCCAAAGGAAAGCAGCTTTAGGGGAGCTTAAGAGCAAGCTGGAGCAGAGAGGCAGGCAGCCACTTAGCTTTTTGGAGACAGGCAAAGTCACATCCCCTTCCTAAGCCTCAGTTTACTTATAAAATGGCAATGACAATTCTTGCATTGCTGACCTCCCACAGTCACTGTGAGGAACATGCTTCTAAGTGCTAGAGAAAGGAGAGCTGTTGTTACTCTGCTGTTAACCACCATTTAAAGGAGCTCAGGGCAGACCAAGAGAAGCATAACTGGTATGGGCATCTGGAAACCTGAGCCTGAGACCCAACTCTCGTGTGATGTAATAGGGACATGTTTCACGTCTCAAATCTCACAGGGTTGTTGTGGCTGCATCGGAGGTTCAACAACAGTCTTAGAGAAGAAAGTCCCTTTGTCTTTGGGATACCACTGGAAAGACTGGATGGGGTTAGTTGTTAGCCTGGGCTTGTTTCTAGGCCCTCCCCCAGATCCCTAATGAATGTGCATGTTCTCTCTCGGCAGCGATGTTCATGGCTCCAGCTCAGATGGCCTATCCTGCGGCCTACCCCAGTTTTCCTGGTGTCCCTCCTACTGGTACCATGATGGGGGGGATGATGCCTCCACCAGTGGGCATGCTGGCCCAACCTGCAGCTGCTGGGATGGTGGCTCCTGTAGCCATTCCACCAGGCTACGTAGGCGGCGTGCAAGCTGCAGTGATGGGTGTCCCCAATGGCATGATGGCTGCCCAGCAGGCTGGCTACGTCACAGGCATGGCGGCCATGCCCCAGACAATGTATGGCATCCCACCAGCACAGCAGCTGCAGTGGAACTTGGCTCAGGTGAGATTTAGCCTTCTGTGGAGGCTATCACTTCATTGCTGCCTCCTTTTTTTCTTCTCTTCCTCTCCCCAGAGGAATCTGTTATATGGTTTTTTCCAAGGAGGTTTACTTTCTTATAAAGTAACTTCTGCAGCCCCTTCCTTTTCTAACTCGAGACTCCGGAGAAAGACAAGCTTAAGGTGGGATGAGATCACTGCCTTCAAGTATTGAAAGACTGTCATGAGGAAGCAGAATACTTATTCTGCTTAGCATCAAAAAGCAGAAGTTGGGCTGGCTTCAGAACTAGGGAGCCCTTGGTTAGTGGAGGCTAGGTAAGCACTTGTCAGGGTACTGAAGAGCTGTTTCCTCTTCAGGTATACGTTGGTCTAGTTGACCTTTGAGCTTAGTTCCTTCTAACTCTTTAAGAGTTTGTGATCTTAGAAGAACAAAGCCTTAATATGTCAAAATAAACTAGCCATAGACCAACATTTCACACCCCATACCAAAATAAGGTTGAAATGGGTGCATTATATAAATATAAAGGGTGATACTATAAGCAAACTGGGAGAGCAAGGGATAGTTTGTTAGATCTTTGGAGAAAAGAGAAATTTATGACCAAGCAAGAAATAGAAAACATTATGAAAGAAGATAGCCTTTTGGATATTAATTTTTTATTAGAAATATAACACCATTCAAGAAATGTCAGTAGACAATGTTGAGAAAATCAAATATTGTCTTTTATATTTGATTTCATTCTGCAATCTATTCTATAACTACAAGCCCTGTTTGTCTCTTAGTTAAGATTAAAATTTGTTTTTCTACACATCACATTAATTGAAAGAAAATTATCTTTGGACCAATAGCTGCTCTTGTACAATTAGAAGAAATCTCTTAACCTTAAAAGGTGCAGGGTATTGTCTTTTATCTGCAGCACTGACAGTCTGAGCTACCTGTGGCACTTTTTAACTATGCAGGTGTGCATCCCCAGGGTGTACTGTGCAGGTGTA
Source organism: Sminthopsis crassicaudata (assembly GCF_048593235.1). NCBI lineage: Eukaryota > Metazoa > Chordata > Mammalia > Dasyuromorphia > Dasyuridae > Sminthopsis > Sminthopsis crassicaudata. Next base: position 593,781,982 of record NC_133619.1, read on the forward strand.
CATTCCCTAGCTACAAAATGGAAGGAGGGATTGTTGCTAGTCTTGCATTGTAGACTTTCATCCAATCATATTGTTTATCATTATCACTGACTCAGGCTTTGTTATCCAGTCATTTAGTTTTCCAGCAGTGAAGCTTCTTGTTTTTTTCTCTGTTGTACTTCTCAGAACTGTATGAAGGCTATAATTCCTATCTCGTGATCTTTTTGGCTTCCTGAGAAGCTGAAAATCCCATTTTCTTGGTAATTGCTAGCCTTACCAATAAATTGAACATGCTTGGAACTATGTGCCTCAATTTACCTTAGTTTCAATTGTGACTTTTTTTTTTGTTTGTTTTTTTGTTTTTTACTAATTATATGACCATAAACTAATTAATTTCCCCCTTTTAATCACTTCTGTCTCCAGACTTAAAAACCAACAAAGGCAACAAAACTATTTTTTTTATCATTTTATGTATGTATTCTGATTGTTCTCTTCTCTTTGTATCACTTTATGAATGTTTCAGTATTTCTTTGCATTTATCATTTTTCATAATAATGATATTCTTTTATATTGCTATAACACAATTTAATCAGCCATTTACCAAACATTGAACATATAGGTTAATTTTAGCTTCTTGCTGTTATAAATACTGCAAGTATTTTTTGTACAGATAAGTATTTTAAATAATGTCCTTAGTATATAATAAGAGGCTCCTATTATCCAGTGAGATGAATTAGAAACACTGGGTGGGTGGGGGGAGGGGTGTGTGTGTGTGTGTGTGTGTGTGTGTGTGTGTGTGTGTGTGTGTGTGTGTGTGTGTGTGTTTCCTTTTATAATTTCCTGCCTCTTTCTGCTGGAGGGCAAGGGGTGGGGGGAGGTGTGTGTGTGTGTGTGTGTGTGTGTGTGTGTGTGTGTGTGTGTGTGTGTGTGTGTGTGTGTGTGGTGTTTCCTTTTATAATTTCCTGCCTCTTTCTGCTGGAGGGCAAGGGCTGGACAGCCAAAGATCTAGTGAACAGTGGACTTAGAGTACTTGGATTTTAATCCTGACTCTACTATTGGCTGTTTTTTGATCATGGACTTTGTGCTAGAAGGTCCTGATGATTCTATAAACTTTTTGTCTAAATATCTGAGTTCAGCCTTTTCCTTCTGTCTGGTTTGGTTCTCTTATGCTTCCTTCTTGTATACTTTCTGTTCCCTGGTGAAAGCCAGTAGCCTTCTTTGGGCTTTTAAAGCAACAGTTTCTTTTTTTTTGGGATTCCCTGTCTTGTCCTCAAATGGGTTGCTGTCTTAAGCAGTAATACTCTTTTGCTTGGTATTCCTGACTTCTCCAGAATTTACTCAAAGAATCTTCTGCCTGGTTAATTTTCTCTTGTGTATTTTTGAAGGACTTTGCTGTTCCAAAATCTAGAATTAATTCCAGATTCTTCTGGATTTCCTCTCACAAGTTCTAAGTTGATTTGCTCATTTCCAGTGTTTCCATTTTTTCCATCCCAGGATCTTGTTATTGAAAATCAGACCTGGAATAAGAGTTGTCTTTGTTGGTTCCGTAGGTCTGTTTGGGGCAGGAAAATATTAAAGCAATTCAGGATATTATTAATCTGCTCTGCCTTTGGAAGAGAGAGCTCTCCAGCAGATGCCTGGATAATCAAAATTTCCCAAACGGCTATACTTAAGCCTTTGTGCTAAGCTTGTTATTTTTCCCAAACTCTCCATGTTTTTTTTTTTTTTTTTTACTCAGGTGTTTTCATGATCATATAACTATGTTGATCATCTCTTAACATATTTCCTATCTTTTCTTTTTCTTTTAAATGGATTTCCTTTGCAGTTCTGTGAATTTCATATTATGTATTTATTGGATTTTTTTTTTCTTTATTAAAGCTTTGTATTTTTCAAAACATGTGCATGGATTATTCAACTTTAACCTCGTGTTCCAATTTCCCCCCTCTTCTGTAGATGGCAAGTTGTCCAATATATGTTAAACATGGTAGAAGTATATGTTAAATCCAATATATGCATACATATATATACAATTATCATGCTGCACAAGAAAAATCAAATCAAACTAGAAAGAAAATAAGAAAACAGAGTATGTTGTGAACCAAACTCAGTTCCCACAGTCCTCTCTCTCTGGATGTAGATGGCTCTCTTTGAAGATCATTGAAATTGCTCTGAATCATCTCATTGTTGAATAGAGTCAAGTCCCTGAGAATTGATCATTGTATAATTTTGTTGTCGTCTCACCTTTTCTTAACTGGATTTCCTTAACTTCTACTCTTCTACCCACCTTTTTTTTTTTTTTTTTTTTTGCTAGTCTCTTGAATAGCATCATATATCTACATGAGCCCCATGCTAATGTTAGTGATATCCTGTGAAGTTAAATTTGCCGTTTTCTGATCTCTACTTTTTTTTCTTTTTAAAATTTTATTTATAAATTTTTTGACATTATATATGCATGAGTAATTTTTTTATATAACATTATCCCTTGTATTCATTTTTCCAAATTATCCCCTCCCTCCCTTTACTCCCTCCCCTAGATGACAGGCAATCTCATACATTTTACATGTGTTACAGTATAACCTAGATATAATATATGTGTGTAAATCCAGTTTTCTTGTTGCACGTTAAGTATTGGATTCCGAAGATATAAGTAACCTGGGTAGATAGACATAGTGCTAACAATTTACATTCACTTCCCAGTGTTCCTTCTCTGGGTGTAGTTGTTTCTGTCCATCATTGATCAGCTGGAAGTGAGTTGGATCTTCTTTATGTTGAAGATATCCACTTCCATCAGAATACATCTTCATACAACATTGAAATGTACAGCGCTGATCTCTACTTCTTGTTACCCTGAACTTTGCAAATTTGTGTCTCAATACTGGAATCCAGTAATTTATTGGATGTTGTTCTTTGTGAATTTCAGGGTTTCTCTACTGTGATTATTCTTGTTCTCTTGGTAGATATACAAAGGCAGTTATTTCCATGCCTCTTTTTTTTGTTTAAAGTCCTTATTAGATTTGCAAGCCTGTAAGCATTTTTTTTTACCAGTCTTTGTTAGACTTACTCCATTCCAGAGTAGGAACCAGAATTTCAAAGAGGCTAAGCAGTCTTAAAAAACAGCTGTGTAGCTGATGTGTGGGAGACCTTGACCCCAAGATCTTGGGCTGGTCCACTAGCTTAAACTTTCTCCTGTAGACCTATCCCAAGCAGCAGATTCCCTTAGCATAAAGCCAGGTGCCTCTTTTTTTCATGAATTGGTCACTCTTGGTCCTTAACATCAGGGCTTGAAAACATTCTTTCTCCCTTCCAGATGACCCAGCAGATGGCCGGAATGAACTTCTACGGCACCAATGGCATGATGAGCTACGGACAGTCGATGGGCGGTGGGAATGGCCAGGCAGCCAATCAGACGCTCAGTACTCAGATGTGGAAATAAAAGCGGAGTACCTGCATTGTTACCACTTTTCCCCAAACCTCCCTCTTCTCCCTTCTCCCTGCTTTCCTCTCTACCTCTTCCTGTTTTGTTTGGAAGTTATTCTAAGAGACATACAGGGTTTGACCTCTCCTACAGCCTGTTCACTTCCCTTACCCTGCCCTGCCCCCCATACCTGGGATTTGCTTTCTGCTGTCAGTGCCCCACAAGACCCTCCGTCTTGGTGCGCAGTCCTCCTCAAAGGGACAGCAGAGCCCACTCTTAGCACCATGGGATTGCACACCCCCAGAACCCTTTTCCTTACGGAGGGGAGGCATCTGCCCCCATAGCCTCTGAAAGAGGATACCAGGAGAGAGGGTTAGGAGCCCCTCCGTATTTACCCATAAAGTCTTTGTTTTTGCTTTTTTGGGGAGGGAGGGGGTTGAGGAGTGCTGGGTAGGAAAGGGAATTGTAATCAAACTTCAATCATGGGTCTTTGTTAAGGGGCTTACCAGGCTCAAGGTGAGCTAGAGGCCTTCTGAGGGAGGGAGAGCCAGGGTCATTCTGCTCTGTTCCAAGCAGCCCTTTGGGGCTTTAGTCCTTGTCATTGGAACCCAAGTCACCATGAGGCTCTGCTGCCTGTAGAACAGGCTGCATGCACATATGGTGAGAATGGGAAGCTTGCCCTTCTTATGAATGGCTTTTTATTATTTTCCCATCCAAACTGGAGGGGTGGGGGGGGGTTGATAGTTTAAAAAAAAACATTTTAGATTAACAAACTAACAGAGTTAATTTATCTGCAGCAAAGAGCTATTTGCCAGTTTTTTTTCTTACAGTTTTAAAAATGTGTTATCTGCTATCTTAATCAATACCTCCCTCCCTTCCTCTCCCTGCCCTGCAGTCCTCTCTGTTCTGGGGTAGCCCTGGCACCTCTGTTTCTTGCATAGTGTACACTGTGCATGAGGTCGAGACCCCCCAGGCAGCTTTCCTGTCAATCACCATTCACTTCACTAGAAAATCAAAACAAAAAAATTTTGCTTAAAAGATTTCATTTGCGTGAACCAAAATTTTCAGTTTAATTTCTCCTGTGTATATGTAAATTCCTTAATAAATATTGCAGTGAGATGCTGTGTGTTTGACTGTATGTATTTTTAGGTCTCTCTGGACCACCTTTGGATACCTGGCTTTCTAGGGGTAGTGAGCAGCCTTGAAATCATGGCTGGGCCTAAAGGAGGAGCTCTGGAAATCACTTTGCTTTCCTAGTGTCCAGTGCCTTTAGATATTTGGCATAACAGTTACTAAGGATCAGGACCATAAGTAGAAAGGCTATTATCTCGACATAATAAGGTAGAAGAGCCCCTCACTCTGTATATTGAAAGTCAAATTCAGAAGTATCTCTAATGACTACCAGCCTTAGGAGGAATTGGAACATAGGCCAGAACTAGTTGCTGCACATTAAAGCTGCAGAACAGTCAAGTGGCCTGAATTTGGAGTAGCCCTCTCTCAAAACCAGGCTTCCCAGGGCCACTAGGGGGCACCAGGACTTTTCTCAAAGCACCAGGAGGGAGCAATCTTGGACCAGCCCTGAAATCAGGGAATGGGTGGGGCTAAAAGACTCAATCATGGCCTTTGCTCTCAATATTTTGAGGGCCAGACTGGGAGTCCAAAAATCTACCCAGCAGTTGTATCTGTCTCTGGATAAATAGCATCTCTGAGCCCTAGGTAACATCATGACTTAATGTGTCAAGTAGGATGACTATCTACAGGCTTCTCACAGAGGGCTTTGTAAAATATCAAATAGAGGGGAAAATCTGCCAGTGGGAAGGCGAGGGGCCAGAAGGATGGCAGCCACGAATGAAGTCCCCAACGGCATCATTCCTCCAGAAGTGCTGTAGCAGGAAGACTAGAGGAGGAGACATCTGGGGCTTCAGAAAAAGGGTCGTACCTTCATTTATTTTAAGCTTGAAGGCCAACTTCCTCATTTTACAGATAGACACCCATATTTAGGAGTCAAATGACTTAACCTGGGGTCACAAAGATAGTAAGCATTCTCCATATGGCCATCATGAGATGAAGCACTATCTTGGAAAGAGAACTGCACTTGTGTTTTGGTGTTTAATCCTAACTCTGCTTTTTCTACCTGCGTCCGTCTGAGATTTATTTTCTCATCTCTAAAGTGAGAATATGTCAGAGCTGGAAAGGACCTTGGAAATTTTCCAGTCCAATATGTTCTTTCATAGGAACTGGCTCTGAGGCTTACGGTGACAACATGTCCAGGAGGAGACGTAGCAGCACCCTCTAGTGCTCTCTTGCTTACACCTTCCTGCCTCTCAAGTGGAGCTTTGGAATGGCTCTAACTCATCTACAGCTGTGGGATCTACAGATCATTCAAAGGAGGCATCCAACAAACCTCTTTTCAGATTTGACTTTAATCATCCATACTTGCTGCCCAAATACTGTACATGCAGGGAGAAGCCGTAAAAAGAATTTTCTCCTTGGGGAAATTGGCAAGAATATCGTACAAAAGAGCATGCACCCCTTCCCGGCTCTCAGCCTGCTGCACAGAACCACAAAAATATGCATGTTCACAAGATCTCCCCATCCCCTCACACACACACACACACACAGGATACATTACAGACCACAGCCTAAAATGTCTTTTGCTTTTTTATCTTAGTATACTTGGTAAATTCACATAAGTCCCTCCTCAGCTTTGGGTTATTTTATTTTTTTTTTAAGTTTTAACTCCTCCTCCATACTGATTTTCTAGAATTGGTTATTGGAACTCTTGCTTTTTGCAAGCCAAATTGAATTTCACTTTTTGAAAGCAGCTTCCCAATTTTTTTTTTCCAGCCATAAGAACCCATGGGAACTTGAAATAAGATTGAGACAACGGGGAGTACTTTTCTGAGCATCTGGGATACTCCTGACATAAAACTGATTTAGGGAAATTGGGGAACAAAATGGAGGCAATTGAGCCCATTTTCACATCAAAATATTGCCATGTGCATTGGTAGTTTCAATTCAGTGTATCTGTCATTGGAGAACAATTCACGACCAGGTCTAGAGAAGTTTACCAGGTTCATCGGAGGCTGTGTTTCTTTTCAGCCACTGACTCTAAGTCATTGAAAGATTGTCAGTGGAAGGGGGCACTCATTCCATATGGAATCCTCAGAGAATGATTATGAAAATTAATGTACTTTTTATTCATGATATACTGGACAGGCAGTATAGCTTAGTGGGTTAAAGGACCAGCCAACCAGAACCAGGAAAATCCGGGTTTCTAGTACTAGTCTGACACATAATTAGCTAACTCGGTAAACCTCTCAGTGATGCTCCCCTTCCCATAGAGAGTTCTAAGATTCTAAGTTGCTGAACAATTGCCTTCTCACCAGGTATCCTCAACCGTGAGATCTGGTGAAATCTAAAGCCTGGATATATTCTAAAGATTCATCTTTAGACCACAAGGTGATGCTGCAGCCGAAACAAATAAATAAGAATTCAACCCATGAAATCACTAAGTCATAAAGGGGCTAAAGACATCGGTGGAGAGGGTGAAATCATAGATCTTAAAAAGGAAATCTCACTAGTGTGATACTATTCACATACGCTGGGGAACATTCCCCCTGGTTCGGAAAACCCGGTGGGGCTGGGGAAGAGAGGATCTTGGCAGAGGAGAAACGATTTTAACTACAAAAAGAAAGGAATAGAAAAACACAACTTTTGTTGAGCTGATTGGCAAGGGCCGAGCCCTCTTCTCCCCTCCCGCGCGCCCAAGATGGATTCAGCATTTTCGCGAAGGGGTCTCGCGGAGACCTCCAGCACAACGTTATACGGGGCAGGGAGAAGATTAGCACACAGCGCCTGGAGACTGTTTCAGCAGGACTGGGAGACACCCTTTATCTGTTATCCCCCCCACCTTTGTTCTGACTGGAGGGCCCTGGAGATGTTCTAGTCTTCACTGGACGGGCTAAGTCTCCATCCCCGCCCTGAGTGGCAGACAGACTGACGCCCGGAAAGGGGCAACGGCGGACATAAGTCCCCCACACCCCGAGGTAGCGGGAGGACCCAGCGCGGGGTTCTGGGCGCCCCAACGCCTTTCCTCCGCTCTCCGGCTCGTGACCGCCCTGCTCAGCACCCCTCCCTCCGTGGACAGCTCCCGAGGGACCAGCTCTCCTTTCTTTGGGAGTCTTCTCCCCCCCTCCCCCTCCCCCGCCATCAGCGCCCCCTGCCGGGGAGACTTTCGATCCCCACGCGGCCGGAAGCTGAGTGGCTCCGAGGCGCGTCTGAGGGGCGGGGCCTCCTCCACCACTTGGGGGTCTCTGGGGGTTTCCCTGACGTCCATGAGTGTGAAGGGAGGAGAGGGGAGAGGAGGGACGGGGGGGAGGGGAGAGGGGGCGGGTTTTTCTTTGCTACACATTAAGATTGAGCCCTTTTAGGAGAACAAGGCCACCGGCATCAAAGTGCTCCCAGTCACGAGGCACGGGCGACTCGAGAGCGGCTCTCTCCGAGGGAGCCGCGGCGCTCTCTTTGGCATCGCGCGGAGACTTGGCGTCTCTCTGACAGAGCAACGTTCCCCAGCGGGGCCCGGGCCTTTCGGTGGGCGTCCAGGCCTCGGAAAGAGCCCGCTGCGGGACGGGAGGAGTCATTACAGATCACAGACGAGCTTTCGGATGCAGCACGTGATTCTTTGCAGAAAATTATATATTTTTTTTGCTTTTTTCCATTCTTTTTGAAATGGAAACATACAGAAACGAAGGGGAAGGGACGGGCTTCGCGGAGAGCAACAGAGAGGCCGACCAAGATGGACGTCCCGTGTCTTCTCACACCGGGGAACATCGGGAGGCGCCTCAGAGCAGTGTCTCCTTCCACACGGGCCCAGGAAGACAAGCTCCGGAAGGAGATGTGAGCGCGGCGCTGGGGACACTTCCTTCCGGCCCGGTCCACTGGGAATCCTCGGGGATGTTGGGCCTTCCCTCCCCGGCTGCGAGACACAGACGGGAGGACGGACACGGTATAACAGCCTGGGCCAGGCCGCGCCGCCATCTTTGCTTGTAAAAAGGTGAGGTATCCTGACCCGCAGAGCCTGGCGGGAGAGGGCCGGCCGGCCGTGAGGCGCGAGGCGGAGGGGCCCAGCCGGACGACGCCCAGGCCGCACGGCGGGCTCACAGCTTCTGCGCGCTGCTGCTCCGTCTCGTTCCCGAGGACTCCGCTGGGAAGCGCGCCGCCTCCCAGACGCTTCGTCCGCCGGCCCAGAGCCGCTTGTGGAGCTTCCCTGGAGCAGCGAGTCCAGCCCGGCCGGCCCAGCGGTCCGGGGCGAGCGCTTCCTCTCGGGGCCGGGCCCCAGGCCTCGCTCCTGAGAAATGCCCGCACTCCCCAGGACATGAGCGGCATGCCTGTTCTCCATGCTGAAATGGAGGGGGAGGGGAGGACAGGGCCGTGGAAATGGTCTCAACCAGAGTTCCAAGGAGAAGCTGCCCATCTTTTCCGGCCGGGCTGCTTTTGTAGATTTCCTTCAAGGGACCCCTGCTTTTCCTCAGTGTTTGCTGCTTCTTCCGAAGTCATTTCCAGAGCCATCCGACATTTGTAAAGTACCCCCTCCAACCCAACAAAAACATACGTGTAAGCCGGGGATCCCAGCAGGGCCTTGCATTGTTATGGGAGGATGCTGCCAACACGCTGCCCACCCCCTTTGTAAGAAGCTCAGCTCGCCCTAAGTGTGTGGGATCTCACAGCTACCCAGTGCCCCTTCCTAAAGGGGCTCCCGCTCCTTCCGCTCCTGGGCTGTGGCCGGACAAAGGAACAGGAGTCTAGACCAGGCCGGGCCGTGCAGAGACCCTGGCACCAGCTCCCTCTTCTTGCAGTGATGACATGTGGCCGACCAGCTCATGGCTCACAACCCCGGGCAAATTACCAGGAAAAGAGAGCGGAGGCAAGAGGCGACTTTGCCTGCTTCCTTCAGACTACTACAAGGGGAAAAACTTTGGGGTCCGCCCCAGGCTGCAGCCAACCAGCCGAGTGTCTGGGCCCCTCCCAGATGGGACAGCCCGCAAGGCGGCCTCCCTGACTGGTGTCTGCTACAACGTTTAGAACCCCCGCGTTGATGCTACAAACATCCACAAGCAACACCTGTTTGCCTCCTCAGACAATCTGCACAGGTGTACACACAGGTACACGAAGGCGCAGAATGACCTCAAGTGCCCACACACACTTGAGAAAACAAGTTACACTGCACAGGTGCTTAATATGAATGGGTTTCCAAGAAAAAAGGGTTGTTGCCCTTAAAACAGAGGACTGGTTTATGGGAAGATAGAGCCACCTCCCATGGGGTTTTTAATCCAGGCACTAAGAAATGAAAAACTGACACGGCCAGGCAAGGGCCTGATTTCAGGTGGCTGTGGAGCAGGGACCTGGCGTCCTGGCCGACCCCTCCTCAGAGGCGCCCTTCTGGGCCCACCCAAGGCCAGCACTTGGGAATAACGGCTCTGAATGTGAACACATTAGGCTTCAGGAGGGCCCTAGCCCGTGACCACACTGTCCTAGAAGTCTCAGCTCTGGGTGTGATCACACACTTCCTGCGCACTGCCCACTCCCCGACCCCCAGCTCCCACCCAGCTGGAGGGAACCTCAGAAGTCGTCCCGATCCAGAGATTCTTTCTGTGACCCAGGCTTCATTTGAGATGATCTCTAAGGTCCTTTCCAGGTATAGATCCTACGGCTTCCACTGACCCACCCCCATGGGGAGCCCACGCCATGTGAAGCCATTCTGACTTATCGCCTTTCAGGCAGCAGAGGCACAGCCATGGTTAAAGGAGCTGACTTTAAAGCCAAGAAGATTTGGCCATAATCTCTCTCCCTCTCCCATGGAAACCTGCCTCCTGGTCCTAGTGCTGCTGAGGTCTAGCAGGATACGGACCCAATTCCTCCTTCCCTCTGTCCCCCCAATCTTCTTCAAACCAAATTACTCCAGTTCCTTTTGTCGGTCCTCTAATGGATATCATTTTGTACCCCCCTTTATCCTGTTCACTCTCCTTTTGGATTTCTGATAGTCAGCATCTTTCCTCAAATGTGGGCCTCCCCTTATCCACCCCAGGTTGGCACTGATCCCAGGCAGTACCTCCTGAAGGGGACCCACTCTAATGACTGTGCCGGCTGCACCCAAAGACCACCAAGGTCATCAACCAGCATCACCACCCGATTGGCCCTAGGTGACTGCAGGCTGTGACTATATCCCCCCAAATTGACCAAAGGGCCTTGGGAGAATCCAAAAAGGATCCTGAGAACTTGGAACAAACTGTGCTTTTCGGAGAAAAAGACATCCCTTTGTTGCACCATCTATTAGTGACCAGAGTAAGGACATTAACTACTTGTCACAAGACCTCCCTCGAGCTGTCTTTGACATGGGACAAAAAAGCACCATCCCAGCCCCTTCTCCAGCCCTCAGGAGAGAGGAGGAGAGCTCATCCTATTCAGCTGGGAAGAAAAGAGGGTACGTATGGTTTTGTCCTTACTGGGGGCTCCCATTCTTCAGTCTAGCTGGCAAAGCTCCAGGATTGTCTGAAACATTCCTTTTCTTTGCCCTTGTCACCTGCATCTGACAGCACATATGTGTGCCCAAGTGCGCACGTGCGCGTGCACACACACACACACACACCCACACACACACTTCCACTATCAGGACATCAGAGTTCAAGTGTTATAGACATCAATTGTTCCTTGTGATTCTTGAGCCTAAGTCCCCCCCCCCCCTAGAAGGCTACCACTGGAGCCTCTGATGGCCTTTTGCTCTGCTTTGGGAAAAGTTTGGCCCAAAGCAAACAGCCAGAACCCTTCCCCTAGCTGCTCTCAAACACCATACTTAATTAACTCCATTTCCCCTTCACCTGTTGAAGAACACAGACCTTCCTTGTCTTCCTGAGCCATGAAAGGGGGATTCCTTGGAACAAAGCTTCAAAGCTACAGACCACAAAGAAGGTGACCTGTTCCTGTTGCTCCTGGAGCCCAGTATCAATGTTCAAACCACCACCCTGGATCTGCCTTATATTCTTTCAATCAGGTAAATGCTTAGCCTCCAGCCCAAAGAAAACTTTGCAAGGACTCTTCAGCTGAGTGAGAAAACATTCCAGAGACTGGAGCCTGAGGCAGACCACCACCCAGTAGTGACCTTATAAGACGCAGGACAGTTGGGGATTGGGGGGGGCTGTTCCTATGTTCCAAGAGCTTCACTTATTCTGGACCATCTTCCCCAGGTAAATGAGCAAGGCGCCTGTGGCTTGGATGGCTCCAAGAGTGCAAGGGCTTTTCTAAGGCCCTATGATTCAAGCACAGCTTTGTTCTCCACAGAAGGCTAGATGCTTTGCTCAGAGTTAGCTTGCATCTCTCCTTGGACACATGAACATCCTCCTGGACAAGCTCTGGCCAGAATCCATTAGGGAGTAGCAGGGGTCAAAAGAGACAAGGACTTGGGGAATAACACATATTGCTAGCTAAAGAATTGGTGGTCTTGGTAGTCCTAAAGGTCCAGGGTGAGAACTGAGTTGCTTCACTCCTGGGAGAAGGGTCAAGGACCCCCTTCTCTGAGGAGATCCTCAGAGACAAGAGGCGCAAGTGCTGGAGACAGTCAGGCACAAGATAGGAGGGCCTTAGTGCCAGAGAACTGAGTAGATGGGGCCCCCCCTTGGGCTTTGCTTGATCTTTGGTGGAAACACCTCCAAACCCAGATTCTGATGTCAGCAGTCACCTGAGTCACCCACAAGAGGTAAAGGGTTTTCTTCAGGAATGATCCCCCTCCAAGACCACAGGGGGACTGGCCATGTCCTTCTGAGCTGCAGTTCAAAGTGGGCAGCTGGACATCACTCTTCTGATGGGCTTAAAGCCATTCTTGGAGAAGCTGTTTTCTGGCTATCAGCCAAGACCCTGTGTAGACAGTCTCCTCCCGAGTCGAGAGGGGAGATCAGAGCGCATAGTGGGACTTGTTTGCTGTTTTGGGACGCCATGAAAGACCCTTGGCATCTTCTGGCAGCCACTCAGGAATAGAGGATGTTTCACATGCAAGGAGGGCGAGTGATGGATCTGGGACCATCCACAGAGGCTCAAGATTTGGCTTCCATAGTGCTCCAGGCCCCTTCTTTCCTCAGGAGCCTTGCCCAGTACACGTGCTACATGCTACAAGATGCATTGAATGAGGTGCCAGTGCTGAGGGAAGATGCTCAAAGAAGGGGCAGAGGCTCGTGGGTCGGGGAGGACGCCCCAGCAGGGCTGCAGCAAGGGTGAGGTCTGCCTGCGGCAGGCTACATCAAGCGCTACATTCCCCAGAAGGGAGGGCTGGGCCGACAGTGCTGAAAAGAGTTCATTTGGTCAGGTCTTTTCCTAGAAGGAAAAACAGGTAGGAAAACAGCACAGTGGAAGGGAAACTGAGGATGCTCACATCACAAACAGTGGAGTCAGGCAGATGGATAAGACGGCAGAACAGTCTCCCTCCTCAGAGACCCTCGGGAAAGACAGCACAAACAGAACTCTGGCTCTTAGCCAAGAGACATGATGACAAGGGGGATGGACCATTGCATTCACCAGGTCTGGATATGCAGGACATGGCCCATCTCTTTAACTCTGGACATATACCCACATATATGTACTTGGACTGGATACATGTGCAATACATAGAAATGTAAAAACAGACACATATACATATAGGTATACTGAAACATGTACACATATATACATGTACATGGATTGTGTCCACACACATAGATACCCATAAATGTACATACACACACACACACACACACACACCACACACACACGAGTTTGCTCCTGTCTGCTGAGATGGCCCAGCAAAATCTGTAGGCCAGTAGAGCATGAGGAAGTTATTCTAGGAAGAGATGGCGAGATGCTATATACAGTGAACGACCTGGGTGAGGGTGAGGAGGCCAACCCACATCCCTCCCCACATACACACACCCTGGCCCGCCATCGCCGACCTCCCCTTCCTGCGGTCCAGGTCCCCGTCTTCCTAGGAGCACGAGGGGCTGGTAGAGCTCTCAAGGGAAGATTGGGAGAGACGCCGAGTGAGGGCCCCCAAGGTAGAGTCGGCCACAGAAGATGTGGGGAAGAGTTTGTACCAGCCAGTGACCACGTTGCTCAAGTCCAGCTCTTCTAGCACAATCTGGGCCATTCCCATGAAACACTTGTGGTCCATGCGCCCATAGTCTCCCCAGACAATCACCTGCAAGGAGAAAAGGAAAAAGGAGTTGAGAGTCCATCTGTCTCTGTCTTTTTTTCATTGGAAATACTCTGGTTCCTTTCCTGAATGCTTGTAAATATGCCCGGGTCTCCCCAATTCTCAAAAAGCCTTCCCAGATAGACCCAACTATCCCTTCTAGCTTATATCCCATCTCTTTCCTTCTTCCTGTCTCTTCACAAGGGTCATCCATATCGGTCACCTACAGTCTCTGTTCTCATCCATGCTTCTGAGCCCTTTACCATCTGGCTTCCACCCTTAGCGTTCACTGAACACTGCTCTCTCCAAAGTTACCGCTGACCTCAATTGTCCACTCTGGAGGCTTCTCAGACCTGCCCTTTCCCATTCTGTCCTGGAGACTCTCCCTTCTGAGTTTGTGCCACTTTACTGTCTCTGTGAATGCCCCTTCTCAGTCTCCTTCTCAGATATGCATCCAGCCTTCCTTTACAACTTTGTCCCAGCTCCTTTCCTTTTTAAAAATCTCTATCCTGCCCCACTTTCTGCATCTTGGCCCATCACCACTCATCCTGATATTTATCTTCCTTTGGACTTTGATGGCTTCGGGAGAGAGTGAGAGTGATGGCTTTATGCTTCCTTTAAACTCAACACCCTGCACATAGTAGGTATTTATGAATTGGTTGATGGGTATAGAACTATAGGATTCAGGTCTGGGAAGGACCTTGGAGAGCATTTTGTTCTTAACTTGGTTTTTAATTTTTTTTTTTGTAATTATATTTTAATGTAATGGCTACTTTAGTACCACTTTTATTTTGGTATTTAAAAAAGATGATCCTAAAAAGAGATTCATAGGCTTCATCAAAGAACTAAGGGGTCTAATAGTATAAAAAAGTTTAGGAACCCCCCCTCTATATTCTCATTTTGCAGATAAAGAAACTGAAAAGTCACACATGGGGAGTATAAGGAGGAGGCTTAGGATTGTAAGTGGTCCATTTTCCAGTCTACGTATTTCTGACAAATCCCATGTATGATGGGGAAATTCACAGTCCGGTATGATGCAGACCACTCTGGGACACTGTTAATTTATTATTATATATATATATATTTTATTGTTATTATATTGATATGTTTATTATAATTAATTATATATTAAATAATAACAATAAGATTATCCCTGAATCTATCCCCCTTCTCTTTTTTTTGCCCCCTCCTTGGTCTCCCGGCTGGGAGTTAAATTGAGTTTTGGGAACCCTGGCAGTGACAGTCACAGGAACTCAAAGGATCTAGCTCCAGCAGACTTTAGGACTCACTGAACCATGTCAGCTTCCCAGGGTCTCAGCTCCTTCTTGAAATGAATTCAGGGGAACCTTTGTCTTCAGCCCCAGGGCTTTCTTCTTCACTAATTCCTAAATTCCCCTTGATCTCTAACCCTTAGCTGGAGTCATTGAACTCCAACATGCTTGGGAAATCTGCCAGTCCTCCTCCTCCTCTTTCTCTTCTTCCACTCGGTTATTACAGTTAACCCTAAATGCCTTTGCCACATTTTTCCCTCTTTCCTCTCCTACTCATCCTTCCCCAGCTCCTCCCTAGATCATCAAGGTACAAACTATAGGATTATATAAAAGAGAAAACAGAATCTTCAGGTTGGAAAATCAAACAGTAGAAAGGATTTGGGGATTTGGAGTCCCAACTCTGATCTGTGTAATCAAAACACTTAAATTCTGTCTCTGGGCAAAGTACTTTATTTCTCTGAACCTCAGTTTCCTCATCAGTATAATGGGAACAATCTGCATATAAGATCTTATTAAGGGCCTATCAAATGCCAGGCTCAGGACTCTACTATGTAGCTAGCCATACAAAGAATTTTAATGGAGAAGACAAAGTATAAGTCATCAGAGAATCACTTTGTAAACTTTAAAGCAGTGTAGAAATGGGAGCTATTAATTACTACCATTAAGTCAAGTTAAATCTACTTCAGAGGACACAATTAATTTCCATACAGAAAATCTAACTAGTCCCACACTAGAAGGTACCTATACTTTCTGACCTACTCTTTAACTCAGGTCCAAATGCTTCTCTCTGGACTGGAAACCTGAATCCCCTAAGTCTCCTGTTCTAAGTAGTAGAGGGAATGCTGGACTGGGAATCTATTCAAATCCTGCTCATGAGCCTCAGTTTCTATAAAACAGTCTGTGCCTGTTGTGGAACAGCCTGATGATGTCATTGTGCATGGAACACCAGGCTTGGAGTCAGCAAGACTCCCTCTTCTAAGTTCAAATCTGGCCCTATGGGGCAGCTTGATGACACAGCGAAATCAGGGCGCTGGCCCTGGAGTCAGGAGGACCTGAGTTTAAATCTGGCCTCAGACACTTCCTAGCTGGGCCCTGGGCAAGTTACTTCACCCTGTTTTCACCCTATTTTCCTCAGTTTTCTCATCTGTAAAATGAGCTGGAGAAGGAAAGGGCCAACTCAGTATCTCTGCCAAGAGCATCCCACATGGGACCACAGAGAGATGACCGGACACCAGCATGAGTGTGCTCTGGCTCAACAGTTCTTCCTTCAGCCCACTGAATTGGGGCAGGAAACCTCCGCTGTCCACTTGCTCACTACGTTCCCTTCCTTGGGCCTCCAAACAGGTACAAGGACAAAATGCCTGGGCTACACAAGTAGGATCCCTCACACTTCAGGCCAAATGACCTCTTGAGCTCGAGGACTGGATTCCCAGCCCCTTCCTGAGCCTGCCTCTGGGGCCCTTAGCTAAAAAAGGCACATTCTTTTCTGTTTGGCCCCAAATGACCTGCCCTACAGCCCCATTCACTCACAGACCCATTTCCCTTTGCGGAGATCTCTTTTTCTGCCTTACACTAATTCTGCCTATAGCTATAATACTTATATATTTTTATGTTGTGGTTCAGTCATTTTTCAGTCCTGTCTGACTCTTTGAGACCACATTTGGGGTTTTCTTACCAAAGATGCTAGGGTGGTTTGCCTTTCCTTCTCAAGCTCATTTGACAGATGAGGAAACTGAGGCAAGTAGAGGGAAGTGACTTGCTCAGGGTCACACAAATAATAAGTGTCTGAGGTCAGACTGAACTCTTCCTGACTCAGGGCACTCTACCATCTATGTGCTCCCAGTTCAATTTAGTTCTGCCATATTCATTTCAATGGAGTTCAAGTCACTATGGCTACCTGTATGACCTTGTGTGAAGACTGTCAGTGAGGGACACCTCCTACTTCAAGGCAGCCCAAACCCACCCCCAGACAGGAAAGCTTTATCCTTCCCACTGAAGCCCTGGCTGTACCCAGAACCCTCTTGTCTGAGCAAACTCACCTGCAGCACCTTTCCCTGGGGACCTTCATCGAAGAGCAGGGCCTGATGATACAGGGGATCACATGTCTTCTTGGCCACTCTCGTCTTCTTCTTGGCCAAGCAGGCCCCATTCTCGAGCAGGTAAACTTTGATGTAAGTGGCTGGAAGAAAGATAGGGGGTACATCAGGTATGGTGGGCAGCCTGGGCTGTCAGGGACTCCCAGACCCTCAACACCCTCCTTTGAGGGTGGCCATTTCAGTTATCTGCCCATATCTGGCAAATGTGATCCAGTTACCCCCAGTCATAGGGCCCTCCCCTCTCCCCAAAGCTAGCCCATTATACTTTGGAACAGGTCTGTTCCTGATGGAAGGAAAATTTCCATCAATTTGAAATCTGCTTCCACGAAACATCCATTCTTTGCCCTCTGGGATGAAATTGGACAGATATAACTCTTCCACAGAGCCCTCTGAGTACTTAGTGAAGGTGTTCCCTTCTCTTCCCAAGGCTGAACATCCCAAATCATCCAACCAGACACAAAACATCAAAGCCAGAATCCTTTCTCTGCATACTCCCCATCTTATCCATGTCCTTAAATTGTGGCACTCAGAATTGAAGATGCTCTTCTAAATGTGGGATGACATGGTATTGTGTAGCAGAACTGTCTCTGCTCTGATCCTAGAATCTGGAACTCTCTCTTAATGAAGTCCAAGATCGCATTCTTAACTTTGGGCTACCATCCTATACCACCGATTGATAATGAGCTTGCAGTCCACTGAAACCCTCCCTCTGATCTTTTTTTCAGGCCAAAAAAAAAAAAAAAGTCTGGTTAGCAGTATATTTGGGAAGTTGATTGTCATCCGTAAGCCTTATTAAATTTTTAGACCTTTTAAGCCAACATTCAATCATTAATGACTACTCTTTTGTAGTCTAGCTTCTTCAATTCTGGGTCGCGACTCATGTAGAATTATGTAACTGCATGTGCGGGTTGTGAAAAATTTGGCAACAGTAAAAAGTTTCAAACAAAGCAACCAAAATCAATTCATAATCAAATGCATAATGAATCTGGAGGCATAATGAATATGGCAGCATTTGCTGGTCTTACACTGGGTAACTCCACGACAGCCTTAGTTCTAAACATACATCCTAAGCACCTTGCATTGAACATGCACAAATTTTGCCAGAGACACCTTAGCTCAGCTTCAAGATGGGATGGCACAAAAATTTCTTAAGTGAAAAGAGGTCATAAGTGGAAGCCCTGGTCCGGCCAACTGGCTCAACCTACTTTAGCATATGTAACATCCCTGCCCCAGGTCTTATCCAGAATAAGTCCAGGTAAGTTACACTGAATTGTCATCTTACCCAACTAGTAAATGTGTCTGAAAAGCACAAAATAACAACTCAGAAATTACTTTTCTTTGATGAAGCTCTGCTGGCTTTTTTGTGACCACTTTATCCTTTTCTAGATAATTTAGACAGTTCCTTCAAGTGACCCTCTCTGGGCCAGCTGGGTCCATCCTGGGCAGCCTTTCAGATGCCTTCCTGCTCTTGGTCTTTTCCTAAAACATGGCCTCTACAACTAGGCAAGGAGAAGCTGGCTGTCCCGGCCCAGCCCTCTCTGGGGGAAAGCTGAATGATGGGCATTTGTGGGAGGAATGCCCACAATTCCTTGTTCTCTTAGGATACCAGGCTCCTCACTCTTTCAGAATTCCCCATCAGCCCCAGGCTGATAAAGAACCTTAGAGATCTTATGCCTTCTCCCCCTCCCCATTTGACAAAAGAGGAAACTGAAGACCCGGTCATAGAGCTGGCCAAGTCCCAGAGCCAGAGCTAGGACCCAGCTCTTCCAAGTTGGGTCATATCTCAAGCTTGGACCATCTCAGTGATCTGAGAAGTCAGGCAGAAGGGGGGAATCACAGAAACTTGGAGCTGGTCCATCCACCACCCAGCCCAGTCCTAGGACTTGAGCCTCACTTCAGCCTGTGTTAGCCTTACCTGGGAGGGACTTGGATCCCAGTTTCGGGGTCAGGCCTCGGGCCTCTATCACTTCCACCTCGAGCTGACCGCTCCGGTCCATCATAGCAATGTGAACATCCCCTGGACAACAATAGAGAGAACAATGAGGCAACTTTCTGTGGCCTTTGCCACAATTTTCTGTAGGCTGATTGCTATCTTCCTCCTTCCCATGACATAACAGATAATCCAAGGGACAAAGACTGGGACATTTCTCCAGTCACAGTAAATTACATGATCCAGTTTGTGCATCGTCCACATGTAACATGATTTTGCAGGTCACCCCTGGGGGAGATGCTTGGGAATGGCTCTGGGGAGACAGACCCCTGGCTTGCCGGGCGGCACTTGTTGTCTGGGATTGTTCTCTTTCCATTGGCTCCCAAGCTGGAACCTGCTGACTTCTTAAAACTGTCTAACTGGGACGGTCTCTCTCCCCTTCCTTCATTCTCTGCCATCAGGTGACTCGGGCCACCTTGCCCTCCTCTCAGACCACAGAGCCCCAAGAAATGGGCTTGGGTCTTTTGTCTGTTTCATTTGTCCTTTGAGTTTCTAGGTATAGGGAGTGAGTCCCCAGCTGGGGAGCTCAAGGCAAAGGGATGCTGGAGCTTGGGATTTCGGGGCAGGCAGTCAACATTTATTAGGTGCCTAGTGTGTGCCAGGCCTGGGTTAAAGGCTGAGAAGCCTTGGTGCAAGAGTGCTAGAGACTTTGGACATAAGCATGTTGGCTTTGAGCCTGATCTACCTCCCTTCCTCAGAGATTCAGGTGGTAGAGGAGGAGATTGTGTACCTGGGGTATCTCCACATTTTTGGCTGTGTCTTTGAAGCAAGTATTTCTTTGAAAAAGCTGATCTGAGTGTGGACAATCTATGGTAAATACTTAAATGGAATTGGAGTATTTGAACTAAAATTAGAGGAACACAATTTGTGGGAGCTTTATCTAATGGCAGAGAAGAGAGATCCCCTCATTTTCCATTTAAAGACAGCAGAGATGCTTGGTTAGGGAGAAGGGGTGAAATGTAACAGACCTGGCCCTTAAGCACATGGTTTGTGGGAAATTCTGGCCTGTTTTTTTTTTTTTTTTTCATTTTCCTCCATGACTCTATCTTCCCAACTGCCATCCAACATTCACTTGGGCAATTGAGACTCATTTTCATAACAGTCCAGGACAGATAAAGAAGGAAGTAAAATATGATCCAGAGAAATTACATATCCAAACCAAAACAGAGAAGTCTCTGGAATCGGCAAATGTTTGAGGGTTATCCATAATTTTTACATCATTTAGCTTCAGGCTAAATTTGCCAAGTTGGTAGAGGGCTGTAAGGAGGAGGTTGGGTGGGGGAGGGCAGAAATTGTTCTCTCTGCCTCTGTGTCTCTGTTTGTCTCTCTTCTCTTTCCTTCCTTCCTTCCCTCCCTCCTTTCCTTCTCCTCTTCTTCCCCCCTCCCCCTCTCTCCTTCTCTGTCTCTCTATATCTTTTTCTCTTCTCATTATCTATCTACCTATCTATGTGCTAATGGGGGAGGAAAGTCTGGGGAAATGGGACATACCAGCTCCTCTCACACCATCTAGTGATTATTATCTATTATATTATCTATTATTATATTATCTATTATTATCTATTAAGTCTCTGCTATTTCCAAGAGACAAGGCAGTGTCCCCTCACCCCCTAAGGAGAGAAGTGATAAAGGACGTGACCCTTGCCCCTTCTGGGTCACTTTAGGAGACTCACCCATCGGGGGCGTCCCCAGTGTCTGTCTCCCCACAATCTGGGCTGGCCCCAGGCCATCCAGGAAGTCACTGAAGTGGCTCTCAGCCCCGAGCCTGGCAGTGGGGAAGATAAACCTGTGGGCAACAAGAGAAAAAGGAAGCACAGGACAGGTTAGGATACCTGGGGAGAGGAGGGCACAGGCATTGAGGCCCTGCTTCTCTCATGTGGCTTTAGTTTCTCCCTTCTGTAGAGTAGGAAGGGAGAGTGGAAATTCTGAGCCAGAAGAATTGGGTTCAAATGCCGATTCTACCCATTACTGCCTGTCTGAACTTGGAGGGGTCAACTCTTCTGAGTCTCAGTTTCCTCCCCTGCAAAATGGGGAAAACGGCACTACTTGAAATACCCATCTCTCAGAATTGATGCAAGGAAAGGTTCTATGAACGTTGGGGCTTGCCGTATGCAGAAGGCATCTAAATAAATTAGCCTGTGCTCCCAAGTTTGCAGTCTAATGGACTGGCTGGGTTGGGGACATGGCCCCAGCATGGGGAGGGATCTTTCAGGTTACCTCTGTTTACCAATGGTCTCTTCCCCTCTGGACTGGTCAGGGGAGAAAGGGAAGGAGAATCAGAGAGAATCGACTCAGAAAACATCTAGTATCCTCCTGTCCCCACTTTACAGGTGGAACAACTGAGACCTGAAGGGAGAAATATCTAATGTGTCTGAGCATGAAAGGCTGATTTTGCGGTGACATCTGGGACTCTGACAAAGCCCCCCCCCCCATGCCCAGGGAACATGGGGGGACAAGCAGTTAGGACGCACGTGCCATCGGAGCTGTTGCTGTTGGTGCTGCCGTCAGTGGATTCTCGGCTCCCTTGACGTGTGACCCTGCTTCTCATTTCCACAGCAATGCCGGTCTCTGTGCTGCGCCGGATGTTGCTTGGGAGTTTCTTTGTTCCACCTTCTGAGGAACACAGAGAACACACAGACATCAGCCACAGAAGAGTGGGAGGGGAGAAGGCTACGGTACAGATTTCCTGGGAGAGTGGAGGGAGTCACGGGGAGCCCGAGGGCTCTGGACTGAGGAGCTTAGGGCTGGGTAGACTGAGGGGAGAAGGAAGGAAGCCTTCCAGGCTTCTCCGGCCTTCCCTCTGATCCCTTCTTGGGAGGGGAGGGCCTCAACTTTCCTTTGGGAGAAGATGGGGTCGTTTCCTGTACATACCATCCCTAGGACCCTCACCTGGGCTTGCACGTCCCTCCCTCAGCAAACATCAGGGAACTTCACACGCTCCAGAATTTGCCACTCCCAGATTTTGTTTCTTTGCCCCAAACTGCCATAATCAGTCCCACTGTTTGCCTGCTATTTTCACATACCCATCATTGCAGACTCTCACACACCTTGTCCCTACTGGACACCCTCCTCTGTGTGTATGACAATATTATAAACTCCTTCTGTTTGACACTGTCCCAGACCTACACGCTATCACTCTCAGCCCCAACAAACATTCCTTTTTCCTGTGGGATACTATTATAGACCCCTAACTTGATAACTTGGGGGCACCTTGTCACTTCACCCCGTTTGCTTTAGTTTCTTATCTGTAAAATGAGCTGGAGAAGGAAATTACAAGGAAACTTCAAACACAGTCATGAATAATCTGAATAACACTCACTTTTCTGGTTTTTGGTTTCCTCATTTATAAAAATTGCAGAAAGCAAAGAGAAGATTGACTACATGATCTCCAAGATCTCTTTTCAACTTTAAAATGCAATGATCTTTTACCTGATACAGGAACAGGCCCCAAAATCTCCTTGCCCTGACACAAACTACAGAAACAAAGATTCTTAATTTGGAATAATAACAATGGATATTTATTGAAAACTTTATATAAAACTTTTCAAAATTTCAAATTCCTCCCATATGGAATACATAATCTGTGAGACAGCTATTAACATTTCCTTTTTACAGATGAGAAACAGAAAAGTAATTGCCCATGGAAACACCACTCTTATGAGTGAGAAGTAGGATTTAAAACTGGTCTTCTTAACTCCATGTATAGCTTTCTATCTACTAGGTCCATTTAAGATGTTTTAGAAAAGCCCTCAGAGGCCACTGAATCTATCATCTATCCTTTTCAGAATCCTCAAACAATCGATCAGCCAGTGCCCATTTGGACATCTCATGATGGAGAACTTGCCACTTTCTAAGGCTTCACATTCTACTTTTAGACAGCTCAGATTTTTAGGAAGACCTTTCCTGCACTGAATTTAAATCTGCTTTCCTGGTCGTTTTTCCTACTCCCGTCTCTACTTCTATGCCTCCTCCCATAAAGTCCTCAATAATTCTTAGTTCTGCATTTTGGGGTCCAGCAGAACAAATCTTTCCCATGACAGTCATTTAAATACTTGAAACCAGCTATGGTTTCCGGTGCCCCTCCCATTTACCGTTCTCCAGCTTAATTATCCCCAGTTCTTTCACATCATGATCTCAATAGGCCTTCACTTCCCTGGTTGCCTTCTCTGTGTGCTGTCCAGTTTATCAATGTCTTTACTAAAATATAGTACCCAAGACTAAATAGCAGTATAGATGCAGACTGAAGAGAGTAGAGAATGGTGGGATTACTGAGTCATTCACTCTGGACGCCAAAGCTCCTAAAGCAGTCTTAGACTACGTTTGCTTTTTTATTTACTGCAGCCCACCATTGATTTATATTGAGTTTGCAGTTCACCAAAACCCTTAGATCTATTGTCCAACCAAGCCCGCCCTCTGTCCTATAGTGGTGAAGTCTATTTTTGAACCAGAATGTAAGATTTGTATGCATGTAGTTATTGAATTGAATTGGATTTGGTCCAGTGGTATAGTCAAGATCTGACCACTGTCCAGTATGTTGTCTATTCTTCCTAGTTTTGTGTCTCCTGTAAATCTTATGAATGCAATCTAAGCCTTTATCCAAGTCATTGATAAAAATGACAAACAGCACAGGCTAATTTGAGATCCTTTGGCTGGTCTGTTGGGAGACGCACTTCCTTCTCCAATCTATCCTCCACAGGAGCTGCCAGAATGAGATTCCTAAAGCACAAGTCTGACCGTGTCCCTCCTCTCATCAAGAAATCCCACTGGCTCCCTGCTGCTTCAAGAACACACACATTTCCCTGAATGGCACCTGGAGCCCTTCACAATGAAGCTCTAGCCCACCTTTCCGGGTATATGATTGCCTTTCAGACATATATATATTCCCCTTAGGCCGTATTCCATCTTCTTTCATGGCTGATCCTGGGTGTGGGTGCCTAGAGTTTTCTCCCTGCCCCTTCTAATGCCTCACCTCCCACAAGACACTTTTCCTGATCTTCCCCCTCCCCCCAGTCTCAAAATTACTTTATTTCCTTCTACATACATAGTTTTCTCCCCGACAAAAGTAAGCACTTAGAGAGTTCACAACATCCCCCTTCCTGTTTCCTTTCTTTTCTCACTCCCACATCCTTACTGCCCAGCAAAAGGCCAGACACGAAATAGCTGCTTAATAAGGGTCTGATTTATTAAAACTGATTCAGGGTTGACACGCTGCCATTCAGGCTCTTTGAATCTGCCTAATCAGACTGGGGTACGGATCATATCTTTCCATCGTGTCCTTACACACAGAGATACGGAATCTTCTAACTAAACTCTTATCCTATGGTCTCTCACCTACCAAATGTATAAACTCTGCTACAGCCCGTCATCCCTGGCCCAATGCCCCTCTCTGCCTGCTACGGCACACAACCCAGGAAGGCTGTGGGGAGGAGCGCTGGAGGCGGCCTGGGGAGTCTTGCTCAGCCCCCTCCTCCGGGACAAGCCGGGCCGAGGGGGAGGGGGTCTCAGGTGACAGGCTGTGGAGAGGAAACGCGCAGGGGGAGGACTGCCTCCCCCTAAGACAGCAACTCCTTTCCTTCTCCTCTCCGCCTCCTTCGGTTGCCATGGGAACCTCCTCCGCATTGCAGAGACGCCCCCGCTCCTCCACCATCCCCAGGCTCCCACTGTAGGGGGGAGATGTTGGGAGAGAGGAAGAGAATGGGCTTGGTCGAATCCATTGGCTGTTGTTGGGAGGGGGGTGTGGGAAAGAAGGAAAATTAACCGCAAGCCCACCAATCAGAGGAGGCAGGGAGGTGGGGACCCAAAGGGAGGGCGTTTACCTGGGGGCGTGGCCCACCAGAGGAGGGTCCCAAGTACTGACATAGCCTGGGTGGAAGATGGAGGGATTCGGACACTCAGAGGGGTAGGGGTGGCCCTGGCGAAGGACTTGTGGGGTGGGACACTGCTTCGCCTGAAGTAGCACGCAAGTCCTGGCTGCCATGGTAACACCTTCCTGGCCAGAGAACGCTCCCCAATCCCTCCCCTCCCCCTCCATGGAGCCGTTATTGTCCGTTTACCTTCAGAATGGGGAGATGGGGGGGAGTAGAAAGCCTACTCACCGAAAGTAGCCTAGATCTGGATTGTGGGACCCTCTCCCCCAAAGGAAACACCCAGACAGAGACAGAGAGACAGAGAGAAACAGAGAGACAGAGATAGAGAGACACAGAGACAGAGACACACACACTCCAGTCACCTAAGCTCACAAAAGCTTGCACAGCTGCTCACACTCTGTGTTACAGCCTGTCACACAGAGGCAGCACCGTAACTTCACACACCAGACACAGACACAAGGGAGACCCAATAGTCTGTTTTACAAACAGTCACACAACATGGCCACACGGGCTCATAGACACACTTGTACTGTAGCAGTACAGCGCCAATAGTCACATGCAATCACACAGGAAGGATTACAGTCAACATGATTCAATCACAGATTATGTGGAGCCATTTGTAAATATTAAAGACATAAATATCATCTAGGGTTTAGAAGTGGAAGGACTTTAGACATAATTTAGGCTTATCATCCCATTTCACAGATGGGAAAACCAAAAGGAAGTGAGTTGCCCAAGATCACACAGCTAAGCAGAGGCAGAATTTGGACCCAGGCCCTCTGACTCCAAATTCAATCACCTGAAATGGTTCCAGCTGGAGGGTGACACATAAAGTCCCAGTAATTACTAAGCCCCTCAGGGCTGCTCACCTTCACACATGGGCTCGGCAGAAGTAGAGTCGTCATTACTGGAATCAGAAACTGAGAATGATGCCAGGCCAGGGGAACAGAGGCCTGCTAGGAGAGAGGAGGACGGAGCCTCGGGTGGGAGGAGAAGGGGTGACTTGGCCAGGACCGCTCAGTCTCAAGGCCTTATGTTCCTCCATCTCCAGTGGACACTAACTGCAGCAGGCAGAAATGGATGCAGGGAAGCAAGAAGGCCTCCCTGCACCCACCCACAAAGGAGGATGCTAAGCCAAACAGTAGGGTGAGTGCTTCCCGGGCCAGGAAAGCTTTCAACTTGGGCTGTTTTAGGTTCCTTTTAGAAGTGGTCTCCCTTCTCTCACCTTGCCATTTCCTCTGTCCTCTCCTCTTCAAAATATTTCTAATGGAGTATGAGAGAGGCTTGTTCAAAACTCTGTACTTGAGGGGCGAGTGTGTGTGTGTGTGTGTGTGTGTGCGCGCGCCAGAGAATGTCAGAGTTGGAAGGGATCACGGAGTTTGGACTAACTTATTTTATCTTATTTTACAGATGGAGAAACTGAGGTGCAATGAGGATGACAGCGTTAAAAAGCATTTTTGTTGCACAGGACTTGCGTTCAACTCTCCTTTGTGGCAAGAACAGCACTTTTC
Organism: Sminthopsis crassicaudata; assembly: GCF_048593235.1. NCBI lineage: Eukaryota > Metazoa > Chordata > Mammalia > Dasyuromorphia > Dasyuridae > Sminthopsis > Sminthopsis crassicaudata. The sequence goes on from NC_133619.1 coordinate 593,808,321, forward strand.
CATTGCTTAATGCAATTTCCCATTTGGGGACTCATAGTTGCATATCCCCTTACGCCTACCTGGGACAGAAGTGACTCTCCAGGCGCATTCCTCCCATCAGGACATGATCGTAGCAGAGGAAGGAGGGCCGCTGTCCCAGGTGCTGAAGTGAGAAATCTCTGGGACACTTGAGGGCCAGTGCTGGAGAGACCTAGATCATCTAGTCCCCCCTATCCGGGAACAGGAATCCCTAGAGCCTAAGCAAATGGCCAGGCTGCATCCTCATCCGATGATACGGAGCCCAATACATTTAAAGGCAATTCATTCCACTTTTGGAGAGCTCTGATTGCTAGGAAAAATCTCTCTTTCCAATTTCCACACACTGTCCCTAGTCCTGTCTTCTGAGCCAGGCATAAAATCTTTTGCAGAGATTACTTTCAAATACTTGAAGATAATTATCATCTCGCTCCCCTCTCTTTTTAAACAAAACACTTTCCACTTTCGATGTGGTCTCTAGTCCTTTTCCAATCCGGATTCTTTTCTGGATCCCCTCACCTTGTAACTAAACTCCTTAAAATATGTCTCCAGAACTGAGCATAATATTTAAGATATATCCTTACTGAGGCCTAGGACAGCTGGACCATCCACTTCCTCTCTTTGGCTCTGCCTTTTTTTTTTCCAGATTAGCCATATTCCTCAGATCTGGGGAAGGGAGAAAAGACTAGTCCCTCCTTCTTCAGTGATAGCCATGGGCCTCGAGCTTTTCCCTCCCCTTCCCACAAGTAGAGCTCCAGATAGCTGGATACTTGACACTGTGGGATTTAGAGCTGAGGAAGGACCACAGTCATCCTGCCTTTTGGAGGGATTGTGGGCTTGCTCTGCGTCCATTTTAACCTGCTGTGGCATTGAGAGTAGAAGTAGCATCAAATAATGACGTGGAGGTTGCTCTCTCTGGAACTATTGTCCACCCCGCTCTCCCCTAATGATTCAGCCTGATTCCTGAGGCTCAAACTCCTACAAAGTCTAGTGTCCTCAAACCCTGAACTCTTCAACTCCTCCTTAACTTGCCGTAGCCAGCACTGAAGCTTGTAATCCAAAGTGTCCAGACCAAAGAGGGCAAATGTCCCCTCCCTCTGGTCTCCCCGCTGCTTCACATACCTGACGTTCCATTTCTGACTCTGCATCTTCGAACATGCTTTCTTTCATCGCCTCCACCTCTCAAGAGTCTCAACTTCCTTCAAAGCTCAACTCAAGCAACACCACCTACATGAGGATTTCCTGCCTCCCAGCTTGTGCTGCCTCCCCTCAACAAGTTATCTTGACTCTGTAAGTGTGTACCAGAATTTCCCCCCTTGGATGCAGGCTCCTTGGGGACAAGGAATGTTTGGCTTTTTAAATGTCTGGTACTTAGCATAGTGCCTGGAACAAAGTAGGCACTTAATAAACTTTTGTTGACTGCCTGATGAATGTCTGTTATGTGGCCCTGGGGCGGCTGCTTCCCTCAGTGCTGCTCCTTCCACGTGAAATCTTCATACCAGCCTACATCCCAGATTCCTCAACATCAATCCACAAGCTCCCTACCTTACCAAACTCCATCCTCCCCATTCTGACCCAGCTCCGACTTCCCCAAACTCCAATTTACCTGGCCCTCAATACCTCACACTTCACCTTGACTCTCATCCTCCTTGATCCTCTACTTCCAAACATACCTACTGAACCCTAATACTCTTGAGTCCCTAGACAACATTCCCTGGCTTAAGCTGAGCCCTATTCCTCATTCCAAGGATCACTATCTCAAGAGAATGAAGAGACAAACGGCTTTTAAGAAGCCACCCTAACCAAACTCCATAAAGTCCCTGCCCTATAAAAGGGAAGATGAAATCCTTGTGAGGCTGGCTCCCCTCCTTCCCTTACAGGATGTATTTCAAGGGAGGTGGGAAGGAGTTTTCCAATGCTTTGGGGAGCATTTCCCTCTTATTTTCCCCTCCCTCCAGCTCCTGGCAGCCTATTTTGAGGTTGGCTGGGGGAGTTGTTGCTGTTCTGAGCAAAAATAAGCAAGAAGAGGTTTTAAAACAAAACCAGCTGGCGTCTGGGGTGTCACAAACCTGCAGCAAATGGGGGGTGGCGGGGATTCTGAGGGTGATGCCTGTGTGTGTAAGAGGAAGGAAGGAAGGGAGAGAGGAATTGTGTGGGGGGTGTCTGTGATGTGTACGGGCATGTGATCTTGGGTGATTGTGTACGCTTATGGGTTTGTGTTGCTACATGTGACTGAGACGTATGTGTGACTGATGCAGGAGACAGATCATCCTGAATACAGAACTGGCAGACCTGTGTGCTCCTCCACTCATTGTGTAGCCTTGAAGACCTATTCTCCAATGTCGGGTCTCAGTTTGCTTCTCTGTTGAACGAAGGGGTTGGATTCGTGGGTGTCTAAGGACTCTTTAATGATCTAGGATTGATCTGTCTCAGCTGTGTGTATGTCTATGATTTGTGTATCTGCTTGAGACAGAAGCAGAAAAAATCTAATCTCTCTTCCATGGCAGCTTCTCAGATATCGGAAGAGAATAACCATAACCACATCCCTTCCTAAACTTATCTTCCCCAGGCTAAAAATGCCTGCTGCTTCAAATTTTTCCACTTACCAGCTAGAATCCAGTCCCCTCCCCATCCGGGTCTTTTTACTCTTTACCCTCTCCAGCCCATCCATGTCATTCTTAAATGGGTGGCCAGGTCTGAACACTACACTCCAGATGTTGTCTGATCAGCCCAGAAGACAAAGCAGAAGACAGACTACGACTTTCCTCTGGCCCTGCTCCCCCTTTCAGGCAGTTGAAGAATCTGTTAACAGTGTTTAGGCTGATATGACTCTTTGTTGAATTTAATTGAGCTTAAAGACCACTAAGATCTGCAGACTTTTTTCATACAAAGTCACCTCTTCCTTGTTCCCATTCTTGTGTATATGTGTCTTTTTTAACCCAAAGGGAATGGCTTGAATCTTTATTAAAATATCTTATTAAATAAGACCCATCATTCTACCCTCTTGATAGCATTTGTAATCCCAATTCTGCCAGTGTGATACCTACTCTCCAAGCTTCATGTCATCTGCCAATTTGACAAGCATGTTCCCTACTTCTGCATCTAAGATAGTGACAAAAATATTGATTACAATAGGGCCAAGAACAGAGCCCCGAGGCATGCTGCTAAGCCTCTCTCTAGGATGACATTTATCCATTAGCCACCAATTTCTGGGTTCTATTCCAAATTGTAGCTCTAATATGTATCCACAAGAACATAAGAAACTTGTCAAGTGGCTTGCCTAATCACTCACTCAACCAGAAAGCATTTATTAAGCACCTAATGTGTGCCAGGTATTATACTGGGCATTTAAGTCCCAGGGTAACTGTTTCCCCTCATCTACTCTGTAATTACACTGTCAAAAAAAGGAAGTGAACTTAGTTTTGCATGGCTTTTTCTGGATGAATCCAGGACTCTGTGATTATGGTTTCTCCCTTTTAATAACACAGTCTATATTGAGTGCTACTACAACTAGTGCTAACAACAGCACTATTAAGAGCTATCGTGTATATTGCATCTTAAGATTACAAAGCATTTTATATATTATATCCTTTGATATTCATCTTGAACCCATGAGAGAACTAATAGGTACCATCTTCTTTCTTCTTCTGAAAGAACATTTGTACAAATTCATCCTAAGAAACTCCTCTCCCATTCTCCCCAGTCTCTTAAGAAGTTCCAGTGGTTGGGGCAGCAGTGAACACCGGCCCTGGAACCAAGTGGACCTGAGTTCAAATTTGATCTCAGACACTTAACACTTCCCTAGCTGTGTGACCCTGGGCAAGTCACTTAACCCCAATTGCCTCCAAAAAGAAAAAAAAGCCTTAGTGGTGACTTAGCCCTCGCACCCACCAGTTCTTTCAGTAAAGTTAGACACAGTTCTGGCCCTGGTGACTCGGACTCATGGAGAACAGCCGGAGTGGTGGTATCTGGCTGTTCACTTACCCTGAATTTAGCTCTGTTAAGCTTCTTTGTCTCTTTTGCCCAGTCTAAAAATCATTTTCCATAGTAGAAAATGTCACATGAGAGTGATTTCAGCTCGGGTCTCTCTGCCTCAAAGCTTACCCACTTACAGGCCATTCTCCACACAGCTGCATGTCTTGTTCAAGCCATCACCACATCCTCCAGCAATAAACTGTGGGCCCCCTCTTCCAGGAGCAAATACAAACTCCTCTGGTTGGTATTTAAAACCTCCTCAAGCTGACCCCAAACCACCTCCCAGCCTTGTTTACACAGCCCTCCCCTGCGCTCTGGGCTACTCCGACTGGCCTTCCAGCGTTCCCCAAACATCGTGCTTTGTTTCCTGTGTCTGAGACCCAGCAGTTACGAGCCATCTCCCAGCCCCAAAATGCCCGGCCTTCTCCTCGCCTTAGGATCCCTCATTTCCTTCCAGATTCCGATCCAGCTCCATGTTCCATGAGACTTTTCCTAATCTCTCTAGTTGCCAGCTTCCTCTCTTCCAAAATCTGCTTGTCTTGTACCTGCCTATTGATAAAATGGATGGATGCGCTCTCACAACAATGTCACCTCCTGGAGGGCGGGGGCTGCCCACTTTTGCCCTTGTACAGTAACATCGACCACGACACGGCGATCTGTCTGTCCGTGTCTGAGAGGGCACCTGTACTGTGATGTGATGTGCCTGACTGTCTTTGGGTGACCTCTTGGGCAGTGATATTTATGTTTTTGTCCCTGTCTATTGTGCCACTGTGAGACGCTCTGTTCCTTTACTCGCAGTGCTGGACACAGAGTGAGTTTCCTATCAAAAAGCTTTTTGGCAGATCAGAGATGTGCTTGCACACACTCACATACTCTCTCTGTGCCTGTCTGTGTCTTTCTCTGTGTGTCTCTCTCTGTCTCTGTCTCTCTCTGTGTCTCTCTCTCTTTCTCTCTCTCCCTCTCTCTCTCTCTCTGTCTCTCTCTGTCTCTCTCTCTCTGTCTCTCTCTCTCTCTGTCTCTCTCTCTCTCTCTCTCTCTCTCTCTCTCTCTCTCTCTCTCTGTCTCTCTCTCTCTGTCTCTGTCTCTCTCTGTCTCTCTGTCTCTCTCTCTCTCTGTCTCTCTCTGTCTCTCTCTCTCTCTCTCTCTCTCTGTCTCTCTCTCTCTGTCTCTGTCTCTCTCTGTCTCTCTGTCTCTCTCTCTCTCTGTCTCTCTCTGTCTCTCTCTCTCTCTCTCTCTCTCTGTCTCTCTCTCTCTATCTCTCTCTCTCTCTTCTCTCTGTCTCTCTCTCTCTCTGTCTCTGTCTCTCTCTCTGTCTCTCTCTGTCTCTCTCTGTCTCTCTCTCTCTTCTCTCTGTCTCTCTCTCTCTCTCTCTCTGTCTCTCTCTCTCTGTCTCTCTGTCTCTGTCTCTCTCTCTCTCTCTCTCTGTCTCTCTCTCTGTCTCTCTCTCTCTCTGTCTCTCTCTCTGTCTCTCTCTGTCTCTCTCTCTCTCTCTCTCTCTCTCTCTCTCTCTCTCTCTCTCACACACACACACACACACACACACACACACACACACACACTCACTCTTCCAGCTTTGCTTGGCCTTTGTACAGTTGCCTGGCCAGGACTGACCCTAAGCTGTCCCAAGGATCTTGCCCATTGCTCACCCGTACCCTTACCTGGCTGGGGCAGTTGGAGGGAGCTCCGGCTTCTCTGGGTCAAGCCCACGATGGCTGCCATCTTGGCCCCCAGGCTGCTGCGGCGCTTCTTGGCAGTGCTGGCCCCAGTTGTGCCCCCGGCCTGCTCCCCACCACCACCGAACACCTCGCCACTGATGCTGGAGCTGCGAACCACATTCCGGGAGGACGCTGCTGGGCCTGTGCCCGGCTCCCCATCAAACATGGTCCCGAAGGTGTTGAGCCCACAGGCAGCACTGGGAACAGGAAGAAGAGGGCCCCTGGTCACCAAAGCCCCCAGGCCAAATTCTGGCCTTAGCCTGAGCCTTTACCTGTAGCAGAAGCAGAGGAACTAGGCCCAGGGCAGGGGCGATGTGTCCCTCCCCCCCTGGGAGCCAGCAGGGCTCCATCTGTGTGCAAACAGATGTTTATCTGCTCTTCCAGGACAAGACTATATTTCCCTCACTCGGGGGCCCCCGGAGCCAAGGACAGGAGCTCCTCTGAGGTGTTACCATGTCTCCTTGGCCTGGACTGGGGAGCGGAATCCTAGAAGAAAGGCTGAAATCCGTTAGGCTGCAGGATTACAAAAGCTACCTTTGCAAGTCCCCCGGCCCATCCTGTCCCAAGCCGAGGCAGGCTGGTCAGCGGCTGCCCCCTCCAGGTAAGGGGATGGAATCCCTCTCGGCCAGCCTAGTGGCTCAATTTTCTTCCCCCTTGTGAATAATTGACAGCCCTCCTCTTCTATGGGGCAGATCCTCTGACTTCCAGGAAAGGTAAACTGTCAGCTTGACCCAGCAGGAGTTACTTCAGAATACCTGAACCAGAGACAACATCAAAATATGTTCTAGGGACCTGACCTGCCTGGGGCTCTGAGGACACCGTGACCCAGGAAACACACGTAGGCGAGAATCAGGAGGAAGCTTAGAAACCCGAGGTGTGGAGACCTTAAAGCCCATCTGACCAAAGTCACCCTTTTTATGTGGGGAAACTAAGGCTCGGAAAAGTTATTTCTTGCTCAAGTTTACATAAGTAGTAAGTGGAAGAGGGGGGATTTGAATCTGGGTTCTCTATCGTTCCACTATACCATCTTGCAGATGAGGGAACTGGGGTCCAGAGTGGGCTGGGACTGGATCAATCACAAAGTGAGTTGGGGGGCTAGAACCAGGGCTCCTGATTACAAGACTGGAGCTGTTTACTCTGTATCCATGTTTATCACAGTGCCCAGGAACATGGCACTTCAGAAATACTTGATGACTTGCTTTCTACCAGGCTGTCTCCTTTTCTTCCCTTTACTTGTATTCATGCACAAGTCTGGGAACTCAGGTTTCAGGCCTTGAGCTCCCAAAGCAGCTTTTGTGCCCCGAGGGACACACGTCTACTCCCTTGTTACTCTATCCAGGCCTCCACACCCTGCCTCTATCCACCCCATCACACTCATGTCCCTGGACCACAGAAGAAGAAGGGGCTGGAGGTGTGGAGCTTTGGGCAGAGGATGGAACACATATCACAGCTCCAAGGGATCGTACATAATAGGCTATCATAGCAGGGAAGAATTTAAAAACTGTGATCACAGAATATTAGGGCTGGGAGGAAAGCTCGAATGTAGATCGTTTAAAAATGGAAGATAGAATGTAAAAGCTGGCAGGAACCTTAGAATGAGGGACTGAGAATGTCAGAGAACACTAGAACAGACAGGGTTGGAGCTGAAAAGGGCAGGAACATAGTCTACACTGCAGAAAGTAATCTCTGATCACAGAACAGGCAATGTCAGAGGTGGAAGGAACCTTGGAGCACAGAACACAGAACATCACAGCAGGAATGAATTTAGAACACAGAACACAATGTCGGAGCAGGAAGAGGATGTAATAGCGGATGTTAGAACATAGAACACAAGCCAAAAGCGGCCCAAGAACTCAGAATGATGGAACATCGATTGTCAGAGCTGGAAATCCTGCTAGTCTATCTTGTCTATTGTCCACATTTTATAGACGAAGAGATTGAGATCTAGAGACCAAGAAACCAAACAAACATATTCAGTATCTGTTGGGTGGATTTGATAAGCCTCTTTTTTTTTTTTTTTTTTTTTTTTTTCATCCTTGCCTTCTCAGTCAGATAGGAATTGACCCCTTCCAGGGAAGCAATTTCCCCTACATGTTAGCTCTGTCTCCTTGAGGTGGCTAGTTAATGAGCCTGGTATTGTAAGTCTTACCTGCTATAAGTCCTTATCTCATTTCCGCTTCTGCTGCTCCCTCAGAGAAAGCCGTAGACTATTAAGAGTAGGAAGGACTGGCTCCTCATATCCTGTCCTCAAGAGCCAAGGACCACAGGATCCTCCCACCTCCTCTCCAGTCCCTGGGGTCCCCTTTTTAGCTCTGACTGTTCAACCACCAGCCCAAGGACTTAATGCTGAGAAACTTGGATGTGTGTTCAAAGGCCTGGCACGAGCCCATTTGCCCTCTGTCTACTCCTCCCTCGTGACTGCCCAGTAGGATAGCTCCCCTCAATTTTGGCCTCGGCCCCAGCCAGTGGGGGGGAAGGACTCTCTACGGGGTTCACACTTGTCAGGTATATCCATCTGTCCATCGTAACTGGTCAACCAGCGCTTCCAACAAGCCAGCCTGTTCTCGGGGCTGAACTCATACTCTTATACAAGCCTGAAGCGCCTAGGAACAGAGCGTCAGAGGTCGAACTATATCTGACAGAGCATCACTTCTCACCCCCAATTCCCCACCTTTCAGATGAAGAAAAAAGACTCTTCTAGGAAGGGACCCACATGAGATCACAGGGTGGGTTAGATGAAGAACCCAGACTGAGCCCCAACAACCTGAGGGAAGCTGCATTTATATTTTCTGTCCCATTTCACAGATATATCAACAAAATTCCAAGAGATCAAGGAATTTTCCCCAAAACATATGGCAAGTAAGAGGCCATTTGCTAGTAGAGCAATGTCTCCTGTCTTGCCATGGGAGGGTCAGGAGCATCAACTTCACAAACATCCCTATCTCCCCCTACACACTCCCTGAAATCTGTGGATTTTATCTTTAAATCCCAAGAGCTGAGAACGAGAGTCTTGCGTGCAGTAGGTGCACAATAAGTGTCTGTTGTTGCTGTGCTCCATTTCTCCCAGTTGTCCAGGGGCGACTGGCTGAACACGGACTTGGTCCCTCTCAGGGGGAGGGGAGATGAGGTAAGGTTCTACTTAGCTTAGAAAGCCTCTTACTTAATTGTCAGAGTAACCCAGCCCCTTTCCATAAAAAACAAACAAAAAAAACTTAAACTCACCAAACTGAAAAATGTGGGTGCGGTTCTTGGCATCCCCCGTGGAATCAGCGCTGCCACCGCTGTTGCCGGGGGACCCCTCTGAAGAGCTTGTTCTCCTGGAGCATTGGAACAGAGCCTCTGATTTACCAGCTAAGTCCGCTCACAGTTACCCCAAAGTAATCAGGCTGGGTCCCTGAGGGAGACGCATGGGAGCTCGCTTTAGAACGAGGAGGGGCCCCAGGGCTGCCTCTCCCCCTGAGCCCCACCCCCTTTGTATCTGATCCAGGGGTCCGCAGGCCGGGCACCCCCTCCCACTGCCCGGAGGAGCTGGGGCTTCAGGAGCCACTTGGGAGGATGGAATCCTGGGTTTCTCCGCCTGCTCTAGGCCTGGCAGTTTTGCTGTAGGAACAGCCGCGGGTCCCGGGCCTGCGAGGCTACCCCAGCGGGCTCCCCCCGGAGCCCGGCTCAGCGCCAGCCCCAGCCGCTCCTGCCTGGGCTCCTCCCAAGGCTGGGGGCTGAGGGCCGGGGACAGCAGGCTCCCAGGTGTGCACAGGAAGCCGGCAATCCATCAACAACCACAGGCAAACAGTGACACAGAGACAGACACGCGCGGGGACCCACAGAAAGGCAGGTGAGCACCCACACAGCCCGGGCAGATGCACTGCGAGTACACGCCCTAAGAGCCCTGAAGATGGCCAAGGAGCAGAGGAAGGCGCTGGGAACACGTGTCTGCCCGGGCTTGGGGGATCGGCTCCCCGGGGGCCAGACCCAGCGGGGCTGAGACCACACAGCCCGGCCCCGGATCCTCAGGGGGATGCTCGCGGATGGCCAGAGAGCAGTGCATGCAAACGCCGGGGGGACGCGGACAGACGAGCCGAGAGACGTACAGCGCGCAAGCAGACACTCACATGCACAGGGCTGCTGGCTCCGGGGGGCTTACCGGCAACCGCAGAGTCTGAGGGTGAGGTCCAGGCAGAGCCCTGAGCCCGAGCGCCTCTGCCTCCCTCTCCCTCCTTCTCCTCTCTCTCTCCCCCTCCCTCCTCTCTCTCTCTCTCTCTCTCTCTCTCTCTCTCTCTCTCTCTCTCTCTCTCTCTCTCTCTCTCTCTCTCTCTCTCTCTCTCTCTCTCTCTCTCTCTCTCCCTCTCTTTCATACACAGACATACACGTACGCTTGCAAGTACGCGCGTGCACACACACGCACACAGACACACTCACACACTCACACAGAGCCTAGTCTGGCGGCAGGAGGGGGGATGGATGACAAAGGAGGAGCATAGGAAGGTTTCCAGAGGGAGGGGGCGGGGGCGGGAGCAGATCTCATCTCCATGGCAACCATGCTGACCCAATTCTCCAGACCGACCCGGGAATGGGTTGGAAGGGGGAAAGGGGTGCGGCCCAAGTTGGACTGGGGTTCCTTGAGATCCCATTCTTTCCTCTTTTCTTGGACCACAGGTTGGGACAGATAGCTGGATCCTTAGAGATCATCCACCACCACATCCCCTTCCATCTTTACACAAAAGAGCAAACTGAGAGCTTAAAGAGGGGAAGTGACTGGACTTAGAGCATAGAATCTTATAGGTCCGAAAGGTTTGAAGGGCCCTTATACATTCAACAACAATAAATATATATACGTATGTATGTGTATATATATATATATATATATATATATATATATATATATATATATATATATATATGTATATGTATAAATTTATGTATGTATGCATGTATATATGTATGTAATATAGCACCTACTATGTGCAAGATACTTTGCTTTGTAAAAATGAAATAAACCCTGCCCAAAGGATTTTTTGTTATTGGTCTACTCCAACTACGTCCCATTTTACAGAAGAATAGACTGAAGCCCACTGAAATGGAAGAACTCAGAGTCACACAGCCAGGCTAGTAGTAGCTCAATCAGGAATAAATTTAATAAAACCCAAGGACAGAAAGGCAGACTACAAAAATTTCTGGCAGAACTAGAAAGGCAAGGTAGGGCAGAGCATCCAGATAATCCAAAATCAGTCTCCTGTACCAGAAGTCACAGATCTGGCATTTCCCATCCCCATTACCAAAGGACTTTTTCTTGAAATTAAAGCCATTTATAATCATATAAAAAAAAAAGGTGCCCTAAATTACTATTGATTAGAGAAATGCAAATTAAAACAATTCTGAGTTGCCAGTTCATACCTACCAGATTGATTAAGATAAGAGGAAAAGATAATGATGAAGGTTGGAGGAAATGTGGGAAAATGGGAACACTCATGCATTGTTTGTGGAGTTGTGATGATTCAACCATTCTGGTAATTTGGAACTATGCTCAAAAGCTTTAAAATTGTGCATACCCTTTGATCAGCAGTCTCACTACTGGGTCTGTATCCCAATGAGATCATAAAAAAGGGAAAAGGACCCACATGTGCAAAAATGTTTGTAGCAGCTCTTTTTGTAATAGCAAAGAATTGGAAAATCAGCTGGGGAATGGATGAATTAGTTATGTGTATGAATGGAATGGAATATTATTGTTCTATAAGAAATAATGGACAAACTGATTTCAGAAAAGCTTGGAAAGACTTACATAAACTAATGCTGAGTGAAGTGAGCAGAACCATGAGAACATTGTACACAGTAACAACAAGATTGTGTGATGATCAATTATGATGGACTTAGCTTTTCACAAGATGGAAAATGCCCATTTGTAATCAGAATGGATATCGAATACTTATGGAGACTGAATGCAGATCAAAGCATACTATTTCCACCTTTTTTGTTTGCTTTTTCTTTCTTGTAGTTTTTCCATTTTGCTCTGATTTTTTTGTTTTACAATATGACTAATATGGAAGCGTGTTTAAAATGACTATACATGCACAACCTATATCAGATTGCCTGCTGTCTTGGGGATTTTGGTAAGGATGGAGGAAAGGAGGAAAAATGTGGAACTTAAAATCTTACAAAAATCAATGTTGAGTTGAAAACTATCTTTACACGTAATTGGAAAAATAAAATACTGTTAAAAAGAAAAACTCCTTTACCTCTCTGTTTCCCTCAAGTTCCCAGCCCTCAGAATCCATTTCTTCTTTGGGTATTTACAGGCTGGGTTTTACAAGCACATGCCTGGATGGAGAGGCTAGAGTCAGAGATGTCTGTTCTTTTCAATTGGGCAAATAGTAAATAAGTGCTTCATACAGGTAAAACTCTGGACATACTTCTGGGGAATAAGCCCATTTAAGATAACAAAAGCTCCCTTCCTATCCCTGGGGAGTGTACAGGTCTCACAGAGACTATGCCACAAATTATTACCTAAGAGTATTAGAGTGTTACAAAATTAAATAGTACTATATGACATCTGAGGAGGATGGTTATTACCCGTGTCAGGATAGGGCTTCTTGGAAGAAGTGGCATTTGAATTAAGCTTTTTAAAAGGAATGAATTCAATGGATGGAAGGAAGACATTTCAGACACAGAGTAAAAAAGAGGATCAAAAAAGGGAAAGCAAGGTTGGCATGAAATTGCAAAAGAACTTGAGTGACAGGAAAAAGAAGCTTGAACTTTAATCTATTGGTGATAGGGAGCCACAGAACATTTTTGAAAAGAAAAGTAGCATGATGACTCCTTGTAGGGGATATTGTGGAAGGCTTGTAGGGAAAAGAGCATGGTACAATGGACAGAGGACTATATGGGGAATCACAGGGCTTATGTTTCAATTTGGGTTCTGAACACTAATAGCTACTAATGTAATGTATTGTAATGTATTAAATATGATCTTCACAAGAATGATGTGAAGTAGGTGCTATCATTATCTTGTTTTACAGATTAGGAAACTGAGGCAGAGAGAGATTAAATGATTTACTCAGGATCACCTGTGACAAAATCACAATCTTCTGGAACCCCAACTTCCCCATGTATAAAATATATATAATATATAAAAAATATATAATATATAATATATAAATATATAAAATAATGGGGTTGGATTAAATGGTTTCTCCCATCTCTCTCAGTTCTAAGTATGTATGCACAATAAATTTTTTGTCAAGCTCAGGTTGCCCCAGAGGCTACTCAAATTCTTTCCAACTCTGAAATTTTCTGATTCTAATCACAAGGAAGAGAAGGATGTATTAAATAAGGGCCAGAAAGGAAATGGAAAAACTGGTTGGGAAACTATTGAATAGTACAGGTGGGTGGTAATGAGGCGTTGAACTAAATGGGTGGTAGTGGAACTCAAGAGGACAGCGGCAAGCACTCTCAGGGAATTAAAAATTTTTGGTGATCGATTGAACATAAGAAGTGAGCAACAGGAAAGAGTAAAAAAAATTAACTTTGAGATTAGAAACAAGGGAGGATCATAAGCAAGGCATTTATGATTATCTTCATTTCACAAAGGAGAAAATGGGTTATCATCTTTATACAACAGCTAAGCTTGAATGCATTATAAGTGCTTGCTAAACAAAAACTGTGAGCCAAAGAACTTAAATAATATCAGTTGTCTTATTTTCAGATGAGGACAATAGAGACACCGAGAATGGTCAAGAGACTTGTACAAACAGACATTTCGCTCCACTAGGACTCGACTGGAGAAACTGAGATTCGGTGTGCTTAATTAATTCACAGATGAGGAGATGAGCCTTTTAGGCTTTTCAAAAACATGCTTTCCTGAAAGCTACATGAAGCAGGGGATTTTAAGTCATCTGAGGATGAGGAAAGCTTAGGTACAGAGAACAACTTAAGAGAAGACATGCCTACGTCGTCAATATGGTACAATTAGGAGACCCAAACCTAAGAAATCGAGATTAAGAATACTTAACTAACTTTCCCAAGCCCAGAAATGGAAGACATAAATAGAACTGGATCAGGGTTTCTTCTCTAACACCTTCGTGTAGTGTGAGGACAATAGGACTTTAAGGATCATTAATGACAGGGAAAATATCAAACAAATAATTCTGAAAGAGAAAAGTTATGGAGTCTATTTGAAATAACTAAAGGGAGAAAAAAAGAAGCTTCTTACCTGGTGCATGCACCTTTACTCTTCTCATAATTTTGTCACGACCAAAAGATTTCCTTGAGAAAACAATATTAATAAAGACATGCAGAAAACAAAACAAAAAAAAAAAGAAGAAAAAGAAAGAAAGAATCAGGGGAGCTTGGGTAACCAGAAAATAGTGATGCCAGAAGGAGAAGCAGGTTTAGAGGAAAAGAATAAGCTTAATCTGGAAAGGATGAGATTGAAATGTGGGCTAGGACATTCAGGAACGTGTCCTGAAAGCAGGTAGAGTTGTGAAACTGAAGTCTAGGGAAGAGATCAGAGCTCAAGGTGTATATTTAACTGGTTGTGTAAAAAGTTCTTTATTTTTATATAATCAAGATTTTGGGGCTTATTTACATGAAGTCATGGGAGTGAATGAGACTGCCAAGGGAGAGAATATTTATAGTTAGAGCAAAGAGCTTTGTGGACTACTTGAGTTTAAGGTGTGGGTGTAAAAAGGGGTGAGCAGAAATAGGGAAAGATGGTCAGAGATATACAGGAAAACAAGAGGAGACTTTCCCTCCTCTTTAAGCCGAGGGAGAAGAAAATATACTCTTCTTTGTCCCATAACTGGGCCTGGGTGGAGTCAAAGGAACTGACACTGGGAACAGGAGACTTCTTGGCCAAATTGAGCCTTTTGTGTGTCTCCCCAGGGTGAGGTTGGGGGGAGGGGAAGTAGATTAAGACAGCAGTCCAACTGACAAGGGGCTTAGGCTGGTGGGGCTCCTTCCAATCCCACCTGACTCGAGCCGGGGCAAAGAGCAGTATAATGTTTTAGAATCCTAAGCTGCTTAGATTCTAGTCCTGGCTCTGTTGACTTTCGATTTGACCTTGGGTAAGTAGATCTTTTTTTCCTGTGTATCAGTATCCTTAGCCACACAATGGGGGAAGGGTTAGGTTGGATGATTTCTAAGATTTCTCCCAGTCCTGGCATTCTACATTTTGTGTTCTAACACGCTGGGGTATCTTTTAGGGGAACCGGTGAGGGTAGAAGGGTTCTCTTTGGGAGTCAGGATCAAGCAGGAGCTGAATGTGGGGCCCTCTCCTTTAAGGGACCCCTGGGTGAGATCAGGGGAGGGGTCAGGAACTGCAATAAGACTCCAGGGAAACACAGGCTAGGCCAGGGGCTTTGGGGACCTGGGGTCTGGGCAGCACCACGGACAGCGGTTGCCAAGCAGGCTGGCAGGCAGTAGGAAGAGGAGCCGGCAGGGGTCCCTGGGGCTTCCCAGCAGGCCCCCCGCCCCGCCCCCTCCCCTCACCCACAAGGCAAGTGATCACAGCTTGCAGCCTCATCAATATTTCAAAAAGTAACTTTCTACAACCCCCCTCCCCCACTACCCAGGCAGCTTCTGTGCTGGAAGTAGGGAGGGGAGCTCTGCTGGTTTCCCAGCCTAGATCCCACAGAGAGATGGCTACAGCAGGTTTGGCTGGCTCCGGGCTCCCCCCGCCCCCAGTTTGGGACCCTGGATGTCCCGCTCCCACGTCCAGGGGTCCTCCCACCAGAAAGGCTATCAGCCCCCGGAGGCATTAGCGGGGAGTTGGGAGTTGCTCAGAGGGGAAGAAAGCCCGTTTGGGGCTCGTTTTGACCCCTGAGGGTATGGTGGGGGAGGCACTTTGAAGTCTAAGAACTCTAAATCCTCAGAGATCACACATTACCTGGAGAAGGCTGCTGAGGCTGGAGGGGACGGAGCTACTTGTCCAAAGTTATACAGTGAAGCTCTAGATGGCAAATTTTGTTAAGGATTCTATTCTGCTCATGGAGCTGGGAGAGGAAACCTGGGATAAGAGCCTGAGAAGGGGAAAAGAGCAGAATTTCTTCTTCTGCAACTTTGTTCCTTGTCGTTTCTCTGCCTTTTCTCTCCTTTCCAAATCTTTTTTTGTTTTGTTTTGTTTTGCTTTTGCTGAGACAATTGGGGTTAAGTGACTTGCCCAGGGTCACACAATTAGGAAGCATTAAGTTCCTGAAGTCATATTTGAATTCAGGTTCTCCAGACTTCAGGGATGATGCTCTACCCACTGCACCACCCAGCTGCCCCCCCCCAAGATCTAACAGGAGCTCACCTCCTCCAGGAAGCCTTCCTTAATTACTATAATTACAGCTCATAGTGAACTCTCCTTTCATTTACCACCACCATGAGAATTACAATAATGTACATTTATATGAGCTGCCCTGACGAGTAGGCTTCTTCCTCTATTGGAATATAAGCTCCCCAAAAGCAAGTTCTAGGTCATTGTCTTGTCCATGGCCTAGAGGAGACCTCAGAGAAAGGTGGACAAAGAGAAAGGAGCCCTGGACCCCTCACAACAGATTGATTGAAGACTAAGTGAGCTGGGAAGTTTAGGGGGCTCATTACTCTTAAGCAGCAGCATGATGTCGAGAGAGCCGGGTCTGGAGTCAGAAAGAACTGAATGTAAATCTTGTTTCTGTTTCCTTAACTTTAATTATTATTATTATTATTAGGCAACAAGAGCAATGAGAAAATCTTAACCCCTAGAAATTATTTAGCATCTGGTCTTGAGAAGCCCTTCTCATTGGGCTGAATTCTATAAGTTGGAAGTGGGAGAATGTGAAGGGGAGAACAGTGATTAAAGCTAGGTGAAAAAAAAGCCCCTTAAGTATAAACATAGGGAGATAACTGGCATTGTCTGTAAGTCTCATGATGGGAAACTATGGACAACATTTCTCCAAGCATTCCTAAGCCAGAGTGAAGACCACCTGACAATGCTCCGTGGATTCAGGCCTTCTCCGGGACCCCCAGATGCATCAACAAGGCTATAATTCTAGTCCTAGGAGGAAAGCTGGAGAGGAAGGAAGCCTTGGGGAACAGGCCCCCTGTGAGTGGACCATGTGTAAACAAGGCTGTTCCCAGGGGTTCCAATTGTTCTCCATCTTTGTCTATGGGGAATTGTGGAGGGAGAGGAGACCAGAGGAAGGAGGCTGGGAATAACAAAGGCCACGGGCCTATGGGGAAGAGCAGAGGACCTGTTTCTGGACCTTAATCACCATCATAAATCCCGGTATGGCATGTGACCCAACAATCAGAGCTAGGAAGCATCTTAGGATTCAATTCCATTTAAGAAACATTCAGGATGTTGACAAATAAAATTATCCCTGCCCTCTAGGAGCTTACATTCTACTGGAACACAGAACATAAAATGTCAGAGCAGGGAGGACCCACAGAGTTAGAAGTTAGAAGGACCTGGAAACCATTAAGTACAAGCCAGTCATTTTAGAGATGAGGGTACTGAGGTTCATAGAGGGGAAGAGGCTGGCCCAATCGGTTGCAAAATAGATATTCAATTCAGATCTGATTGTCAATGAAGAGCTTTGATTACTACTTTGAAAGCTGAATATTTCTCATTTAGTCTTCCATTCCCTCACAACACTGAAGGAGAGAAGGAGAGGGAGGGAGAAAGGGAAAGAGAGAAAGAAAGAAAATGAGCTTGTTAGCCCCCTTTGATTTATGGGGAAACTGAGGCTAGAATAGGGAAATGAGAGAACCTGAAGTCCCAGGGAAGGGGAAGGCAGAGAATGGGGAGGGGCAGAAAGGGGACAATCAGGCCAGGCTGAGGTGAGAGCACTCACATGGCGCTAATGAAATAAAACCACCAGTACACCCCCCCTTCCCCACCCCAGCCTTCCCAGGGGACCCTCTTGGCTCCAGCTGATGCAATGCTCAGGCTGGCTAATTGTTTTTGTCTCCTTCCTTAAAGGGCCCACAGTCTTCAACAGTCATATCCCTATTATTCATCTCCCCACTGCACCACCCCCTATATACTGCTGCCTTCCCAGACCAGATAAGAGGGGGTGACAGCAAGCGCCCAGGGCTGAGATCCTTCTCCTTGATCTGAAATTCTGTGTTGTGTGTTCTATTATGGTCCTTTCAACTTCTGACCTTTTGTAAACCTTGGAATCTTATGTAAATGTAAGTTATTATTATTATTATTTTACAAGGGGAGGCCCCAAACCCCTATTACCTCCTTCTCTTGAGCTTTGGGGTTCACAAAGATTCTGAGGGCGGGACTCAGGCCTGAGCCCTCCCAGGTTGGGGATTCTTTCTCTAGCTCAGGGGTACATAATTTTGAGTCCACTGATAGGTTTCAAGGGGTCTGTTAAGCTGGGGGGAGGGGAAATCACCTTTATTTTCACTATTTCCCCATTTATTTTTAGTAAATTTAGGATTTCCTTCTATTATTTAAGAATATTATTCTGAGACAGGGTCCATGGTCTTCACCAGTTTGCCCAAGGAGTCTAGGACACAAAAACATGAAGAACTGCTCTAGCAGGATGCTGGAGGGGCTTGACCAGTCTCTGCTGCTGAGAAGGACCTAGATGTCTTCATACAGCCACACTCAATCTCAGGGGCCTAGGAGCAGCCAGCCTGTGTCCTGGTGGGCTGGACCAATGAGAGGACCCCAGGTCCGAGTGTCTGACTCCCCAGCCCTTTGATCTGGACAACTAAGAGTTCACAGGCCACTCAGGGGTGTGATTATACTTGGTTCTGTGGGAACAATGGGTAGAAGATATAAGGAGGAAGATCTTGGCTCATTGTAGTGAAAAGCTTCCAATAATCAGAACTAATGAGAAGTGGAATGTGCTGGCTAGGGGCACAGTAAAATGCCAGCTCCTGGAAGTCTTTAAGCAGAAAGTTTGGCTGATTGCTTTCTAGGTTGGGCTTTGGGTTCTAAGGACTTTCCTTCCCTCCTCCTGCTCCCTTTTATGTGTTGCATTCCTTCTTTATTTTATTTTATTTTGCTGAGGCAATTGGGGTTAAGTGCTGTGCCCAGGAAATGCTAAGTGTCTGAGGTCAGATTTGAACTCAGGTCCTCCTGACTTCAGGGCTGGTGCTCTGTCCACTGTGCCACCTAGCTGCCCCATCTTCCTTCTTTAGAATGTAAGCTTTTAGGGAACATGGACCCTGTTTCCTTTTTGCTTTTGTTTATATCCCCAACGCTTGGTACAGTGCCTGGTACACAGCAAGCACTTAGTCAATGCTTGCTGCTTGCCTGTCGAATGACTATTTGTCATATCCCTCCCAAGGTTCTGAAGAAAGCCCTTTACAAGTCTTAAAGCTCTACATAAATGGAAATTATTACTATTATTACTATTATGTTTGTCATAGAGGAACTTCCTGCTCTGTGATGCTATAAGAGTGGTTGCCATTTCCCTCACGAGAGGACACTGGAGGATCCAGGGAAAGCTGTCTCCATACCCCAGAATCCCCCAGAAGTCTTTGGTCTGCTTTGTGTCCTGGTTCTGATCAGAAGCACCTGTGGCTTACTCCTAATGAACCTGCTCTCCAGAGTCCATGGACCAGGGAGGGGAGTACTAACAACAGAGGAATCAAGAAAGATATCTTATTGGAGAGAGCATTTGAAAGTAGCTAGAGGGTTCCAAGAGGAACCAAGAGGAGGAAGGGGTTACAGATGATTGTAAAAAGCCATGGAGGCAAGATATGGAATGCCATTTTGGGGGAATGGAAAACAGGTCCATTGGGCTGGAAAGTAGAACGTACTGGAGAGCAAGCAATGTGATCAATATCTCTGGAGAGACAGGTTGGGGCCCAATTGTGAAGGGTTTTAAACGCTATACTGTGGTATTTGTATTTTATCCCTATGAAATTCCTAGGGAGCCAATGAAGATTTTGGAGCAGGAAAGTGCCAATCTCCATTGGGTGGAGGCTCCTTTCCCAATTCCCTGCTTTCTTACATCTTTGATCTAGAGAATTTTTCCACTTAAGAATGTCAGCTGGGAAGAACCTTAGAATTCAGCTCGTTCAGGATGCCAGATCTGGAAGGGCCTCTAGCTACACAAATAACAGAATGGAAGAGGGAACATATCACAAGGAGTTTTAGATCTGGGAGGGATCTTTAAACAGACTGAGCTGAAAGGGACCTTAGAACACAGAATGTCAAAAACCTTTAAATGACCAATTTTATAGCTTACTACCATCTGCTCCTATTGCTGGTAAGAAAATTTGGCCCCAAGTCACCCAGTGAATTAGTAGTAGAACTAAGATTGGATCTAGGGTCTCCATCCCACTCCCAACTCATATCCCAAACATAATTCTTTCTTCTCTCTCACAGCTAAGGGGTGATCAGGCACTGAAGAAAGCATGACGGCCCCAGACCGAGTCTCCTGGAGAAGACGTGGATATGTATAAGGAGAATGAGATGTGTGTATTTGGGGAAGGGCGAATAATTCACATTTTTGACAGAAGCTCAGCTGGAGATAGGAAAGCAGATAGAGGTGTGGCCAAGGACAGTTTAATTACAGACCGGCTGAGTGCTGGAGTTAGCCTCGAGGGTTGAAAAATGGGAGAAACAGGAGATGAGGGAAGGCTGTCTGCAAGGACTGGGCCTGCTCAGAGCCAGGGAAATCTAGCCTGAAATCCTGAGCAATAATCCAAGGCCTTTGGACCCAGAGTCCCCAGGCTAGGGACCGTCCTCTCCCACTGGTCCAACATCTCTCCTCTCTGGAGTCATCTCTCACTACACATGTCCATCCCCCCAGGAAGCTCAGGCTTTATTATCACAACCTAATTGGCTGCTGGCAGAGGTACCAGCAGGGTTGGGAGGAGGGAGTTTAACCTGCTGGTGACTGGGCCTTGGGGAACAGAAGAGGGGCCCCTAGGCTTCAGGGATGATGAGATAGTGATAGTGGCCTTCTTCTGGGGAAGGGAGGGCCTATCCTTTAGGGGAGGCTCTAGGACTTGCTTTCCTGGGAATTATCAATTCCCCCAATAGCCGACGGAGATTCCATCTGGGCCAACTCCCTGCATCTGAGACGGGTTTCTGTTACAGAGAAGGATTATTTACTATGCCTAGTATGAAGCAGGAAAAGCCCTCAGAGCCGAGGGGAGGGGTCTCTCACAGAGCCCACAACCCAGGTAGCCAGAGGAGATCTTAACCGTGCCAGTCTCCCCACCCACCTCAAACTAATGCAGTGTGCAGAGAGCAGGTGCTTGAGGGGCAGCTAGATGGAGCACTGGATCTGAAGTGAGGAGGACCTGAGTCCAAATACGACCTCAGACACTTAACCCTAGCTGTGTGACTCTGGGCAACTGCCATACGCCTCCCCACCCCACCCCCCAAAAAAAGAAAGCTCCGTTTGAAAGAGATTACTGTTAGACTTGATCTAATGACTTAGTTTCCCCAAGTGCAAAGTGGGATTCACGATACTTGTACTGATGACTTCCTGGAGTCGTTATGAGATCAGAGTCCAGTCTCTGCCTGCGTACCGTCAGAGGTGGGGTGCTCACTATCTGCTAATGAAGCGCTATTGATAGAAATGGGGGCTCACGTTAGCAATGGATTGCACTAAAACGATTAACAAACGGTTACAATTGTTAGGATTATCAATTCGTTTCCATTTATCACGTGCACCCACTGTGCTTTTGTCCTCAGGAAGGTGCGAAATACCCAGAAGACCGGAGAGAACAGAGAGTCTACCAGCCCGGACACAGGACAACTTGGAGGAGACTCGAAGCGTCATTTGGCCCCGAGCGCTATTTTACAACTGAGACCCTGGGAGGGTGGGTTACTGATGCTCGCACGGAACGTAGCGAGCTCCCAGACTTCAGATCCAGGACTTTTTTCCCCCATTATTGCATAACGCCTCTCCAGCGCAGCCTCGCTCGCCCAGACTGGAGCTGGCTGATGTGGGGGTAGAAGGACGGAGCGCATTTGGTAACTTTTATCCTGTCATGGTGCCATATCCTGCTCCCACTTCTCCTCCTCCACTGGACTCATCCCAAGCTGGTCCCCCCCAGTCCGTTTTCTCCCCGACATCATCCCAGCCGAAATCTCCTCGGGCTTCTGAGGAGTGACCCGCTCCAGGGCTCGGAGCCCTTAATCGCGACCATCTGCTCAAAGGGCAGCTGCCAGAAAACGGACCCAAACTTCCTTCTGTCCCCGGTGTCTCGGGAGCCTGTGGAAGCCAGCGGGCCAGTGGCCCCGCCATCCCCTCCCTTGCTGGGGTACGCGGGGGTGCCTGGATTAGGCATGGAAAGCCGGCCCTGTCTCTCCGCTTTTCCCGGCCCCGGGCACCACAGGACCCTCAGCCCTGTATGGAGGCCAGCCGCCTCCCTCCCTCCCTCTCCCCACTTCTTCCTCTGCCCTGGCTGGCCCCGGGGAGGAGGAGAAGATGAGAGGGGGAGAGGGAGAGAGTCGCTGATCCGCCGGTCCCCGCGTTGTCCCCGGGAAGCTCTCTTCATAAACAAGGCAGCTGCTGCCGCTTCCACAGGGGATCGAGACCTCTCGGGAGGCTGAGGATGTGTGGAGGGAGACCCTCGGAGACCCCCGAGGAGTCGCCACGTCCCCTGCACCCCCTCCCCACAAGCCCCAGCTCACTCACCCGCGCCGCGCCGCTTCTAGGCCGCCGCCCCCAGCCCCGGCCCCACCTCCGGCCCCACCTGTGACCCGCCCCGCGCCGCCCAAGGGGCTTCGCCGCCTGGGCGGGGCGGGGCGGGCGTGGGCCGGGGCTCGGAGGGGCTGGAGCCGGAGCCGGGCCGCCCCCGGCCGTGTGGGGCTCGGGAGGAGGCCGCGGGCGCAGCGGCGGGGGCACCTGTGACAGTCTTTCCTGGAGTGTCCCGAACGGGACGAAGCGGGACGGGGCAGGGGCGCGAAGGGGCCCGCGGAGGGGGCGAGCCGAACCTCTCGGGCCCGAGACGGCCCGGGCCCGGTCCCAGCCACTCGACGTAGTCTCCGACTTCTCCCCTCGCGAGGGAATGTTCCTCCGTCAGTCACTCCGGAGCCTTCCAGCATCCGACCCGCCTCCCGCTCCTGGTCTCTGCCCCTCCGTCCCCATTCTCACCCTCGGGCAAAAAGCCCCGGCAAGGCGGGGAGGCTCCGGCCTCGGCGGAGAAACTTCGGAGAAGAGTCGGCCCACGGCCCCTCCCTCACTCCCTGAACCCGGTGCCCGGAACCGGCCGCGGGTCCGAGCCCAGACTTTGCCCCGTTTGGTGGTGGGCTTCCCCTCCCACGCCCCGGGCCCCGGAGGACGCTTCCACTCCCACCCCTCCCCAGCTCAGCCTGCACCCCCCGGTCGCGCTCTCCCCACGGCCCCGCAAGCAGACGCCTGGCCGGAGACCCAGTCGCCTTCTCTAGCCCGCTGTCATCTGGAGATATCCCCCCGCTGCGCCGGGCCCTCCCGCTTCGGGAGCCCGCCTGGCACGGCGCGGTCCGGGCACCGGCAGGGGGTGTTCTGGCCTTGCCTTTGCCGCCGCCCCGCGGACATCACGGGGATTGCAGACCTCGGACTCCCGTCAAGGTTCGCTCTCCTCCCACGGGGCACTGGAGCTGGCACTGAACCTGGCCTCGCGGAGCGCCGCGTCTCCCAAGGTTCCCTGGCAGAGTCCGTCCCTAGGACTTCCCTTTCATACGCGGCTCCCCAAGGACTGTTACCGTTAGAGGCTTGAGAAGACTCATAGCTCAACAAGCAGTTAACATCTCAGTGTGTCAAAGGCACCCCCAAACACTTCCTGCCCCCGGGGCCTCGCGCGGACGGCTCTGAACAAGTAATAGTCAGCGCGGATCTTGTCCCCGAGGAAAGGTGCGATATTGTGGATGTCACGATTTCTGGCAAAGTTGGGCCGTTAGCTGAGACTTGAAGAAAATCAGGAAGACACTCTGTGGGCTTCCTCGTCTGTGAAAAAGATCTTAGGGTTATTCTGATTGTGGATTTCTAACCATTAAAGACTTTTCTCATAAAAAGATTGTCCCGTTATTCTGACTATGCAGATGGAGAAACTGACCCTCGAGGAAGGCATGTGGGCTGCTCAGGGTCACAAGCTAACGTGTCTCAGCACTGACTTGTCTCCCGTCTCGTGGCGGTACCGGATGACCTCATCTCCCTTCCCTGCCCCCAATCCCTTGACAACTTTGCCTGGCCCCGAAGACTGATCCAGAAGCACATCTCCATCTGCAGGAGTCTATGGTTCATTCCAGTCTGAACAGGGATGCTCCTAAATGAATCTCCTTAAAAGCTGGCTCTGAAACTACTCTTCAGTAGGTCCCCATTACTATCTGAATTAAATCCAAATTCTTTTGTTTCCTGTGCATGGCTCCCCACAATCTGGCACCGTCTTTCCTTTCCAGTCTTCCTTTTTACAATGCCGGGCTTCAGACTCTGGGTTCCAGCCCAGCTGGCCTGCTCATCGCCAACTTTCCAAGACCCGTGCTCTCCTTAATGCTGGATCTTCCTTCACTTTGTTGTTGCTCTCAGAAATGCCCTTCCCTTATCACCTGTTGCATTCCTACCCATTCTTAGGAACCCACTTCCTTTGAAAAGTACAAAGTGAAGAGAATTCTGGGAAAATGGCAGAGTAGGTCAGAAAACTTTACTACACTGAAGCACTATAGCTCTTGGAATACTATATTTTGTATATCAAAAGAGCTGGGGTAGCTTACCCAGCAAAGTTAAGTGTAATCCTGAGTAAAAAAAAAAGGATGTTTAATGAATTCAAAAACTTTCAGATATTTATGACAAAAACTTCAGAACTTAAGAACTGACATGCAACATCCAGGAGAAATAGAAATATTAAGGAGCAATTATAAGGAACTCAATAAAGTCAAATCTTTTAAATTTCTTATATGTGAAAATATTATCAGTTCTTTTATGACTGTCATTTTTATTTGGACAGTTTGAAAGACTTGAGCTGAACTGAGTAAGACGGGGCAATTCTTTTTTTTAAATTTTATTTATAAATTTTTGACAGTATATATGCATGAGTAATTTTTTTTATAACATTATCCCTTGTATTCATTTTTCCAGATTGTCCCCTCCCTCCCTCTACTCCCTCCCCTTGATGACAGGCAATCCCATACATTTTACATGTGTTACAATATAACCCAGATACAATATATTGTGTAAATACCATTTTCTTGTTGCATGTTAAATATTAGATTCTGAAGGTGTAAGTAACCTGGGTAGATAGACAGTAGTGCTAACAATTTACATTCACTTCCCAGTGTTCCTTCTCTGGGTATAGTTATTTCTGTCCATCATTGATCAGCTGGAAGTGAGTTGGATCTTCTTTATGTTGAAGATTTCCACTTAAGATGGGGTAATTCTTAAAAAAAAGAAATAAAACTATGTAGGGAAAGATAAAACGGAGCAATTACCTCATACAAATGAGGCAAAAAAGGAAAAAATACAGAAGTTAGAGGGGGAGGGCAGATAGTGGTGAAACCTTATTCTCATCACTAATAAATGGAACAATATTTATATCTAAAAGGCCTAAAAGTCTTCTAAAGTCAGAAAGAAATAAAAGGACAAGGGGATAAGGTTGCTGGGAGACAATAAGGGAGGAATTCTTAGATATGAGGTGGGTTAAATCATAGGAGGATAAGGTAGCAGATAGAAGTAAAATAGAGAAGTGAGGAGAAATATGGTAAATACAGTGAGGATAGTGAAGGAAAAGAAGAAGGAGGAAAATACTCAACAAGAAATTATAGTTCAGAATGTTGAATTCATCCATAAAATGGTAACCGATAATACATTACAAATTTGAACTCAACAGTATGTTGTTTTCAGGAAATGTTATAAAAATGAGAAATAGACACAAAGATCAGAATTAGAATTTGTTATGTAAAAAAAAAAGCAGAGGTAACAATCATGATCTCAAAGTTAAAGCTAAAATAGATTTAATAAAAAGAAAAAATAGGAAAATTACACTGTTTCAACCATATTAATATTGTTTTAGACTATATAAAATAACTAGATATTATAAGTTTGGAACATTGCTGTCATGGAGGAAATGATGAGGTGGTGGATTAAGAAAAACATGAAGGGGGCAGCTAGATGGCAGTTAGGTGGCACAGTGGATAGAGCACCAGCCCTGAAATCAGGAGGACTTGAATTCAAATGTGACCTTAGACACATAACACTTCCTAGCTGTGTGATCCTGGGCAAGTCAGTGAGGACAGTGATCTTTCAGAGCCTCCCTCACTCAAATCCAGTTCACTTGTGTCACCTACCTGATGTCTGGGGTCCTCTTTGAGAATAAAAATTTTAAAAATTATATATATATAAAATATATATATAAATATATAAAAATATATATATAAATTTATAATTATAAAATTTTTAAAAAGAGAGAGAGAATAAAGGACAAACAACAATGTTTATGCTTAAATATAGTCTACTTTGGGGTGATAAGAGAGGGAGAGGAAAAGTTAAAGTAAGAACACATAGAAAAGAGCAAAAGAAAACCATCCACCTTTGGAAAAACAAGACAACTGGAAATAAGTATAGTATGGTCTTAAACATATGTATATGAATATACGTATATATATGTATTGTGTATTATATATGTATATATGATTATATATATCCATGTATATGTGATTTTATATATGTAGGTAGATATGTACATATGTATAGATAGATAATTATACATACAGGTTTAATTTTAGCCTTCGTGGGGGGGAAGGGAAAAAAATAAAGTAAAAAGTGCACAGCAAAGAACAAAAGAAAACCTATAAGGAAGTAGATTTACAACTCTAAACATAAAATATAGTATTTGTCATGTAGGCTTTCTTGAAATGGAAATGTATTGCTTTATATTTTGAATTCTCTTTTATGTTCTGCAGAGCACATAGCAATGGATTTTTTCCCCCAATTTCTTATTTTGTATTTAAGCTTCAAATTAAAGAAAAAGTTAAAAAAATAAATTACTAAAATTATTTTATAATTTAGAAAAAATAATAGCAAAGTTCAATTTTACTTTTTTGTTGAGGCAATTGGGATTAAGTGACTTGCCCAAGGTCACAGAGCTGGGAAGTGTTAAGTGTATGAGGCCAGATTTGAACTCAGATCCTCCTGACTTTAGTGCTGATGCTCTGTCCACTGCATCACCTAGCTGCCCCTATGGTTGAAAATTTGAAAGAAATCAAGGATAAAAGATGTAAAGAAAATAGATTCAGAAGTATCAGACCTTACACTAGGTTATATAGTGAAAACATTTTTAAAGTGTAAAAAGGCTAATTTTGATTATTTTAAATTAAAATTTTATTGTGTATATAACACTTAGGTAGCCAAGAACAGAAAGAATGCAGAAAACTGGGAGAAAAAAAAAACTTTCATAGAGGATCTCTAGGATAGGATATGATTGTGTTGGAATATTTGCTGCGGTGTAAGAAATGAAAAGTTGGTTGATGCAGAAAAATATGGAAAGGCTTGGACTTAGGAAGATGCTATCCACCTTCAAGGAAACAGATGATAGGAGGAAATAAGCATAGTATGGTCTTGCATATATATGTGTATGAGTGTATATGTATATATGTGTTTATATTTAGAGATATCTATGTGTATCTATGATACATATATGTTTATAATGTATATCTATGCTTAAATATAGCTTTCTTTGGGAGGAGGGGAAAGGAAGAGAAAAAATAAAGTAAAAATGTATAACAGAGAGCAAAAGAAAACCAACAAGGTAACAAAGAAAAGCTAAGCAGCTTGGGAAAAAACCTTGTATTTATTGAAATGGAAATTTATGATTTTATATTGAATCCTCTCCTCTCTTATGGTCTGCTGTGTACATGGCAATGCTTTTTCTTTTCTTTTCTCATTTTGTATTTAAATTTTTAAAATTTACCCCCCCAAAAAAGGCACAAAATTGGACAAGTCTACCACACACCCTTTGCCTATTAGTTTAAGGAGACTGAGAGCAGGGCTTTATACTTCCTTAAAAATAGTCTTTTGAGGTAAGGTATACTTTCCCATTTTAATGATGAGAAAACTGAGGCCCAAACCTGGAAAGGTATTTACCTAAAGTGCTCCAGTGAGTATAATGGCAGTCAGGATTAAAGGGAAGACTCCTTCCTGATTTTCAACCCAATTAACTTTCTATTGGCCCCTGTTGTTTCTTCATGGACATGTGTGCTCCAAGCAATCAGGTGGCTTGACGTGGGGCTAAATTTCTTTATCCTCTGGGGCAGTATATATCTTTCTGGGCCTTCCTCCAAGATAGCAGAGGCTGCCAGCCTGTGATTGAGCTTCTCCCCAGCCAGCCTCCCTATTCCTCATTCCAAACTACTCTTAGATCTTGGGTTTCTGAGCTTGAAGCTACTGCTAAGACTCCCCCTGAATCTCTTCTACCCTTGTTGGAGGCAGGGACAGGGCACCTTGGGCCAGAGCTGGCCTGCCTTACTGCTGGCTCTGTGCCTGAAGTATTGATTTAAGACTTTCTGGGAGCCATTCTGCAGGCTCAGGTTTCAGGATCTGATCCATCCCACCCTGAGCTGTTTGAACAGAGCCTATTCCCTTCCTATCTATTAAGACTTCCTGCCTTCCAGCATTCTGAACCCCTGCCAGCACCCTGCTCTCAGCTTCCTCCGGCTAATAAGCCTGATTTTGCACTTTCATATTTATTGTCTCATTTGATTTTCATAATGACTCTGGGATGAAAGGAAGGGCAGGGCAAGAGTTATTTTCCTTCAGTTCTGGGTTGGGATTTTTTTCCTTTTAGATTTGGAGAAATTAATGACAGAAATGGAAACCATGGCTTGTGCAAGGTCACACATTGAGCCAATGGCTGAACAGGGCTCTAGAACCCAAATCTCCAAGATCATTTCTGATGATGATATTTCTGACATATTTGTTACCTTGGCAACCTCTTTCTGGGATATTGATCAGAGGAGTTGTGCAAAAAGCCCTTTAGGTTTCAGACCCCAATGTTTTTGATTTTCTGTCTCTGTCACTAACTCCCTGGGGAACTAACTCTCAAAACTCAGTTTCTTTATACATTAAAAAAGAGTGTGCCAGATATATATATATAATATGTACATGCATGTGGTATATATATTATGTATGTTCGCTGTGTGTACGAATATTATGTCCCTGGTGATTTCACTTCCAACTAATGCAGATCCATAAATCATCTGTAACTTATTATAAGATGCCTGGTGTTCTGAGGAATTAAGTGACTTGCTCCTGGTTCCTGGGCTAGTGTATATCAGAAGCAGGACTTCCTGTCTCTGAAACCTATCTTCTATTTACTAGACATATTGTCTTGCAATTATAACAGTAATAATGGTTGACATAGATAGAGTACTTCAAGGTTTGCAATCTTGTTTGATCTTTAAAACAATACCCAGAGATAGATGCTGTGGTCATCCCCATTTTACAGATGAGGAAACAGAAGCACATTTAAGTGACTTGCCTGGGGTTATATATGTAGTTAAAACAATATCCAGAGAGAGGTGCTGTTGTTATTTCCATTTTATAGATGAGGAAACTGAGGCACGGAGCATTAAGTGCCTGGGATTACATATATGTAGTTGAGTGTCTGAGTCAGGATTTGAACCCAAGTCTTGCTGAGTCCAAGCCCAGCCCCTTTATCTGTTGAATCACCTAGCTACACCACCTCATTTGGGCTTCACAAGCCCCTTATAAGAGAGATGCTAGACTAGGAAACTGACTGTCCTGGCATTCTTCTGGAGGGCTGTGTCCAGTTCTGAGCACCACATTTTTGGTCAGGTATCCGCAGGAAGGCGAGTCAGGACAATCAGAGGTCTACCACTAACACTAACTTAAGAGAAGATTCCAGGGTGATGTGATAGCTGGATTCCCATACTTGAAGGCCTCTCGGGTGAAAAGGTTTTTCTGTTTGGCCCCAGAAGGCGACCCAGGAGTAGTGGACAGAATTTGCACAAGGACACATTTAGGCCTGATGTCAGGAAAAGCTTCCAACCTCCAAGTGAAAGGCTCCAGATGTCCTGGGAGCCGGACCCAGGGAGGACTGCTTGGTGCCGTACTGCTGAGGGGATCCTTGCTCAGGGGCTGAGGGTTGGACTCTATAAGGGCCTTTGAAGACTGGTCACTTGGGACTTTTAGGAGAAGCAGGAATGATAATCCATTTCCTTCATGGACATCCTTCTCCAATGCCTTAAGGATTCCTGAAAACTCTGCTTGTAGAACATGAACTCTGGCAGGTTTGACCAAGCTGGAAAGACTTCCAAGTTAGGCTTGCCCATGCACCTCCCATTGTGGATCCAACCCTTTCAAATGCCTTCAATATAACTTAAAAATCCTGCAAGCAGGGGAAGTCCCTAGAACTGCCTTCTGGGTCCTCAATTGGGTCCCAGTGGGTGAAGAGGATCAGAACTGGCAGAAGCATCTGGGGCAAGGGGAAGGGGAAGACAATGCAGCATCAAAGGCATAGAAATGGAAAGTGACAGACACTTAGGGAAACACATTATTTGGTTGCTGGGAAACAGGATAAAAGTGAATGGTAGGACATATAGCTAGAAAGATACTGCGGCACCAGATTTTATAGTCTCCTGAATGTCCCTTTGAAGAGTCTAGCTTTATTAAACCATTTAAAAAATAATTTTTTATTGATATATATTTTTAATTTTACCTACATTTCTAAAAGTAGATTTTGAGCAGGGGTATAACAGGAGCAGAGCTCAGTTTTAGGAAGATGAATCAGAGGGTGAATTGTAGAATCCTTTCCCACCTCCAAGAAGGCTAGGTAATGTAAATGTTTTGTATAACTTCCTATGTGGTTTCTTAATGGGGATTCGGAGTGGGGAGAAGGGAGAGCATCAGAACTCAAAAGTTTTAAAAACAAATGTTAAAGGGGCAGCTAGGTGGCGCAGTGGATAGAGCACCAGCCTTGAATTCAGGAGGACCCGAGTTCAAATCTGGTCTCAGACACTTAACACTTCCTAGCTGTGTGACCCTGGGCAAGTCACTTAACCCCAGCCTCAAAAAGAGAGAGAGAGAGAGAGAGATAGAGAGAGAGAGAGAGAGAGAGAGAGAGAGAGAGAGAGAGAGAGAGAGAGAGAGAGAGCGCGCTTCCAAATGTCTGCCTCTTATGACTCCATTGTTCAGAAACTGCCATAATCAGTCTCTGTTTGCCTGAGCACCTCCCTAGGCTCCATCTCCAGGGAGGACTGCCTGTCTCTGCCTTTGTTTACACAGCGTAATCCCAGCACATCAAAATCTCTTGCTTTGAGGTCTAGCACAGGAGACACTTCCTCTAGAAATTTTCCTTCTAGTTTATGTTTGAAGGGAATTTCCCATTTCTAGGAAGTGAGAACATTTCATTTGTTTCTCACCCAGCATTTATCCTCTATAAAAGGAGATTCTTTGCCTCAAAGGCTACCTAGCCTTAATCACTGAGTGGGTGTGGCCTTAATCAACCAGAGATGTTAAAGACTTTAGCTCAAAAAGGCGGGTCTCCCATTGCATCCAGGGCCATCTCAGTTCTATGTCGCACTTCTGGACCAGGCTGGCTCTGGAGGGGAAAGTGAGGCAGCTGACTTTGCCCAGCCCTCCCTCATTCAATCTGATTCACTGGCGGGTCACAGCGACACCTCCCGATGTCACGGTCCTCTTCAGAACAGAGGACAAACAACAATATTACTGTTACGTGGGCCTGCCTGTGTCTTCTTTGAAGGCAGAGACCACGTCTTGTTCATCTTGGTCTCTTCCCAAGTCCAGCCAGAGATCTTGGACATACGGGGCCCTTGAGGAGTGCTGACTGAAATTAAGGGAGTTGGGCAGGTAGATGGATAGAGCCTCAGCCCTAGAGTCAGGAGGATCTGAATGACCTCAGACACTTACTAGCTCTGTGACCCTGAGTAAATCACTCAATTCTGATTGCCTCCAAAAAAAAAAAAAATAATGAAGTGACTTGGTCAAGCTCACCTTGCTAGTTAGCAGCAGGGCCTGAGCTAGACTTAGGAAAGTCATAAGTAGAAGCCTAAGAGAGAATAGTCCTGAATAGGACCACTATGACACCTCTGACAAGTGATCATCCAGTTACTTAGAGACCCACAGATGTAGAGGTCCCATTCCATAGTTCTGATTTTTAGGATTTTAGTTCTTTCTACTGAGCTGAAATAAACCTCTCTATAACATGTGGCAGAATTTTAGTGTTAGGAGAGACCTCGATGGCTTATTTATTCCAACCTTTGCCCAGAAAAAGAATTTCTATTTCAACACACCCAACAGTCACCCAGCCCATGCATGGAGCCTTTAACCCAAGGTTAGCCCAGGACATCCCAAAGCAGTCCATTTAACTTTTGGGTAGTCCTGATTGTTAGGAAGTTTATCTGACTTCAGTCCTAAGTTTTCCCCTTTGGTAACTTCTGCCCACACTGCTCTGGGTTCACCCCCTTGGTGGCCAAATATAACATATCTGATCCTTCTTCCACGTGGCAGCTCTTCAAAAATTTTAAAGACAGCTATTGTGTTACCTGAGTCTTCTCTTTTTCTGGGTAAACAGATCCTCTTTTGGCAGGATAGGGCCCTTCACTGTTATGATTACCCTCTGGATGTTCTCTCCAGCTTATCAGCTTCCTACAGAAACGTGGCAGAAAAAACTGAACTCATTTTTCCTGATCTGGTTTGAGCAACGCAGAATGCAGCAGAACCATAGGTTTTTTTTGGTTTTTTTTTTTTTTTTTTTGTGCCATGATTATGACTCTCTTAATGGAGCTCAATATTACACTAGTATTTTGGCTGCTACTTGATCTTGTTGCTTCATATTGAGCTTGAAGTCCATGAAAACCTCCAGATCTTTTTTTTTTTTTTTCCCCAGCCAATTCTCTCATTGGTGTTTGTTCTGCCCTCTGGGGCCAAATCTAATCCCTGTTCTTTTCACATACTTAGTTTTATAGTATAGAGTTGATGAGACCTTAGAAATCATCTATTCTCCCTCATTTTACAAATGACAGAACTGAGATTAAATAGGTGAAATAACTTTGCCGAGATCATAGGAGTGAAGACAGGGTTTCAACCCTCTTACTCTTTGAACCCTGCAAACCTAAGGCTCTTTTCATTTACCATATTGCCAACAAGCCAGGTTATACACTCCCTGTTAATTCCTTCAGTTGCTTCTAGGCTGCTAGGGTCTCCAAGCCCCTCCCCACCCTGATTGCTCCTCTTAACAATAGGCTTGTTAATGTTATTCCTACAACATGGGCCCAAGGGCTGAACTTAATTCTCTAGACGGGGTCTCGTAAATGATGCTCTCCCTACCCAGGTAGAAAGCTCATTTTCCTCCAAGTGCTATAATAGAACTCCACCTCTTTGCAAACTCTCACTGCCCCTACAATCCACACCTAGCATCAGATCCCCTCATTGTTTATTGTCATGTAATTGCTTCATAGGCCATCTTCTCTCTCCAACTAGATTTCAAGCTCCGGCAGGGGTTGGTATTATATCTTTACAGTCATTTTTTTGTACCTGCTATGTGCCAGACATTGTGATGGGGATAAAAACACCAAAAACAAAACAAAACAAACAAACAAACAAAAACAAAAACAAACAAACAGAAAAAAAAACCCAAAAAACAAAAACTGTAATATTCCTATACAGTAAAAAATGACAAGCATATTGATTTTTAGAAAAGCGAGGGAAGATCTGCATGAAATAATGAAGGGTAAAACAAGCAGAACCAAGAGAATGTTGTATACATTACAGCAATATTGAAAAGTAACTTAATAAATAAGCTATTTAATATGACCATTAAAATCAACTATGAAAGACTTATGAAGGAAAATACTTTCCACTTTCAGGAAAAGAACTGATATATGAAAGTTTATATTGCATGGTTCCACATCTATCTATCTATCCATCAAATATTAGTCTTCTCTAATGTTGGTTTGGGAGGGAGACAACTCAGAATGCAAATTGTTAGTGATAACAACAGCAACAAAAGACAGTCTTTGTCTTCTGGGAGCTCATAATCCACAACAGCTAATTGAAGAGCTGGAGTTAAAGTTCTCTAGGAGGACCACAACATGCAAGGGAGTTGGATGTCAGGGAGGGAGGGAGGGCTGGGCAAGGTCACTGCCTCACTCTCCCCTCTGGAGCCAGCTGGGGCAGATGGAGTCAGGACAGGAGATGGCCCTGGATCTTGATCCTATGTCCAAATTTAGTGTAGTAAGTAAATCCCACCCCCACTCTTAATCTTAGTCTTTCTCCCTACTTTGAGGATATCCTGAGATCATCAGATATGAATTTACTTTGAAAATCAGAAATGGTCCAGCATGGTGACAGGCTGTTATGATTCCTGCTACCCAGGAGTTCTGACTTACATGACAGGAGGGGGGGGGGCACACATACCCATTAAAGGAGATAAAAGTATTTTAGCAAAAACTCGAGAATAAAAACCAGAATATTGCTTCCAGGGTGATAGGAAGCAGATTAAAATAATAATAATTAAAAAAACAAACAACAAAGCCTCACATCTGAGTAGTGCTTTAAAGGTTATAGAGTATTTACCATCCTCTATCTCACAGAGTCTCCTATTAGTCCTAAGGGAAACAAGGTAAGGGTTATCTCTTTCCCTTGGACTCACACAGCATTTTGCTTTATTATGGACTACAGTTAGCCATACTTGCATCTTTGTCTTTTACTAAATATCTCCTCTCCTGCCTCTTTCCTAAGGATGTTTTGAAGATGGCATTGCATAAATGTGAGCAATTATTTATTTTTTTCTGGAATGGAAAAATAATAACGAAGTACGTAAAGACTCCCTGAACCTATTATCTTATTTGAGCCTAATCACCCTGGGAAGGAGATGTTACAGTAATTATCCCCATTTTAAAGATAAAGCTCAGAAAAGTTAAATGATTTGCTCCTAGACCTGAGACAGCTGCTAAGTGTCACAGGTGGGATTCAAAGCCAGGTTTTCCTCAGTTCAAATCCAAAATTTATTTTTCCTTCCAGTTTTAAATTGGTGCTTTTAAAAAATCAAGACAGCTATTTATATGCTTCTCTCCCTCATCAAATCTTTCTTTTTATATAATAAAGGAAAAGAGTTAAACATAAGTAACCAACAAAATAACAAATCTGTCAATATTTTAATCTACATCTCTGCTGAATGGAAGTGTATTAATGTTAGCTGTTCTTTGGAACTAAGGTCATTCATGGAAATTTATCTGAGTTCAGCTATCTTGTATTGTTTTTATTTACTGTAGTTATTATATGTTATTTTCTTATTTCTGATTTCTTTACTCTGTATCACTTTACATGTCTTCTTGTGTTTCTTTGAATTTCTCCTATTTGTTGTTTCTTATACCAGAAAACATGCTCACATGAAAAAAATGAGAAATCAAACCTAAGATGTCTATACATTTCCTTTGAGAAAAGCATTAGGAGGTATTGGGACCTGTTTAGCTGCAAATTAAATTATAAGAAATGAAATTCATATTTTTATCATATGTAAAGTTACCCATAATTGATGTATGAATCAAGTTGTCTATGCATAGCAAGCCCATTGACTTGTAGGGCAAAAGTGAAAAAAGAATACAAAACTAAGAGAAATAATAAAAATGAGAAAAAGATATAGGGAAGAATTAAAAGTCTGACATAAAAACAAGTTACTCATGTGAAAAAATGGGAAATGAAAGAAAGAATATCAACACTGATTATAACCATTTTAGACATAGATTTAAATGACTTTAATTTAAGTTGATTTAAATTAACTGTCATGATGAAAAACCAAATGAGCTTAAAGCCTGTGTTCATTCTGTTAGCAGTACTAGGGATACAAAGATAAAAAAGTCCTTGTCCTCAAGAAGGGGTTTATTTACCTTCTCCAAGGGGATAAAATATATTGTAGACAAGGAAATATACAAGATAAACACACAATGATGACAGGGAGCACTATGGGGGATTCAGAAAAGGCTTCTTTGGGAAGGGGACAATTTAACAGTTTTAAGGTGACCTCACCAAAGGCAGAGGTGAGAAAGGAAACTATTGTAGGCATAGGGGACAAGCTGCAAAAAGTCTGGGAGGGAGGAGATGTAATATTATGTGACAGGAACTTAAAGAGTGTGTGAGGAGCAGGGGTGTATAATCAGCTTGGAAAGATAAATTGGACCTGGATTATGAGGAGTTTAACATGCTGGAGATGAATTAGGAAGCCCTTGTGATAGACCGGGCAAGAGCTGAGGAGGCCTTACCGAGTGCAGTGGCCATGTGAGTGAGGAGGTGGGGATGGACAGAAGAGATTACTGAGAAGGTGAAATGATGGAGATTTATTTGCCAATAGATTGAAATGAACCTAGATAACTGGGAAAAATGGCAGTATCAACAGAAATAAGGAAGTAAGGAGATTTAGAGAAATATGCCATGGAATATCCAAGAGAGATAGCAAACAAGCAATTGGACACATGGCACTGGGGTGCAGGAAAGGGATGAATGAGGGCCATGTGGATTTGGGAGTCCCTGCATAGAGATGAATCCATGGTAACTTGGGAGATCAGCAAGAGGAAGAGTATAAAGAAAAGAGAGGTCCCAGCCCCCACCCAAGCATTAGAGTAATGGCAGGGATGCTGCTAAGAGAACAGTGTCACAAAGGCCCAGTGAGGAGGAAGGATTCAGGAGGATGGGCTTGCTGCAATGTTGCAGAAAGGCAAAGAGATATGAGGACAGAGCAATAACAGCAGACTGTACTTAAAGACAAGTGATAGGATAAAGTGTTTATCATACTTAAATGGCAAAACAAGCCCTACATTTTCATCTTTGTATTACCTCCTATTTACAATTAGATTGTGAGCTCCTAGAGGGCAGGAGCTGTCCTTTACCTTTCTTTGTATCCTTAGAGCCTAGGACAGTGTCTGGCACATAGTAGGTGCTTAATAGGTGTACTTTGACTAGCAATGTATATGGGAATGCTTATTTGGTATTTGTTAAATTCATTAAAAAATTAAAGAGCGTTTTCAAGCCTAGAAGTACAAACAGAAGCTAGATTGTAAAAGGTTGAGAAGTGTGTGGGAGGTGAGAGAGTGGAATCAATGACCACACTTTTTTTTCCTAGGAATTTGTTGCTAAAAACAAAACAAAACAAAACAAAACAACAACAACAAAAAACCAACCCATCAATCAGTTGAGGGGTTGGTAGGATAAAATGAAAAGTTGGGGTTTTTTTTGCTTTTAGAGGATGGAGATTTATAGGCATGTTTGTAGATGGCAGGGTAGGAGCCAGTCAATAAAATGAGAATTAGAGAGAAAGACTGGAGGAATAAGTTCCTGAAGGAAGGGAGGCTATGGAATCAAGAGCCCAAGTGAAGGGGTTGGAATTAGCAAATATAAGGAATATCTCATTGTCAGAGGATGGAACAAAATAGAAGAGGATGAGGGGACTTAGCAAATATTTGATCTCCTTGCCAAGCAGAGAGATATGCTAGTCAAGAACAACACTAGTCGAGAATATAACTTTGTTTATAAAATCTTATTTAGGATAATGTAAAATTATGAGTAGTATCACATCATAAAACAGAAATCTGTGGGAAAATAAAATCTTTTGAGGAAAGCTTATTAAGAGACCTAATTCAACTATCATTCCAGGGATAGTTAAGGATGAAATTAGAAGGAAAATAGAATAAAGATGGAAAAGATCTGTAAAGGTTCTTTTGTTTTTAAGAAATAATTGAATTAAATCACATTATCTTCAGAAAAGGTCTGTGCTGAAGGCAAGACAATTTTGAGAGATCTGAAGAGATCAGTTCTCAAAGTATCTTAAGGAGAAGATACCAAGATATAGAAAAAAAAATTCTGGAACTACTGTTGCCAAAGGGGGAACAAAAAGCAAGTAGGAGAAGATAGTAAGTTTTGGCTCATATACTTCCTTTTTCATCCATATTAAATTTTTATGAGAATCTGCACATGCCTTAAAGACAGTGGTTAACAACTGGTCCTCTGGAAAAAAAAAAAGTATAATAGACCTTAAAAGTTCACCTTCTTTCTTTGTTACCTTCTTAAGTCTACAATCAACAAAACAACAAATCAAGTCCTGGTTTGTGGTATTTTCTGATTTCCAAGGTATAAATACTCACAAGAAATTTAACAATATGCTTAAAAGCAGCTATTGGAGCCTAGTTCCAGCATACCCTAGATTGAAGGCATCTTTGATGAGGGTGCTTAAAAAAGGCTGGCTTTTACAAGTGTTATTCCAAAGTAGATTTCACCTTTTTTTTTTTTTTTCCTATCCTGTAATTGATTAAAAGAGGCCACGATCCAACCACAATTCTAAGGATTGCCTAGTGAAGACTGTTAAGTTTTTATTTTTGCAAACATTAGGAATTCTAGAGCTTCTGTAATGAAATCCATTGATAAACGTCTGACTCCCTTCAGTGCACACCGGAAAATATCCAGTGGGAAAAAGAACACTCACTGTCTAGGATATGCAGCTGGCAACATACAGAACTACTTCAGCAAATGTCTCTCACACATGGAATAATTTTTGGTTCTAGAGTTGAACAGGGGACCAGGCTGGATTTTCTTTGGGAAATTATAAAGTTCTTTTAATGATTACAAACTTCTTTTGGAAACAAGTTTATTCTGTAATTTAAACATTGATACTCTTCAAATGATGCTATATCGTTTTAAGTCCTGGGATAATAGTCTCGGAAGAATAGAAAATTAGTGTTGTCTAGAAGTTAGCGCATGGAGCAGGGTGGACATGAATAGGGTAAAGCATATTATTAGTAAGGAATTAGTAAGTTGTCAAAGAGATGTATGACCAGAAAAAAAAAAAAAGTTGGCCACAGAGCAAAAATGAGGGATAACTAGTAAACAAAGTGTGTGCTCTACTGTTATCAGTCAGTTAGTCAATATGCGTTTATCAGGTGTCTACTATGTGCCACAAACTGGGGTAAGTGCTGGGGATCCAGAGAAAGGCAGTCTGCCCTCGAGGAGCTTGCAGGCTAATTAATGGTGGAAACAACACACAAATAACCAAGTACCAATAAGATATAGACAGGATAAATTGGGAGAAGGCAGTAGAATTAAGGGGGATGGGGACTGAAGTTGGCACTTGAAGGAGATGAGGAGAGAATTTCAGGCCTTCGAGACAGCCAGTGAAATGCCAGAGCTGAGATGGAGACTCCTGTTTGTGGAACGGCAGACCAGTGTGACTGGCTCCGAGTCTGTGGGGACTGAGGGCAGTGTAAGGGGAGGCAGACGGACCAGCAGATTATTGCAAAGGAGGGGAGGATCTGGGTCATGCTGTGTCGGTAGCATAAGGGGGATGCCGCAAAGGTGAAGTCTACAGGCCTGGGGTGGGGGAGGGCTGAGAGAGTGAAAATCAAGGATGACATTGGAGCCTAGGAACTGGGAGGATGGTGGAGGACAACTGTCACAGGGAAATTTGGAAGGGTGGAGTTTGGTGAAGAAGATAATGAGGTAGTTTTGGATAGGTTGAGTTTTAAGATATCTACAGGACAATATATCTAATAGTGACTACTAGCGATGCAGAACTGGAGGTCAGCAGAGAGGTCAGAGCTAAATAGATAGACTTGAGAATCATCAGCACGAGATGATAATTGAATCCATGGGAACTGATGAGGTCACAGTGATAGAGGGAAAAGAGAAGATGGTAGCAGACAGAGCCCTATGGGACATACCTAGTTAGCAGGTATGACCTGGATGAATTCACAGCAAAGGTGCCTGAAGAATAATCAAATAGATAGGACAAGAAGGAAGTAATATATCAAAAACCTAGAGAGAACTGAATAGTGCAGTGGATATAGTAAGACTCATCTTCCTGAGTCAAATCTGGCCTCAAACACTTACTGTCACCCTGGGCAGGTCACTTTACCTTGTTTGCCCATCTGTAAAATGAGCTAGAGAAGGAAACAGCAAACTGTTCCAGTTCTCTGCCAAGACCACCCCAAATGGGGTCACACAGAGTCAGACTGGCCAAACTGGCAACAACAAAGCAAGAGCCTATCAAGGAACAGAAGGTAGTTTACAGAGCCAAAGGTTGCAGAGAGGTCAGGGTGTGATAAAGCTTTTGGATTTAGAAAGTAAGTGATCACTGGTAATGCTGGAGAGATTAACTGCAGCCCGCACGAGAGGAGAGAAGGCGGAGCACTGATCACATGCGGCCTTCTTAAGTTTGGCCACAGAAGCAGGCAGCTGGGAGCAGAATTAGCAGGGTCAGATGGGACTCTAGAAAGCTTTCTGAGAATAGGGAAAATTGGGAATGTCTGTAGGAAGAAGGGAAGCAGCCAGCATGCAGGGAGAGCAAGAAATCAAAAAGGGGGGATGAAGGAGGGAACAATCTACTGGAGGAGGGGGGGATCGCTTGTGCATCGAGAACCGTTAGCCCAGCCAAGGAGAAAAGCTCCCTCTTTATGTGAGATGGGGGTGGGTGGAGGGAGTAGGGAAGGAGAACTTAATGTTAAAAGGCACCTGAAGGACATGAAATGAGGAGGAAAGGAAGCTCTTAAGTTTAACAATAAACTGAGGCAAAACTCTCAGTGAAGAGGGTTAGGGAAGGGGAGCCATGGGAGGTCTGAGAGTTGCTGGGGAAGTGTAAAGGATCCACTGCCAGCACGCAGTGGGCTAGGAGCCTGGTCAGAATGGTTGCACGAGTCACCCAGGGCTGTCGCTTTAGCAGGACAAGCCTGGGGATGTGAGACAAGAAACAGGAAAGCGGCCAGGGCAGGGAGAGAACTAAGGAGCCGTCTATCAGACCCCGGTGCAGGTGAGGAGCAGGGCCCGGCACTGGGAGGAAGGAGACTGTGACCAGATCAGAGCACTCCAGAGCTCCTAAGCACGGAGGCGGGACCTTTGTGCGTGACCACGGATAGGACCAAGGGGAGGTGGAAGGATGGAGCACAGGAAGGGAGTAGGTGAGGAGGGAGCTTAGAGTGCTGGAGGGAGTATCAACATGTGTGCGGTTTCTAGAGTGAAGTTAGGAGCTGGGGGGTCACATACAAAATCCCGTTTGCCTTTCAGGTCTTTTAACATCTGGAGTTCTCCCTCCTCCACCCCCGTTTTCCTCACCACACTCTGGCCCTCCTTGCCAGGGTTTCCTGACTCCAGACATTTCCTCTGGGAGTGCCTGGAAAGCATTCCCTGGCTTCCTTCAAATCGCAGTTAACACACGTGTTTAAGGAAGTGTTCCCAATTTTTTTTAATTCTAGTGCCTTCTCTCTGGTTCCAGGGCATCCTGTGCGCAGCTTCTTGGTCTGTACTGGGGGTTAGATTGCGAGCTCCTTGCAGGGAGTGTGTGATGCGCCTCCTCCCAGATGCCCAGCGCTTAGCACAGTGCTTAGCACACGTTACTGATTGACAGGGGAGAACAGACTGTGATCCAAGTAAGGAACTCACGGAACTAGTGCAGAGAGAATCTTGGGAGATCTGGATTGCGGGTGAGCTAATCTTAATCTATTTCTTCGTCTGTAACATAAGGTAATTGTTAACAACTTTTATGAATTGCATTATTATGTAATTAGCACGAGTGGCACCTATACAACACATGGAAGGTTATAGAACTATTATAATTGCTGTAAGTTCTAACACGAGCAGGGTGGCTGGGAAGGCGCACCCTCGTGTCCGGTTTTAGGATCACAGGGCGGCGGGGTGACCCTGGACAGGTCTTTGCTACATTCCAGAGAGGGAATTTCCCCAGAAGACCTCAAACAATCCAGTTTCAGTGATTTGATTTCTAAGCATGTCACGTCCCCAGTTCTAGTAATGAAAAGGGAACAGACCGGTTCAAAAGCCTCGGATCCCAAAAGGGAAAAAAGGGAAACAAGGAAAAGGCGGAGAACAGTTCGCCAGGCCCCGCCCCACGACTTCCGTGAAAGGGGCGGAGCCTTAAACATATCTCGCCCCGCCCGCTGCCCCGGATCTCTGCACGCCCCCCCCCAACATCTCGCGAGACTTGATTGCCCGCTTCTGCGTACTACGTCCCTCCAGCAACCAAGGCGCCAAAGGCGGGGGGGAGGAGGGGGGAAAAGGGGAAAGTTGGGGGGGCCGAAGGGGG
Organism: Sminthopsis crassicaudata; assembly: GCF_048593235.1. Lineage (NCBI taxonomy): Eukaryota > Metazoa > Chordata > Mammalia > Dasyuromorphia > Dasyuridae > Sminthopsis > Sminthopsis crassicaudata. The sequence goes on from NC_133619.1 coordinate 593,849,993, forward strand.
AGACGGTGCGAACGGCGCGGCCGCCATCTTGTTTGTGCCCCCGCTCCGCGCTCTCTCCGTTCTCCGTCACTCATACACTACCCCCCCCCCCCCGACCCCAAGCCGGACTTCTCCACGGCACCGGGACACGCCGGCGGTCTGAGTCCTCTTCCCGGGCAGCCAACGGCGTGGCGAGTGAGTAACGGGGGAGCGGCGGCGGCGGGCGGGCTAGGTGTGAAGGCGGCAAGAGGACAGGCCTGAAGGGAGGAGGGGGACCCGCCACGGCTCCCGGGGCTCCCAGACTTGGCCTCGAAGGTCCGGCCGTCCCGCTTCCTTCCTCCCCCCTCCCCCGCGCCGCGCGGTGGTTCGGTCCGGCCCCGTCCCGCTACTCCGCGCCGCGCCGCCATGTTGTGTCCTCGCGGGGCGCCGCCGCCTGCGCTCGCGGTGTCCGCGCGCCTTTCGCCGGCCCGCGGGCCCTCTCCCATTGGCGGAGGGGCCGGCGGCGGCGGCGGCGGCGGCGGGGGAGGAAAGGGGGAGCCTCGATCGTGATTGGTCGGTGGGGAGGAGGCCGCGGACCTGGCGCCTTATTGGTCGCGACGGCTCCGGACTGGAGGGGGAGGGGGCTTTAGGGAAGTGATGAATACTGGGGGTTCAAGTTTGCTCTTCCACCCTCTTTGGCTTGGGGCTGTCCTATAGCGGGGAGAGGCCCCCACGGCGCAGGCTTGGGGGAGGCCTTCTGGGGTGAGGGGGAGCTCTAGCGCTAGACATGGGGAGTCTGCAAGCTTTATTGCTTCTGGGATATCCACTCTTGAGGGTGCTGGGGTGAGTGCCAGGCATAGAAAGGTATGGAGTAGGGTGCTCCAAAAGGCAGGCGTGGTCGGGAGAGGCAGAGTGAGAAAGATGCCGGCCTTGTATTGTGGAGGAGGCCGCAGTAACGGGCGGGTACGTGGGCGGCGGGGGGGGGGGGGTTATTGGGTTTTCCAGGCACAGGAAAGTCTCAGTTTGAAAGTTGGTTGGGCCTGCCTAGGCGTCGGGGTATGGGGGGGAGACAGCTGCTGGGGCGGTGCACATCATACCAGGTCTGCAGGCAGCAAGAGCGGAGTTCCAGTTTTGCCTGACTCACGTGGGTGACCTGGGGTCTCGGAACTGGTGTTTGTTGCGGGAATATTAATACCCACCTCATTGGACGTGGCAGATCTTGTAGGGCACTTGACCTGGATCTGGCGGCTTTCAGTGCGTTTCCGAGCACTGGCTTCCCAGACCTGGTTGAGTGTCTAGGAGGCTTTAAGGGGGCTGCTAGGGCTGGGAAAGGTGGGGAATCAGGAAAGCAGGGAGACCTCCACTGGTGAAGAAACACCTGGACTGTTATTTACTACAGGGAGTGAGACTGGGTCTTACAAGAAAAAGCTGCCTATCCAACGAGGCTTAAAGGGAGCCTGTCTCTGAATGGGGCTGGGGTGTAGCATGGGAATGTCCAAGCACCCCAGACTGGGGACTGTGCAGCTTGAAAAGCCATGATAACCAGAAAGACAGAGCAGAGGACCAGCACCTAGCTCTTTGGTTTTCCTTTTTGACAGTCTTGAGCTCTTCCTCCCTCCCTCCCTCCTTCCTTCCCTCCTTCCTTCCTTCCTTCCTTCCTTCCTTTTCCTCCCTTCCTCCCTCCCAGGCAATTGGGATTAAGTGGCTTGCCCAGGATCACACAGCCAGGAAGTGTTAAGTGTCTGAGATCGGATTTGAACCCAGGTCCTCCTGATTTAAGGGCTGGTGCTTTATTCACTTCACCACCTAGCTACCCTTTTTTCTTTGTTTTTAAAAATACAGCCTTAGGAACGAAAATAACCTGACACATAACTTCTCTTCCTTACATAAGAACACTTGACAACAGTTTCTGGTTCATATTTCATGATGAAATATGACTCTCCTCTTCTTCCAGTCCAAAGTTTTAAAACATGGAGCAGGGGGCACATTCCAGCTGCACTGAATCATACCGGCTCAGGTCGATTTCAGAGGACTCATAATAAGCCACAGGGACAGGTCAAAACACATTTGCACCCAACTCGTGAGTTCCACAGGACAGCATTTACTGGGTGGTGCTTTTTCTTCCAGAACAGTTGTAAATACCTGTGCTTTTAGTCCATTTTCAGATGAGATTTCCAGTCTTTGGGTTAACATAAATACACCTGGAATCTGGGAAGGAAAAGGGAATGGGAACTGCAGTACAGTAATAAGATTATTTTATTTTATTTTTGCTCTTTGCTAAGGCAGTTGGGGTTAAGTGACTTGCCCAGAGTCACACAGCTAGGAAGTGTTAAGTGAAGTCATATTTGAACTCAGGTCCCTCCTGACTGGTGCTCTATCCACTTCCGCACCTCCATGCCCCCAGGACAGTAATAAGATTGTATGGATTGGGTCTGTTTCAAGTTTTGCACATGGATTTTACTAAAGGCTGTGTTTTTTTCATGTTTGAGTCTTCTATATGAGAGCATTTTAGAGTTGAACATAATTAAAATTTATAAATTCAGAAAATGTCAATTAAGAGCTTACTATATACTTTGCTCCTTTTAGGAAGAGAGATACTGCTTACAGTATTTCTACCAACAAGCATATGTATGGGAGAAAGGTGCACACAAAAATATTCTATGAGGAGAGGAAACAGGCATTTGATTGGGGTTCCAGAGGGTGAGATTTAATAAGTAAAGGGGGGGGGAATACCATAAGCATAGATAATAACAAAGACAGGGAATTGAAAACATAGGGCATTCATGTGGTGTATTGGTAAATACTGGATCTTTTATGTTTGAGCTGCATTATTAACATTTCCTTCATTGCTTTCTTAAGTCTGGAAAATAAAATAACAAATTCAAATCACGATTTGTACCATTTTTATATTTCCAAGCTTATAATTCTCACTCTGAAAATTTAGTGGTAGTCTCAGGAGCATGTATGAGCTGGCTCTTGTGGTTTTGAACCATTATGGATTCTAAACTGACCCTAGCACCCTGTGTGTGTTCTAAGGACAGAGAATTGGTCTAGGCTGCCTGATACTCTGTGTAACTTAGTGTCCTAGGAAAGGTCAATTGGGAACACATTTAGGAGACCTGGAATCCCTAGCAAAGGAGTTTGAACTTTAGTCAGAGTACACAATAGAAGACAATTCATAAGAAGGCAGAATATAATGGAAAAGCATTTGGTTTGAAGTCGAGACCCCAGTTCCAGCACTTATCCACAGTGTGTCATTGGGCTAGTCATTTCTGAATGTACAAGCTTACAACTGTTTTGATAATTTTTGGAATATCTTGTACTTGCGTAAACAAATATATGTGGATTGAGGCAGCTAGGTGGTGAAGGTGATAAGATTGCTCAGCCTAGAGCCAGAGAGATCTGAGTTTAGATATGACCCTAGAAACTGTGACTTTGGCAAGTGACAATCTCTGCTTTAGTTTCCTCAGCTGTAAAGTATATAATGGAAACCTGGTAGAGTTGTTGTTAGATGAAGTAATAATTGTAAAGCTCTTAATATAGGGGTCAGGCACATAGGCAATACTATATAAATGTTAGCTATAATTTTCATTAAAGGTAGTATGGCAAAGTGAATAAGGGCTGGCCTTGCGTTTGGTAAGATAGGTTCCCCCTGAGGATGGTTATGCATTCTTGGACAAGTCACTTAGCCTCTCAATCCAACTTTCGAAAGATTCTGGATCCCAGACTGATGTTTGTTGACAGAACTTTCCATATTGAAAGCTCCCTACAGTAATGAAATGAAATGACAGATACACATTTCCTTCTTAACCTTAAAAAAAAAAAAAAAAAAAAAGACCATTAATGAAGACATGCTCTAAGAGGAGGTAACCCAACTAAATCTGTTGATTAAAAAAACGTTGGATTGGAAGGAACTGGGCAGGTCCATTATGCAAGTGACTACTGTTGTGACTGATTCCAGAGGGGGCCATAAAGAGAATTTCTAATAAGTAAGAAATAAATACCAGCTGCTTGTAAAATATGCTGATGAAATAGAATTTTTAGGATTTGGGAAGTTAGAGAATACCACTTCCAGAAGCTTGAAGATCAGTAGTGATTCCACTTTCAAAAATTGTGAATTCAAGAAAAGGAACAGTTAGTTTAGGGAAAGAAATAATTAACTTGGTTCTGAGAATGCTGTTTGAGTTCTAGGTAAAAAGATTATAAGATCAGAGCTTCTAGAGCTGGAATAAATCTCAGAGGTTATTAGGATCAACCTCCTTATTTTAAAAATCAGGAAACTAGGTTCACAAAACTAGCGAGGATCCTGCTTAGTGTAGGCTTAGAATGCAGGTTTCTGGATATCCTATCCTTTAGGCAGAGGAAAATTCAGGATTAGAGAAAGATCTGGTAATTATTTATAAAGAAGTAACAGTTCAATGCAGGAGGAAAAATTATTAAGGGACAAAATCTTACAAAGGAAAAAACTTTCAGAATATCCAATTTCAAGGTCAGAAAGAAAATTAACTAAACAGATAATCATAAAAGTAAATAGAGAACCAAGAGAGCTAATATCTCTAAAATCAGAGGAAAGAAACTGGTAGTATCAAAGATACAGAAGCATCACAAAGGATTGGAAAAAATGATTTTTGATAATTTTAATAAATTTGTGGGTGGGATGGAAGCAAGCAGCTAAGATAGAAATGATGAAGTGAATATATGTTAGGAAAATACGTTTGGCAGTGAATGGGAAACAGGTTATATTTTGGTTGGTTTAGAAAGCCTTTTATAGAATTAGGGGAAATCTTAATCCTAAAAAAACATGTTGTCCAGATGGTAATATTGAGATCATGTATAAGATGGAAGTTTATAACTGGTTTTATAAGCTAGTAACTTGGTTTTGGAGGAATCCAAGAAGTCTTGTCTTAGGGCACTAGAGGGATTGAAATAATTGCCTTTAGGGCTTCCTAAAGGCATGGTATGAATTACTAGTTTCTTCATTTTCCTGAACAGGTTGAGTTTACTTTTGAGCTAATACTGAACTCACTCCATCCAACATTTCTTTAAGTGGCCACTTTGTGCAAGGCTGGGCAGCACTTTTTTTTTTTTTCCCTTTTCTTTTCTTTTTCTTTCTTTCTTTTTTTTTTTAATTAATTTTATAATTATAACATTTTTTGACAGTACATATGCATAGGTAATTTTTTACAACATTATCCCTTGTACTCCCTTCTGTTCCGAATTTTTCCCCTCCTTCCCTCCACCCTCTCCCCTAGATGGCAGGCATTCCCATACATATTAAATATGTTATAGTATATCCTAGGTACAATATATATGTGCAGAACCGAATTTTGTTGTTGTTGTTGTTGCAAAGGAAGAATTGGATTCAGAAGGTAAAAATAACCTGGGGAGAAAAATAAAAAATGCTAACAGTTTACACTCATTTCCCAGTGTTCCTTCTCTGGGTGTAGCTGATTCTGTCCATCATTGATCAATTGGAATTGGATTAATTCTTCTCTATGTTGAAGATATCCACTTCCATCAGAATACATCCTCATATAGTAGTGTTGTTGAAGTGTATAATGATCTCCTAGTTCTGCTCATTTCACTCAGCATCAGTTGATGTAAGTCTTTTTAAGCCTCATTCTTTTTTTTTTTTTAAATAATTTTTTATTATATATTTTTTTATAATATTATCCCTTGTATTCATTTTTCCAAATTATCCCCCCCTCCCTCTACTCCCTCCCCCCCAATGACAGGCAATCCCATACATTTTACATGTGTTACAATATAACCTAGATACAATACATGTGTGTAAATACCATTTTATTGTTTCACAATAAGCATTAGATTCCGAAGGTACATGTAACCTGGGCAGACAGATATTAGTGCTAACAATTTACATTCACTTCCCAGTGTTTCTTCTCTGGGTGTAGCTACCTCTGTCCATCATTGATCAACTGGAAGTGAGTTGGCTCTTCTTTATGTTGAAGATTTCCACTACCATCAGAATATATCCTCATACAGTATTGTTGTTGAAGTGTACAGTGATCTTCTGGTTCTGCTCATTTCACTCAGCATCAGTTGATGTAAGTCTCTCCAGGCCTCGCTGTATTCCTCCTGCTGGTCATTTCTTACCGAGCAATAATATTCCATAACCTTCATATACCATAATTTACCCAACCATTCTCCAACTGATGGACATCCATTCATCTTCCAGTTTTTAGCTAAAACAAAAAGAGCTGCCACAAACATTTTGGCACATATATATCTCTTTCCGCTCTTTAGTATTTCTTTGGGATATAAGCCCAGTAGTAGCACTGCTGGGTCAAAGGGTATGCACATTTTGATAACTTTTTGGGCATAGTTCCAAATTGCTCTCCAGAATGGCTGGATTCTCTCACAACTCCACCAGCAACGTATTAGTGTCCCAGTTTTCCCACATCCCCTCCAACATTCATCATTATTTGTTCCTGTCATCTTAGCCAATCTGACAGGTGTGTAGTGGTATCTCAGAGTTGTCTTAATTTGCATTTCTCTGATCAGTAGTGATTTGGAACACTCATGTGAGTGGATATAGTTTCAATTTCTTCATCTGAGAATTGTCTGTTCATATCCTTTGACCATTTATCAATTGGAGAATGGTTCGGTTTCTTATAAATTAGGGTCAGTTCTCTATATATTTTGGAAATGAGACCTTTGTCAGAACCTTTGCTTTTAAAAATATTTTCCCAATTTGTTACTTTCCTTCTAATCTTGTTTGCATTAGTATTGTTTGTACAGAAACTTTTTAGTTTGATGTAATCAAAATCTTCTATTTTGTGATCCAAGCCTCATTCTGTTGGTCATTTCTTTACAGAACAATAATATTCCATAACATTAATATACCATAATTTACCCAACCATTCTCCAATTGATGGACATCCATTCATCTTCCAGTTTCTAGCCACTACGAAAAGAGCTGCTACAAACATTTTGGCATACACAGGTCCCTTTCCCCTGGTTAACATTCACTCTTGCAAAATCTTTTGTGTTCCAATTTTTTTCCCCTTCCTCCTCTCCTAGACAGCAAGCAATCTAATGTAGGTTAAACATGTGCAATTCTTCTAAGCATATTTCCTCACTTATACTGCACAAGAAAAATCAGATCAAAAGGGAGAAAAAATGAGAAAGAAAAATTAAGCACCCAAACAACATCAAAAAAGGTGAAAATACTATTTTTTGATTCACATTCAGTCTCCATAGTTCTCTTTCTGGATATGGATCATCACAAGTCTATTGGAGTTGCTGAAAAGAGCTAAATCCAGGTGATTGTATTTCAAAAAGGAAATAAGGCAATGCTGTAATCTCATCATACTAGAGTTCTCTCTTTGGATTTTTGAACTTTTTGTATAGTTAATTATTGTTTTAGCTTGTAGCCAAAGGGCAGGAAACATGTTTCTTTTCAAACAAATACAAGACCCTGGTGTTGTAGGAGGCAAAGCTTTTAAATTGGCAATTATTAGGTAGACAGAAGATTGTTATTTATGGTGTTATTTAAACTGACTTGTTTCAGTAATACTGAATTAGAGGACTTAAATCCTATTATCCATCCATCATACTGTAATTTGTAGACATCTATGTATACACACGTGTATATGAATATATGCACATATATGTAATATGTGTGTACACACAGACATATGCATATACACGGTGCTTTTGCTTTGCTTCTTCCTATGAGTGTATGATTTGAAGATCTTTTTCCTCATTCATTCAATGAAAGCAGAGGTCACATCTAACAGAAAATTCCAGTTCAGTTCCTAACTCTTAGCCCTTGTTAGAATTATTATAACCTTATATGAGCCTCAGTGTCCTCATTTATAAAAATAATTAATAATACTCACATTCCCTTCACAGGTATTTCTAAGGCTCAAATCTCATGAAATACTACATAAAAGTTAACAAATATAATAATTTGACAAGTGAATGTCTGGCAATGTATTGTACTCCTTGTAAAATCTATTCTTTGGAACAATGACTATTTTGAGAACATAAGTTTCTCTGTCTAAATATTCCTTTCAGAGTTACTTTGGGAGGCTATATATTAAAAACAGCAAAAGTAGTTTAACATTTTTATGATACTCTAAGGTTTTAAAAATATTTTTTCACTACATCCCCATGAGATAGGTAGTTCAAGTATTATTGTCTTCATGTTACAGATGAGCAAACTGAGGCTCAGAGAAGTAAAGTGACTGACTGGCCCATAGCTGTGAGAGAGCTACTCCATTCTCCAAATCCAGGACAAGGGTTTTTTTGGGGAACCCCCCCCCCAATTATTGCTTTAGCTATGCTGCCAGCACACAGAAAATTTTGGGAATGTCTCCACTTGAGAAATTGCTTTCAGACACTGTGATCCTTTTTGCACCTCTGGAATTGCCTTCAGAAGCAGAGGGTGCTCTCCCCACTTCTGGAATCACTTTCAGAGTCTAGGGTACTTGGATATTCTTAAAGGGCGAATTTAATTTTTTGTGAAAGGATCACAAGTCTGATAAATTAGGTGGTGGATGAAACTGGGAAATCCTGTTTTTAAAAAAGCTGTGGCACATGAATTGTCACTGAAGGAATTCCAAGAAAGGAGTTCAGAGACAGAGGTATAAGTATTGACATTGTTGGAATAATTGCCTAGTCTTCACTTCCCCAAAGACCTAATGTTAATCCATCTCAACTAAGTGATTTGTTTGTTTATTTTATGGAGCAGAAGGCACTTAGTTACATAGGAGTACCTGCCATTTGGGAGGAAAGTCTCTATTCATGGTAGCCCAATCATCAGTCTGTATCAGAGTGCTCACTTTAGAGCCTTTAGAAACCTGAAACTATATTATTTTTATAATGGCAGTACTGACTTCTCCCTTCTGGGCCTCAGAAACCGGGTACTTTCTACTGGTGGTTCTTCTAAGAGCACTCAGCCCTAGGTTCTATCACCAGCTTCAGCTGTATTAAACAGTGCTGACAACAAACCGTGGGAACTCATGGAAAAGGCTGCCTTTTTCTGAGGGTTTCATGGTTTTGAGTCTTTTTACAGACTGCCTTAAAGTGGCTGAACTGTTCTGTTGGTTAGAGGGCTGGGCTGGGGGTCAGGAAGACTGTGTGTGAGTGATTTGGGTAACTCAGGCTTGCAGTATGCAGTATGGATCGGGACCAAACAGCCCAACCAGAAACAATTCTGAAGAGTCTGTGCTTTGTAGTCACAACTCTGCCTCCTACACGGGGTATCCCCAAAGTTTTCATTCAGTTTCAAACTACAAGGAACTTTTATGCCCAAGGGAATCTTGTGTAGGTAGTATTGTAATAACCTGTATATTGGTTGCCACAGAGGAACAAGTAAAGTTTTATAAGACCGTATAAATACATAGCCTTCACAGGTCAGATGCAGGTGAAGATAGTTTGTTTATTATTATTATTATTATTATTATTATTATTATTATTATTATATTTTTAAATTTTTAAAAATTTTTAATTTAATTTAATTTTTTTTTTTTGCTGAGGCAAGTAGGGTTAAGTGACTTACCCAGGATCACAAAGTTTGCCAAACAATTTACAGAATTATCTCATTTAAGCCTACAATCCTGTGCGGTAGGTTCTATGGGCATTATTACTCATTTCACAGGGGGAAGAAACTAAGGTTTAATACACAAGTGACTTGTTTAAGGAAGGTTACATAGGAATCAGAAGAGATCAAACTAAAATCCAGGTCTGTCACCTTCAAGACCAGGCTTTTCCCTTTAGACTTGTGTAGGGCTTGTAAATAGGGCACATCCAACAGGCAACTAATGTAATGTTCAGGTTGTATTTTCCAAACAAAGGAGGCAGGGAAAGATGCATCATGTTTGAAGGCACATACAGCGGATGGTGTCTTTGGAGACTTCTTGTGACCCTTGAATGCTACGTTGTGTCAAGGACATTTTCCGGAAGAGGAGCTACAATTATCCAGGAAGGTGGGGCCCTTGAGGACTGGCCAGAAAGATTTGATTGGGGGTAGGGGGAAGGCCAGTTGGAATTGCTAAGATCCCTTAATGGATTCTTGGTCCTTATCAGTGGGAGTCTGGTCCCAGGAGTGAAAGAGATAAGATAATGAGTTAGAAAACAATTGGTTAAGTACTTTCTAGGTGCCAGGCCTTTGAGCTAAGTACTGGGGATACTGTGAGGTAAAATGTAGCACCCATTCTCTAGGAACTTAAGAGTCTTTAGACTACATAAACAACCCTGTACTGATATATAGGATTAATGGGAGAAAATCACCTGAGAGACTATTAAAAGAAATCAGGAAAGGCTTCTTGTAAGATGCGCAATTGTAGCTGACACTTGGAAGAAGCCAGGAAGCTGAGATGAATCTAGACTGGGAGACAGCAAATAAAAATATCTGGAGTCAGGAGAAGTAGTGTCTCATGTAAAGAAAATTAGGAAGGGAAAGGTTATAAAGGATTGTAAAAGCCAAACAGAATCTTGGAAATAATAATGACTTGGTTGAATAATGGTCAAACTTTGACTTTAAGTTCAGTTTGGCAATTGGGTAGAGCTTGCATTGGAGTGAGGAGAGACTTGGGTGGGATGGAGCTGACAAGCATTTACTAAGCACCTACTGTTTGCCAGGCATTGTGCTGATTGCTTTACAAATATCTCATTTGATACTCAAGAACCGAGGTAGATGCTATTATTATTCCCATCTTGCAAATGGAGGAGACTGGTTAAGACTTGCCTAGGATCACACTGATAGGAAATATCTTTGGCTGGAAATGAATTCAGGTCTTCCTGATTCCAGGCCCAGTGTTTCCAATGATTCCAGTGATTACAGGCACTGCATGAGTTGACACCAGTCAGTAGACTATTGCAGCAGTTCAGGCCTGAGGTGATAGGGTCTACACTAGGTTATCATTATCAGAGGAAAGAAGCAGGCAGTCAGCGCGCGCGCACACACACACACACACACACACACACACACACACACGATGAATGGTGCAATTTGAATTCAGGAATAATTTGACTTACTGTTCCACCATTAGCACTTGCTTTTACATTTGTACATATCTTCAAGTATAGACATGTATACAAGGAATATTCACTAAAATTTAATTTGTGCTTTTCTTTAAAATTGTTAAAAATGAATAACAATTAGCATGATTCTTTTTGTGAAATACTGAGGGGAAGCAAATCAGTAAAATACTGGCATGTTTTAGATGCTGAAAAGCATGGTTGGGAGAAGATGTTTGGAAATTTGGCAAATCCTAGTAGCTCTTGGGGGTAGAGAGTGGAGGGAGGAGTTCAGATTTTTTACTTTGGAAATTAGTAGGTAGTAAATGTGCAGTTGTTTTGCCCCCTTCTCTCTAATACCCTTTGATAAAGAGGAGAATTAAAACCTATATTCAAAATGAATGATGTGATAAGGACTGAATACTTTGTGTTCTAAATTTTTCTCCCTCTCATCTCCCTCTCCCCAAGACCAAAGGCAATCTGATATAAGTTAAATATGTGCAATCCTTTTAAACATATTTTCATAGTTGTGCAAGAAAAATCAGATTGAAAGAGGAAAAAAACATGAGAAAGAAAAAACAAACAAGCAAAAAAGGTGAAAATACCATGCCTTGATCCATTTTCAGTCTCCATAGTTCTTTCTCTGGATACAGATGGTATTTTCCACACCAAATCTATTGGAGTTGTCTTGAACATTGTTGAGAAATCCATGTCCATCACAGTTGATCTTATAACATAATCTTGCTGTTCCTGTGTACAATGTTCTCTTGTTTCTACTCACTTCATTTAGCATCAGTTCATTTAAGTCTTTCTGAAATCATCCTGCTGATCGTTTCTTACAGAACAATAATATTCCAGAATATACATATACCACAACTTATTCAGCCATTCTCCAACTGATGGGCATCCACTCCATTTACATTTCATTGCCACCATAGGAAGAGCTGCTGCAAACACTATTGCACATGATCCTTTATGATCTCTCTGGGATGTAGGCCCAATAGTGAGACTGCTGGATCAAAGGGTATGCACAGTTTGCTAGCCTTTTGGACATAGTTGCAGATTGTTTTCCACAGTGATTGGATCAGTTCACGACTCCACCAACAATACATTAGTGTCCCAGTGGAAATATATTTTTAAACAAAAATAAATTTAGTCTTTGTAGGAAGCATGCACACATAACTGATAAAAAAATAAACCCTTTGGTAGCATGCAAAACAAAATGCTTTGTGAGGTCATAGCAGAGACTTCCTTGGACAGTATTTCAGTTGGATTTTTAAAGCACGGTTAGCATTCCTTTGGGAAAAAAGAGAAAAAGAAGACTGTGGTTGAGCAGCAGAGGCATAAAAGTATAGGGTGTATGTTTGTTGGTAACTCATGGAAGGTGGAGTGGGCTAGGCCTGGAAAGCAGGGGACCCCTGCTGAGTGCAGAAACATTAGGAAGCTTAGAAGTCCAATAAGGAAAAAAATGGCATGGTCAGTTCTGTCCTTTAAGAAGAGTAGTTTTTTATTGTGTAAAGGGATAAATTTTGGCTTCAGATTACGGAGATTGAATGCCATTGTTGGAACTGATGTAGTCAGAGTGAAGTTTGGAAGGGCAGGTAGAAATAATAAATTTTATTTTGGAGTAGTTGAGTTTCAGGCTCAGTAGGACATCCAGGTAGAGTATGTCTAGTAGGAGTGTTGATTAGTTTAATATGGAGAGGTGGCCTGAAGATGGTTGAATGAGCCTGGCTCTGGAGTCAGAGGACTAAGCCTCAGACCCCACTTCTTAGGCTTATACCCTGGGTGATCTGCAGTAAGTCAGTGTAATTCTCTGAGCTTCAGTTTCCTCCTCTGTAAAATCAGGAGGTTGGACTGAATACTCTCTGAGATCCCCTCCACAACTGTGATCCTATATACATCCACCTTCTGACAGTCCAGATTCTGTGGGCTTTGGTGAGGAGAGGATGTTGAAGGAAGTAATAGCCAAGTCCAGTTTTTAATGCTTATTTAGTATGGAAATTAATAATGTTTGTAACTAGCGCTTTGTTTTTTTTTTTTATTCTCTCCCTAGTCATCCTAGTTAGTAATATTTTCTCTTCTTTGAAATTACTTTGAATGTATTATGTACTTGTTAAATTTAATTTCTCATTTGACTCCTTACAACAATGCTTTGAGACCAATTAAGTTACCCTAATTTCACAGATGAGAAAACTGAGGTTCACAAAAATGAAATGATTCCACAGATAAGAAGCTAGCTGAGTCAAAACCTAGCTTAGTCCAGGACCAGAAATTTCTTTAATCCAGCACAGCTACTTCATGGTGAGTGTCCTTTCTAAATCCCTATTTTGTTATTGTGAATAACAAAATTAAGACTGATGATAGCACATGTGATCTAAAATTTGTTAACACCATTCATTTATTCCTTTTCCCTGGCTAAGTGATTTAACCTCTTTCTGCCTCTGTTCCCTCATCTGTGAAGTAGGGATAATAATACCTCCTGAAGTTGTTGTGATGATGAGATATTTGTAAAGTGCTTTGCAGTCCTTAAAGTACTATATAAATGCTGGCTACAATAGTAATATAATTATCACTCTTTAAAGTAGATACTTTTGTTGCTATTTTTTATTCTTTATAAAGCTGTTAGCAAGGTATCTTAGAATCATAGACTTTTTTAAAAATAAAATTTTGTTGATGTCTTTTGTTCATACATTGCCTGAGTTATGAGTTACTCCTGAGAGCCATTTCATACAACACACACACACACAGATATATATATGTACATAAACACACTCAAAAAAGTAGAAGAAAAAATAAGTCAGCAAAAATAATCAATACATTGACAAAGGCTGAAAATACACATCATATTTCATGCCCACTTTTGCAGAGGAATAAGGAAAAGGGTTTTTTAAAATAGCTCTTCTTAAACTACATCACAATAACTATAAGAATCACAGAACAATTCAAAGTGAATATTGCAGAATACCATAGAATAAGTACAGTGAAAAAGAACATAGTCTCTTCATAATTGGAAAGAGTACGAGAACTGACCCACTTCTCATCTAATGCAAGAATCCTTTCTTCCACATCCCTGCCCACTAGTCATCTAGCCACTGCCTGACCCCTTGACGGATCCTGCCCACTTTATTGTTAGGTAGCTCTCTTTTGGAATAAAAAATAATTGCCTCAGTGTGATGTCTACTCACTGTTCCTTGTTTTGTACTCTGCATCATGGAGAACAAGTCCTTTTTTCTATTGCAGACATTCCCGCATTGGGAATAGGGAATTTCATTCTTTGTATTTGTATCCCAAATTATGTATGAAACTTAGGTCTTTAATAAATCTTGGTGGTGCACTGGGTCTGGGGTCAGGAAAAGCTAGGTTCAGATCCAGCTCCAAGGCATCACCCAGCTGTGTGACCTTGGGAAAGTCACTTAATTTCTGTCTGCCTCAGTTTCCTTAATTGTAAAAGATGGATAATAGCACCTACCTCACAGGGTTGTTGCGGGGATTAAATGTGTTTAGCACAGTGCCTGATACCTAGTAAGTGCTTAATAAATGTTCCCTTTCCCTTGCTGTAATATTTGAAGACTGATCCTATCTCCTCTAAATCTTCTCTTTAGTATAAATATTCCTCATTACTTCAGCTGATCCTTATGTGACCTGGTTTTCAGTCCTTTCACCATAATAACTCAAATTCCTATAGAAATTTTGAATTTAACAAAGTACTTTATTCACAACAAACCTATACGATTCCCATTTTGTAGATGAGGAAACTCAAAGAAGTGAAACAATGTGCTTAGGTTCCCAATAGCTGGAAAGTGTCAAATATCAGTGTTGGACTAGAATCCACTTATTCTTAATCCTAGTACTATTTCCGCTATATCATACTTCTCAAAAAAAAAAAAAAAAAAGAGTTAAGAGAAAAATATCATTTTTATGATTTGAATGATTCTTTAAAATTTACATTCCATGATTAAGGAAGTGCTTTATTCTAACCTGTTTGCTTTTCCTGTTCTCTCCCTTTCTTTCTCTCTCTCCGTCTGTTCCTGCCTTTCTCCTTCCCTCTCTATCTTCCTCTGCCCTTCCTTTATCCCCCCTTTCTCTTTCCCTCTCTTTCTCTGTCCACTTCCCTTTCTCCATCCTCTTTTCTCTCTTTGTCATCTTCTATCCCCCCCTCATTTTCCCTCTCCTTCTGTCTCTTTCTCCCCACCCTCTCCCCTTCTTCCTCTGTCCCCTCTCCCCCAAGACTCATGGAAGTTCTATTCTAATGTACTTTGCTTATGAACATTTTAAAAAATAAATTTGAATTTTAGTTTTATTAAGCATTTCATTTTTCTCTTTTCTGTGGAGATAGAAAGGGAGAGGGATAGATAGGAGAGAGAGAATAATAAAATTCTTGTAACTCGCAGAATCAAGCAAAAATAAATTCCCATATTGACCATGTTCAATAATGTGTCTCATGTATATTGGTCCATCATTTTTCTTCTATCAGGTGCCCTCTGGAATCATTATGGATCATTTCACTGAAAAATTTTTTTAAGTCTTCAAAACTGCTTATTGTTGTTTTAACAACATTGATCTTAGCCTATAAATGGTTCTCCTAGTTATTGTCTCTCTCTTCACTTTATATCAATTTAACATTACAGAAAATAGTATTATATATCTCTTGCTTAATGAGTAGTAATTGTTTAACAAGACACTTGAGAATTTCGTTTTCTGGGTTAAGGTTGTGGGTGGGTGAAACAACACAGAAGAGGCCGTGAAGTGGTCAGTCCATCAGCTTGTCTTTGTTTCAATGCTGCCTTGATCTTTTAAGAGACTGAGGATGGCATTTTCTGGGGGATTTCCCTAAGAGTCTGGGCTTTTTCAGTCAGATGACTACCTAGTGTAGTTTGTACTTCTTTTATCTCCCACCCCTGGGATGGCCAAACAGCCACAGTCACTTTTACTCTTAGCACATTCCACTTAGAATTTGATTGGAGGCAACTCGGGGAGTGGTTAATGGCTTCTACTGCTAGAGAGATGTCAAGGTTCCCTAGAAACATTAGTGGAATTCTATACAGCCGAAGGGGTTTTTGTTTAATTTAGGCATCTTGACTTGAACCATATTGAAGCATCACCCAGATCCCCCAAATCTATTATCGCTTCTAAAGCTTGAGTAGTTACAGACTGCCTAGGACTGACTATACCTGAAATGTGCACCAAAGCAAGTCAGAGAAGTCTGGCTATCAAATAAATCATCCCCCCCAAACCAGTCTTGCTGCTTCCATTTACAAGTTTGTGGAGAAGTCTTAAATAAAGCTTTAAAAACTAATCAATAACATTTTATAGTGCTCTCTTTTAGATATATATGTATGCACATATATGTGTGTGTATATCTATATCTATATATATGTATCTATCTATCTATCTACATAAATATATATAATCCATCAAAATTTAATGTACTTTTCATGGTGCATTTATATGATTTAGTTCTGTTCTATGGACTTAAAGCAGTGCTGTCATTTATTGAAGCCCCTTTCCCTTGTTTTGTCCTCTTTTTTTTTTTGGCTCTTACAAGGAGTCATGGGATGATGGATTTGGAAATGATCTCATATATCATATAATCCAGTCCATTTTTTTTTTTTTTTATATTAAAGTCCCTGTTTTACTGATGAGGATGGTGAATCTTAGTTTACCAAGGTCTTATAGCTCAAAATTGATGAAGACAGAACTCAAGTGAAACACTTCTCACTCCAAGTAAACCCATTGACTTTCCCCACTATGCCATATTGTTTCAGTGTTCCTACTCTGATAGTTTTGTGGTAGTACTTAAGAGTAAATAGTCATTACATATAGTTTCCAATTATTGTCACAAATAGAGCAGCTTTGAATATTTTTATATAGAAAGGATATCTTTTTCCCCTTTAAATGGTATTTTGGGAATAATATCAATGGAATTGATGAGCCAAAAGGTTTGTGACTGTGTATACTGCTGTATGGTTATTCAAAAAATTTACACAACCCTGCAGCCCTATCAATTGAGTATTCCTGTGTCTCTTTCCTCGTGACTCACCACCTTTGGACTTTTTTATTTTTAAAAAATATAGTTGCTATTATTATAGGTATAAGGGTGATAGCTTAAGATAATCATAATTTGTATTTGTACTTTAAACAAGAACAAAGCCAATTCATTTATTTGTAATTGTTTACACTTAAAAATGAATATCAATGTGTCCATAAAAGCTTATTACTCTGTGTCTGTCTTTTGTCAATCTCTGTGTCTATTTTTTCTTTTATATAATTATAGTGTACAGACTGTCCTTGTTCTGTATTCTTTTCACATTACTTAATATAAGTCCACATTTTTTTATGGGCCTTGTAGTCATCCTGTTTAATGGCACAAAGTGGAACTGTTCTCTGTCCGGATGAGACCACACAAGAGGATATGAACAGGTTAGACTCTGCTCAGAGGAAGGCAGTACAGGGAAAGATTGCTGCAAGGATTGGAACTAGCAGTGTGTTTAACTTAGAAGATTTAGGAGGATTGTGATCCTTGTTTGTAAGTATTTAAAAGTCTGATAATCTGAATTAGATTTAACATGCTTCTTCCCTCCCTTCCCCAATGTCAGTAAAGATCATTTCCCCCCCTCTTCTTGTGGGATTCATAGCTCCCTTCAGAACTCAATTTAGGACACTTCCTCTCCAGTTTTCCACCTATACTAAAATAACTGTATATTTTGTATTTATTTAGCCTGTAGAATGCATGCTCTTTGGAACTAAGAACTATTTTCTTCTTTTGTATCCTGGCTTGTAGTTAGATAGTATAGGTACTTTTGCCTGTTGGATTGTTTGGCCTCTGAGGGGAGTCGTGGAGTGGACATTGCCTAGAGCCAGGCTTAGGTTGGATCTAAAGAATTCTATCCAACGATTAAAACTAGATTTAGTGCTTTGAGCGACTTTCCCTTTATTGGAAATAAAACTTTTAGCAAAAGTTGGATGACTACTTGAATATTTGTTTTATTAGGAATTCTGTTAAGTACAGATGTGATTCTTTGATATACCAGTTTATTAAATTGTTCAGTTGTTGGATATTTAGGTTGTTTATAGCTTTATGATATCAAATAATGTTAGATGTCTTTTCAACATTTCCCCCCCTTTATAATATTATTTGGATGTCCGAGTAAGATTGCTTTTATATTCTGTTGCATACTGAAAAATTGCTCTCAAAAATTGGATCAGTTTTCAGTTCTACTAGTACAGGATTTGTTTCTTTACAGCCCCTTAAATTTTATTACCTTTAATTATTATTGCCATTTTGATGATAGCGGACTAGCATTTTGGCTATTTATTTATTTATTTTATTGCTTTATTCATAAGACCGAATACTTTGTTTACAAAGTCCTATTTTGTACGTTTGTTCGCATCCTTTGAAAAATGAGTTAACATGTAAAGGATTTTTATAAACCTTAAAATGCTTCGTAAATGCTAGTTTGTCAGTTTTATTATTATTAGCCACTTTTTGGGAACAGAATATGCATATGTGTTTCAGTTCCTTCTTGATTTTAGACGTTTTAAGTTTTAGGCGCTGCCTCTTTGGGAACCTCGGTAGGTCTATGTAAAGCAGCTTTGGGCACTCCAGGAGCTGTTGATCCTCCTCATCCCAGGGGGCGGCCAAGCGGGTCGGAGGCAGCCCGGTGCTTCTGCGGGGTCTCTCGGGCTCTCCAGAGTTTTCCTTCTCCAGTCTGGCGTTTAAACTGCGAGCGTAGTTCCCACTGTAACTTTCCAAGGAGAGCTTGCTGGATTCTTGCATAAACTACCCGAAGAGACAGTAATGTTGTCATACAGACGTCTTTGGCAACCAATCAGAAGCAGCGAAATTATCTTCAATTTTTTAAATGGAACTCTGACGACCAATGAGCGGCGCCCGGGCTGGGTGAGGTGCCCACCCCGCTGTATAATTACGAGAAAAGCTTTGCCGCGGCCTGTGTAGCCCCTCGGGGCCGTGCCCGGGGGCTACGGCGCCCGTGCTGGGGTGCTTAGCCAGCAGCCTCGCGGCGCCGCCTGGGGCCTCTCGGCCGGGCCTCCGCCACTGACCCCTGCTCTGCTTCTCAAGGTAACTTTAAAACAGGAAGTGTCCGAAGGAGGGCCCTGATGACGCGCAGGAGCCAATGGCGACGGCGCGGCCGTCTCCGGGAGGGTGGCGCGGCCAATGAGGCGGCCGGAGGCGAGGCTCGGTGTCAAATAGCAGGATAGATTGAATGCCTTTGCCTGTTAAAGTGGAAGGAGGCTGCAGGGCTCCGGCGGAGGCCGCCTCGGAGTTTTTCACTGAGGCAGGGGTCAGCTGAAAGACAAAGAAAAATGGCGAATAGTTTGGTGGGGGGGCCGCCGTTCGCCCTCGCCCCGGAGTGGACCTTCCCGGCTCCTGGCTCGGCATCTCCTGCGCCTTTTGTTTCCTCCGTCCTTGGGGGGGGAGGGCTAGCAGTGACTTAATTTCTCCCTGTCCGAGGAGAGATATAAATAGCTCCATGTAAAATTAATGCAGTTCCCGGTAAGTTTCCTTCTTTGTTTTCTGTTGAAATGATCGAAACTGTTTTGGCCTCGCCGAGTGTAGACAAGTTGCACTGTTTCAGAAAATGGCCCCTTTGCATTCCGTGCATACTTCCCGGCGCACCTCCTGCCCCTGGCTCCTCAGTGGAGCTCCTGCATGCCCTTCAGGAAGGGGAGGGGGGGAGGTGAGATGGTGGGGGGGGTTTAAAAATTTTTTTTGCCTAGTTCAGTGTGAAGAGTAGATCCCTGAAGAAAGATTAATCATTTCCCAAGGAAGCAGCAGTCAAACACTTAACTCTGTGCATTGGGCAAACCAAGAATTAGCTGAACTATTTTCCAAATAATGTTCCTTTGTTTCAGTGTGAGGAAGCTGTGTATATACCATAGAATATCCCGGACTGTCCAGAAGGGCTTTACTGGAGGTGAGGTGTTCTAGAGCTCTGCAAGCCTATAGTTTTCAAACTGGGAAGGGGCTGTTCTGAATTTTTTGGGGGAAAAAATGAGTATTCCTACTTAAGCTTCTGGGTGTCACGGTGAAGGCCTTGAATTCACCCAGAGAAAATCTTTCGGAACTTTGTTTTAACCCACCTGTCCCTTGTTCTTAAAGACACTAGTAAATCTAAGTGGCCGAATTTCCTATTTTACACACATTGACGCTTAGACACATACAGTTCTCTGCTGTATCTTTCCAGTAACTGAATTTGATACATTTCTTTCATATCTTCTTTCCCTCCCCCTCCCCTTTTAAAAAATTTCCCAGAAAGGTTTGTTATACCGCACTAAATAGATTCTGTGATTTTTCTGGTGACTTGGAAAGTTGAGTCTAGGCAACTCAGTCTCTTGTCCTTGCAGAAGCTGATAGATTTTTGCCTGTGAGGGGATGTGAAGCCAGTGCGAGTTGCTAAATCTCACCAGCTAGGTGGATAATGAAATCTTCCATTCTTTGTATAAACCTCCACAAAATGCTTGACAAATATAAGCAACCCGTTGTTTTGTTTCTTATTTGCAAATAAGGAATGAAGGTCACTGGAACATGCCTGCAGTAGAGCAAGCATTACAAGAAGCTGAATACCAGCAAGGACAGTCCCAGGAGAGGAAAAGAGCAGAACTATGCAATTGTCTGGGCCCGAAGAGGGCATTCCCCCTCCTTAAAGTCCGGGACTTAGGACTTAGCCAGAAGGAAAGACCTGGGTTTGTATTTGGGCATCTGTGATTGGAACAGCAGTGCCATCAAAGTTACTGGAAGCAGGCCTCAGACGTTAGTAAGAGTGACCTTGAAATACTGCTGCTGGAGTTAAAGCATGAAGGACAAAGTTTGTTTATACAGCTTTGGATTGAAAAGCTGGATCAAAGATGAAAAGAGAGAGGGGACTTGGGGTGTTTGGATGGAAGGGTCAGTAGGAACAGATTATAGATTCAAATTAGAATTCCAAGTCAGACAGTCATTATGCTTTCAATCTTTTTTCACTTCTCTTTCCCTACCTTCATTACAAAGTCTAAAACTGTTAGATAGGATATTTGAGTGGGCTGCGTAACATAGATTTATTCTTAGTCTATAGAAGTTTGGCCCTGAGTGGTATTTTAAGAGTTCAGAATAGTTTGGTTTATCAAACTTCTTTTGGAGAGTTGGAATGCTTATCTTCACATAAGAAAATGGCCATTCTGGGAAATTAAGTAGGCACTTGGAAACAAGTAGATTTTACCAGGGAGATCTGAAAGGGGTTTTTTTTTTTTTTTTTCAGGGGAGTCGAAGTCTGAAGGTGAAGGAGGGCTTTGGAGTGGGGTGTATTCTAACTCCTTCCAGCAGAAGTCCAGGACTGTTCAGGGGAGTCGAAGTCGAAGGTGAAGGAGGGGACAACGAGAGAGGCCTAGACAAAGCAGCCTACGGGGACCCAAAACTTTGGGTAAGCACCAAAAGATATTCAGTAAGCCTTGTGGGGGAAAGAGTTAGCATTTGGACTTTGTGGTCACTAAAAATCCTTTCCATTATATTTGATAGGCAGAAACCTTTTAAAGAGGGTTCTTTCAACACTCTTGGCAGTCTTTTCCAGACATATAGATAATCTCTCAGGGAACCAGAGCTTGCAGTGGGAGTGAGACTGCCTCCAGAGTCTTTGGAGAGATGGAAGAATTTGTTGTTTGATTTTGACTCTAGCTAGGCCAGGCAGATCTAGTTATTGGAGGTTAAAAGTGTAATTATAGTAGATGTGACTAGATCCAGGCATTTCTCCCAAGGAATCAGGGGAAATCTGGCTGAATTTGAATTCTTTTAAAAGTTTATTAGAATTGGGATTGCTCTTCTTCTCTCCCTCCCCCCAATTCCTATACATCATCACTGGAAAGAGAACAGAGACAATATAGTTTTCAATTCTGTTTATACAGATGTTTCCTCATACTTTTAATTTGAGTTTGCATAGACTACATACTGTGTAAGCAGTTTCCCCTTGAACCATACTGATCTGCCCTTGATAAAAATGAGGGCCGTGTAGTGTAGTAGAAAGAGTTTGGAGTGTAAGCACAATCTGAGCTTGTCTCTCACCGACTTTGCCACATATTGGTGCTCAGGACACCTTGGACATGTTTTTCTCTTTGGTCCTGTCTCTTTTTTTCAAAAGAGGATTCTACAAAATCCCCTCTAAGGACCTTCCCCTACTCTAAATCTAATGATTCTGTGAATAGAAGGGGTTGGGTTTGATGTTGTTTGACCTTGGTTAGTTGTATTATAAACCTCAAGAATTTTTCAGAGGGTGATTGTGAAGAAAGCTTTTTGTAAACCATTAAACACTACGAAAATGCTATTTTGTTGAGGTTTGTAGATCTCGTGGCTCTTGTTTCAGTAGTTAAAGGTATTGTTATATTTTCTACATTCAGACCAAGTGTGGGTGTTTTTTGTTTAGTTTCATTTCAGTCCCTGTATTTATGAGCTTATTTGAGCCAAGTTTAGGATACAGTAGCTATCACTTCTTTGGTTAATGAGGAAACGAACTTTTTAAAGTTGGTTTCTCTTTAGGACCTGAGTATTCTCCCAAATACCTCATCTGCCTAGAACTATGTATCAGAGTAATATGATGAAGATCTGTGTATATATTTTTTAAAAGGAATTTTGCTATTTGTTCTTGGAGTCAGGGGTAGGAGAGTGGTTTATGATGTATTTCACTTCCTGTCCTATTAAGCCACTTCCTATAAAGGCTGGTCAGCTCAGATACCTCCATTCCTTGGCTGGAAATAACTGTTAGGCTGCATGCCTTTTGGTGAGACTTGCATGGGCCTCTCTATAAATTAAAACCCTTTGGATAAAATGGGTTGGGTTAGCTTGGAAATATGTTTTATAAAACAAGATAGAAAGGAGCCTTATTCTCTTTGGAACATTCTGGCATTTGGATCTTGCTCCTGCTATGGGGAGAATGCTACTTCTGTTTACCCTCACTTATCCTGAGAGTGAGTCCAGCTTCCTCATTGTTTCCAGGAGTGATGTCTGTCCAGATAAAGGAGTAAAAACCATTTTTACACAGCTCACATTGAGAAAGTGCTTCCCTCAGAATAAACCCATGAGATACACACTACAAGTCTTATGTCATCTCTGTTTTACAGATGGGGAAGCTGATGACGCTGAGGCTCAGAGATTAAGTGACTTCCCCAAGGTCACCCAAGTAAGTGTCCAAGCCAGTACTGGAAGCCAACCCTCTGCCTTCTCATGGCCCCACCCTGCCCCGCCTCTCAGCCTAGGCATTAAGGAATGGTTGTCCTGGAAAGGGGCCATCCACCACCTGTAAGGCAGCTCTTGTTGGAGGGAATGGGACTGGTCCTTTGTCACAGAACTAACTAGGCTAGCAATCTGGGCCTCTGGAGTTCCTCAGCCTCCTTCTTCAGGAAGCCTTTCCCAGTCTGTCTTCATTCTAGTATCTATGTTGAATATTTCACTGTCATCTTGTCGGGGTATAGCTGTTTGAGCAGGAGCTGTCTTTTGTCTCTCTTTATATCCCCAGTACTTAAGCACCGGGAGTGATCCATAGGAAACAATAAAGCTGATTGACCACACAGGTTTGCTTCCAGTTGTTATACTTGTCATCCACAACTAAAGAATATGCCTGACTTTATTATTTAGGATTTAGGCCTGGAGCCTAGTCACTTTACAGAAGAAACATCTGAGATTTACACCGGGGAAGGAACTTGGTTGAATTTGTGGAAGCCAGGGTCTGAACCAGATTCTAAATGTGATGAAGTTTTACAGAATGCTTTACTGGTGTTCCCATATCAATCTCCCAGCAACCTTGTGATACAGATTGTATTGTAGGTATAATTACTCTCATTTTACAGATTAGAAAAGTTTTGCAGACTTCAAAAAGACAAATGACTTCTTTGGTATTGCAGGGTTGATGAATGATGGGCAATCCAGGAATGTTGACTCCAAGATATGGTTTAGATTTGTAGTATTTAGTTCCATCGACTTATACATGGAAACACTAATAATAATGATGTTAATAATATGCCCATGTTATGTAGGGGTTTTTCAAGTATTTTTCTTATAGTCTGTGAGGTAGGTGATGTAAGGGACAAGATCCTCATTTTACAGTAAGAAAACTGAAGATGATTTCTAAGTGCTTTGTAGGCTGGTTATGTATTGAGAAGGGTGGTGGCTTCCTAAGTCACCTTCCTTCGTCTGGGCTGTTTGTTTCTTCACCCTGACCCCAACTTTTTTTAAGTACAGTTGAACAATGTTGCCTTTTAACTTCTAGGGCATGTGAACAGATGGGAGAATGCAATTAGTAGAAAGATCTCAAGTGCAAGAATCTGTATATTCTCTTGTTAACCTATTCCTGAGGGCAGCTCAGAGTAGTGGGGGATGGCTTGGGAGATCAGGTATGGCATTTGCTGTGTGATACATGGCATCTCCTTTCTTAGCGTCAGCCTCCTCCACTGTAGCACGGGGGCAATGATGTTGGAACTGCTCACAGTGATATTTTAGGGAAGGTTTTGTCAGCTTTAGAGCACTAGAGAAATGGTGAGGTGGAAGGTGGTGAGAAAGAGATGAGATATGGGAAGTGTGTTGTAGAATTCGGGAGGCCTAGACTTAAAACTTGGTACTTCTGTTTGGACTGGGTACTGGAGTTCTGCCTCAATTTCTCATTCTGTAAAATGGAGGTGAAAATATTTGCATTATTTATCTCAGAGCTATTGGGAGAATCTAATGTCAAAATGAATAAGAAGTGCTCCATGAAATATAATTGTGGTTGTTACTAAAATTCTTTTAGATAGCAAAACTCCCCTTCTCCCTCATTTGGGAGTATCCTGGGTTTTAGTTATTTCTTCTAAAATCAGCATAGAGACTAATGGTGACCACCTGGCTGAGATAGCCCAGATGCTGGACAACCTTCTTCCCACCCCCCACTCCCTACCACCACCACTACTCCCCTCCCTCCTTAGAAGGAAGTAGAAAATTTGTGCTTAGGACACCTGTATGGGAATCAAGCTTTATGAATAACACAGTTGTCAGGGAAACTCGTTTGCAAAATCCCTCCTTAAAATAGTCTAATACTGTGAGGCAATAAAAAATTACAATTCTTTTAATTCATTCTTTTATAAAAAAAATGGAGATTTTATTTAGGGAGAGAGCAAGTGCCAAGTACCAATCCCGATAAAGCCCTCTTGAATTGCCCTAGTGAAAAAAACCTTGGGTTTGGAATTGAAAGGACCTAAATCAAAATCCTGACTGATGGGAACATGTCATTCCATCTTTGGAGGCTTCAAGTCTTTAGCATCACTTGTTCTGTTCTTTGGCTTTTCAGAGTAGCTTTGTCTAAAAGTTTCAATTTCTGGTTACTAGAACCTTGAAAGGTCTAGTAACAATTTTATTTATGAAATATTGAATTACTAGTTTGGAGAGCCAGAGTGGCAGAGAGACCAAGAGGCTTATTGTGGAATTCAAAAGACCTAAGTCCAGACTTAACTTCAGCATTAGTAGATATGTGACTTTGTACAGATTGCTTCAGTCTGAGGCTCTTTTTCCTAATTGGTCAAATGAGGGAATTGCAGAGAGGAGGTGGTATGAGTTGACGTAGATGATTTTTGAGATTCCTTGACCATATGGTCTCTAATGCTCCTTTGAGTTTTGTGAAGTGTGTAAACATTGTAAATGTCTGCATCCAACTGTGGTTGTTGAGAACTTAGTGGTATGTCCACAGTTTCCAGAAATTCAATTTGTTTCGCAGTCAATTATTTCAGCTTTCCACTGAGTGTGAATTCTAATTTTTAGAACTTCTGTAGTTTTGTAGTTACAATTTATTCATTTGGTCACTTTCCACTGGTGGTATTCTTATATCTCCTGTTTCTTATGTTTCACCCTTTAAAATCCTGTGATACTTCTGTGGTGCTCGATGGAGTGGTTTTTTTTTTTTTTTTTTTTTTTTTTTTTTTTTTTAATGAAAAGAGTTTGCTGTGAATGCTTGTTATGATTCTGCCCTTAGGAAAAGGGAGATCTGAAGGAGGAGTGGAGGGAGGGAGGCCCTCTCTAGGGTAAAGGAAAGGTAAAATGAAAAAAGCTTGGTAAATGTTTAACTTTTAAAAAGTAATGTAACTTAGCCTCTGACCTTGTACTGCTTGGTTCAAAGGAAGAAAGGAGACTGAAGTGACCAGAGCAAAGAGCATGGGGTTATAGAATGTTGGGACTAGAAAGAATCATATAATGCATTACATACTCAGAGGTGGAAAGGACTTTAAAGATCCATTAGATTCCTTTTTTCTTGGCAGTAATGCTTTCTGTGGTCACATTTCCACAGACACAGTTACCTAAATAAATAATACAGGGAGAAACCATTCTCTGTGCTGAAATATTCAGATTAAGCAGCCAGTTTTCACTGAGAACTGGGGTTGTGTTATATAGTTCTGAGCATGGAGTTACTACTAAATTTGGGCATTTATGTATATAAAGGATTGAGTGCTGAATGCAGAGAAGTGTCAGTTATGTCCCATGTCATGATTCTCCTTTGCAACCAAAGCCTTCCAAATTTCACTTCTCAGGAGAGGTTAGACAGTTTTCCCCTGAGTTTAGAATTAGAGAAGTTTCTCTATACACATCTCTGACTTACAAAGACCCAGCTTTGGGGCTGGCTTGCTTTGAATTCCTGCTATGCTGAGTTGGGGCTGACACTACCTAGGTTAGTCTTCCAAAGCCCCAAACCATAACACTGCACATAAAAATACCTAAAACAGACCACAGGCAGTAATTTCACCACAAATCCTCAGCAAGTAATTTATAGTCCCATGAACAGGCAAACACGAAAGAGTGGCAGGCACATACAGATAGTAAATTACTGGAAACTGGAGGGTTGGTTCCATCCAGGGGATTTAGCAGGGCTTTCAACACGAAGGACTATATTTAGATTCAGAGAAGAACATAGTGCTCATAATATTAATTTCTAGGCTAAGCATTTCATAATTATCCTCAACATCAAATCTGAAATAAGGACAACAGCAGGCTGATGACAGAACAGTGGTGCTCAACTTCAAGCCATGTTATCTGATTGCAGTGACCAAGGCTGCATGACTGTTTCTTCCTCATTAGCTAATGGAACATGCCCATTAATGAAAGCTCTCAGAAAAGGTTGGTTAACCAATATGAGAGAAACAGTCCTAGCTTTGTCTCGGTCCTGCCTCAAAAAACTCAACTAGAAATGGAAGTGGAAGGTATCTTGGGACCATCCAATCTAGTCCACACCCTTCATTTTGAACAGGGAAACCAAGAGCCAGAGGAAAAGGGATTTACCCAGAATTACTCAGCAGAATAGTACAGTGTGCTGCACAGAATGCTAACCTGGAGTTGGAAGACCTGGTTTTTAGTTCCCTTTGTCCTACATACTTTGTAACCTTGGGAAAACTCTTTTCCTTCTGGGACTCTAGGGTGTCGTATCTAGGCCACCATCCTGGAGTCAGGGAGACCCGAGTTCAAATTTGGCTTTAGACTCTTACTTGCTGTACAATGCTTCAATTTATTTCTGTCCACCTTAATTTCTTCAACTGTAAAGTGTAGTTAAAAATAGTACTTACTTTCCAGTGTTGTTGTGAAGTTTTTTTTTTTTTTTAATTTTAATTTTATTTTATAATTATAACATTTTTTTGACAGTACATATGCATGGGTAATTTTTTACAACATTATCCCTTGCACTTACTTCTATTCAGATTTTTTCCCTTCCTCCCCCAACCCCCTCCCCCAGATGGCAAGCAGTCTTATATATGTTAAATATATTACAGTATATTCTAGATACAATATATGTGTGTAGAACCGAATTTTTTGTTGCACAGGAAGAATTGGATTCAGAAGGTAAAAATAACAGTTTACATTCATTTCCCAGTGTTCCTTTTCTGGATGTAGCTGGTTCTGTCCATCATTAATCAATTGGAATTGGATTAGCTCTTCTCTATGTTGAAGAAATCCACTTCCATCAGCATACATCCTCGTACAGTATCATTGTTGAAGTGTATAATGATCTTCTGGTTCTGCTCGTTTCACTCAGCATCAGTTGATGTAAGTCTCTCCAAGCCTCTCTGTATTTCTTCTGTTGGTCATTTCTTATAGAACAATAATATTCCATAACATTCATATACCATAGTTTACCCAACCATTCTCCAATTGATGGACATCCATTCATCTTCCAGCTTCTAGCCACTATGAAAAGGGCTGCCACAAACATTTTGGCACATGTTGTGAAGTTTAAATGAAATAATATTTATAAAGTATTCAGCATAGTACCTAATGCACAGTAAGTATATAATGTTTGTTTCCTTTCTCTCTTCTTGGTCCCCTTTTTCTTATCTATAAAATTAATAGGTTGGTTCAGCTAATGTTTCAGTTACACATCCTGGTAGTTGAAGACTTTGTCTTTGATATGCATATGGTACCTCCCCACTGAATTCAGCCTCATAGGTTGTAGCTAGATTTATAGGGGTTTTGCTGCAGCTCTTCCATTGCAGGTAAATTATTAACTAGTCATAGTACCAAAGCCTATATTTTCTTCAGCTCCCTTGCCACTCCTTTTGATGAGGTGGGCTGCCTGATATAGTGTCTATGTAGACTTTGGAAATTGTCATCTGTTTTATATAAGGGGATTCTGAATCTCATTGGTTTGGTTACTCTTTTAATTGGGCCCATTTATGATTTGTTATCCATTTCTTTCTGTAAATTCTCCCTCCCTCTCCTAGGACCTGAAGGACTTCCTCTAGTTTTTGTGAGTAACTGGCATGATACCTTTTATGCCATATCATTTTTTGCAATTTGTTATAGTTGACTTACTACTACTTTGTATCTTTCTGTTGACCTTTGGGTTAACATATTTTGGTTCTTGGGTTTAAGACAATAATAATAGCTTTTTCATATGCATTCCTTCAGTAAGCATTTAAGTATTGTCCTGTATTCCATACATTTTGTGAGGCACTAAGGTGTAAAGACAAAAACAGTTCTTGCTTTCAAAAAGCTTACATTCTGTTAGGACCAGGGAGAGGGGGAAACATGGACATAGATAAATCAGTACAAAATCTAGATAAAGTATAGATGAAGTAATGTTTTAGGGAGATGGAGAACACTGGTAATTGGGGTAATCGGCCTGTGCAAAGACAGGAAGATGGGAGATAGAGAACATTGTGTCCAGGGAACCTCACTCATGTTGGACATTTTGGCTAAAATGTAGACTTTGTGAAGTGGGGTCATTTGAAACCAGTCTGGAAAGATAGGTTGGAGCCAGAACATGATGGGCTTTAAGTGTCCTGCAGAGAAGTTTGTTGTTGATTCTTGAGGTGATCCAGGAACTCTTAAAGCTTTTTTATTTTTCTTCAATAGTATTTTATTTTTCTAAATATATGTAAAATTAGTTTTTAGCATTCCTTTTTTTGGTAAAACTTTTGTGTTCCAAAATTTTTCCCCTCCCTTCTTTACCTTCCCCTTCCCTAAGACAGCAAATAATTTGATAATAGGTTATACAGTACATTCTTTTCAAACATATTTCCCTATTTGTAATGTGCAAGAAAAATCATACCAGAAAGGGGGAAAAAAACACAAGAAAATACTATCCTTCAATCCATATTCAGTTTTCATAGTGCTCTCTCTGAATGCAGATGGCATTTTTTCATCTTAAGCTTATTGGAATTGCCTTGAAAATCACCACATTGTTGAGAAGAGCCAAGTTCTTCACAGTTAATCATCACATAATCTTGTTACTGGGTACACTATTCCCCTGTTTCTGATCACTTCATTTAACATCAGTTACTGTATGCTTTTCCTGGCTTTTCTGAAATCACCCTATTTATCTTTTGTTGTTGTTGTTGTTGTTGTTGAGGCAATTGGGGTTAAGTGACGTGGCCAGGGTCACACAACTAGAAAGTATTAAGTGTCTGAGGCCAGATTTGAACTCAATTCCTCCTGATTTCAGGGCTGGTGCTCTTATCCACTGTACCACCTAGCTGCCCCTGTTTATCATTTCTTAAAGAATAATAATATTCCATTTCCGTCATATAACATAACTTACTCAGCCATTCCCCATCTAATGGATATCCATTCAATTGTTGTTACAAAAAGAGCTGCAACATAGGTGCTGCCACAAACATTTTTGCACATAGGGGTCTTTTCCACTTTATGATCTCTTTGAGATACAGATTCAGGCGTGAGACTGCTGGATCAAAGGGTTTGCACAGTCTTATAGCTCTTTGTGCATAGTTCTAGATTGTTCTCCAGAATGGTTATATTATTTTCAACTCACCAACAATGCATTAGTGTCCCAGTTTTCCCACATCCTCTCCAACATTTATCATTATCTTTTTCTGTCATTCTTGTCAGAGAAGTGTGAGATGATGGTTCCTGAGTTGTTTTAATTTGCATTTCCTTAATTAGTAATGATTTAGAACATTTTTTCATGTGACTGTAGATGGCTTTAATTTTTTCATCTGAAAATTGTTCATATCCCTTGACCATTTGTCAATTGGGGAATGACTTGTATTCTTATAAATTTAAGGCAGTTCTCTATACATTTAAAAAATGAGGCCTTTATCAGAAACACTGTAAAAATTGTTTTACAGCTTTCTGCTTCCCTTCTAATCTTGGCATTGTTTCGTTTGTACAAAAACGGTTTAAATTAATGTATTCAAAATCTTTTTTGCAATTCATGATGTTCTCTAGTGCTTCTTTGGCCATAAATTCCTCCATTTTCTACAGATCTGATAGGTAGACTATCCCTTGCTCTTCTGATTTGCTTATAAATTAATCTTTTATGTCTAAATCACAAACCCATTTCAACCTTATCTTGGTTTAAGATATTAGATATTGGTCAGTGCCTATTTTCCATTTTTTCTACCAATTTTTTCAAATGGTGAATTCTTATCCCAGAAGCTTGAGTCTTTTAGTTTATCAAACACCAAATTACTATAGTCATGTTTTGTGTACCTATTTGATTGATTCACTACTCTTATTTCTTAGCCAGTACCAAATAATTTCTGAAGTTTCTTGAGATGAACAATCATCTCTGCCCTGTGTTTTAGAAAATAGAACTCTATAGTATTTTTAAGGTATTAAAAATATTGTTCTTGCAACATTATATGAGATACTTTTCTCTCTGTTTTACAGCTAAGGAAATTGAGGCTTAGAGCAGTGAAATAATTTTCCAAGGGGTACAGCTAATAAATAAATGTCAGAGTAAGGATTTACATGTTGACCTTCTGACTCTGAAGTCCTATGCACTTTCTACCTCACCTTGTAGCAATGTCATTAACATTATAGCATGCCAGTGGCTGTGATTTCAATTAATTGTGGAGAATTTCGATTGATGGTCCTTCCTGTGGTGTGCAATTATGGGACTAAGTTGGGTCAAGAGCTTTCTCTGAAGCCTCCTATGAAAATTAAGTGTTGCTTTTCCTTTCCAGGCCCTCTAAGGAGTGAATATGACATATCACATAGCATTAATATCACATAGCTAACTCCTAATCATACCATATCTATCATATAGCTAATCTCCTAGTCAGTGATGCAGAGAGCTTCTTGGCTTTTTGGAAATGTTTTGGAAACAATGTAGTATTGTTTTTTCCAGTACTTCTTGCAGCCTTCTCACTCCAGATTAAGCCCATTTGAAATCTGTAAGAAACATTATCAGAAAATCTCAAGGTATTTAAAGAATTTTACCAACTAGATAATCAGGAAAATCCAATACTCGTGTATGGTACTTGAACATGTTAGATTGGATCTTAGTGATCACATAGTCCAAATTCCTCCTTTTACAGAACTGAAGTTTAAAGGCTGCTTTGATTTGTGTTCCAGGCTGAGCAAAAACTTGAAAGTTGTTATTTTTAGATTACATTCATATGAGAATGGATTGGCCTTTTAGTAGAAGGTAGCACTATATGAGGGGCAAGAATGTTGTGTTCAGTCCTCTCTGACTCCAGATGATCCCATTTGAAGTTTTCTTGTCAAAGATACTGAAATGGTGGCTTGCCATTTCTTTCTCTAGTTCATTGATGAGGAAACTGAGGCATACAAGATTAAATGAGTTGCCAGGGTCATACAGCTAGCTAGTAAAAAGTTTTGGGAACTAGATTTCAAGGCATGAAGATGAATCTTCTTGACTCCAGGGCTTGGGCTCTATTTACTCTGCCACCTAGTGCCCCAAGGGAAGATTACCTACCTGGTTAAAAGACTGTTCTTGCTTGAGTTTGGCCTTAGACTTGATTGTGATTTGAGACAAGTAGAATGTTAGCTTCTTAAGGGCAAGACCTGCAATATGGACACAATAAATTGAAAATATAACTTCCCAAGAATTTGTTTTCTTACCTGGAAAATGGAGATAATAAATATTGCTCTATAGATTCTTAAGTCAGTTAAAAATACCTAAGAAGATATAAAATGTTATACAAATTATATTTATTAGAACTAGAAGGAATCTATAGAGATTATCTTGTCCAACTCTTTCATTATATGTAAATGAGTATAACTCCTTGGTCTTGGAGTCATTTATCATTATTACTGCCTAGTATCTATATGTAACAAGCTTTTTTAGAGTAGTCACTTTAGTTCAGGCATTTATTTGGCTTCTGCTATGTACAAGATCTGGTTGATTTTGGAGATGAAGGAGGATGGGGAGAAGAAACAGTCCTTTAGGGGCTTATATTCATTTAGGGGATATAGCATTTGACTATGCTGATTTTGAGGAGTAAGAGGGAATCAAAAAAGGTGTTAGGAAAGGTGATACCTAAAACTGAGTTTTTAAGGAATTGAAAGATTCTGTGAATTAGCTTATACATTGGAGGGATTTCTTATAGAATAAAAATTTTTATAACTTGGCAGGAGTTTCTGGTTGTCAGTAAATTAAAAACATGGAGAGAGAGAATACTCATTTACATCATTTACTTCTTACTCTATCCATGTTTTCAACTGAGCCCTAACTTTAACAAAGCAAAGTTCTAATACCACAGCAATTTTAGGTAGATATGTTACCCAATTGGCAGAATCCACCATTTTAAAATAGTCCCCTATGAAATTAAACTAGATTGGTGATTTTGTTCTGTAAGGTGGTGGATGGGAGTGGGTGATGGGGAGTTAGGCAGTGGCAAAGAGCAGCTTGCAAAGGAGTGATGAGTAGTTTTATGTTATTACACACCTAAGCTATTATATTTTTCTTTTTTGTTATTTTTATTTTCAGTTTCAAATTCTCCCTCCCTCAAGTTCCTTTTCTATCATTGCTTGTGTTTGTGCTATTTAACTCCATGAGGATAGGAATGTTATTTTTGCTTATCTCCATATGAGAAGGAAGGGATTTCAGCAGACTCCTGAAAAAGAGCCTTTGTCCAGTTAAGCATATGAGTGAACTAATGGGTTTTACTCTTTGTTGTCACATTACAACTGAAGCAAGCTTCTTAAAGAGTTGACACCTGTATAGTTCCAGAAATTTTCATCACATGTTTCATGTGAATAGTCAGGAAACTTCTTTCACACTGTCTGAGGAGCTTGAGTCTTTTAAAACTCTTGAGTGAGCCCCAAAATGGAATATCTTTTTGTCATTTCCCTTGAGGCTGCTATCTCTGGATTCTGCCTCTTCCTACTTCCTCCTACCTCCTCCCACATAGCTAAGAATCCAATTTTTAATGCCACTGAGGGTGAAAGGTCAGAGGGAAAAACAATGGTTTTTATTTCTGCACAAATTAGCTAATTTGATTCTCAACAATCCTTGAGATAGAAAGGTATGGGATTATTATTCCCATTTGATACAAAAGTACACAGAGACTACTAGAGACCTAAGGTCATCTAGTTCAGAACCAGGCATTTGCATAGCTCTCCTGGCTCCATATCTAGTTCTTCCCACTACATTATAGCTGTTTTCACAAATAACAGTACAAGAATTATGTCTGTGGTGATCTTGAGACAACTGGTTAATCACTGTAGCATCCCATTTTGTAGTGTTTTATGTTCTAGGTACTTCTGCCTAGTGTTTTCTACACCATTTATTTTAAATTCCTATGTTTAAATTTTAAAAAATTAAAGTGATAGAGAAATAATTTTGTTTATAATTCAGGGAAAACCCATTTATGTTGTAATATACATTATTTCCATGGGATACAGTCCTCTCCCTGCCTGTACTCTCCTTATTTCCATTAGTTAATGACATCTAAGATAAAGAAGCTAGTTGTGGTGGCCAGAAACTGGAAACTAAGTGGATGCCCATCAATTAGAGAATGGCTGAGTAAATTGTGGTATATGAATACTATGGAATATTATTGTTTCTGGCCACTACAAAGAGGGCTGCCACAAACATTTTTGCACATACAGGTCCCTTTCCCTTCTTTAAGATCTCTTTGGGATATAAGCCCAGTCATAACACTGCTGGATCAAAGGGTATGCACAGTTTGATAACTTTTTGAGCATTCTTCCAAATTGCTCTCCAGAATGGCTGGATATATTCACAATTCCACCAACAATGTATCAGTGTCCCTGTTTTCCCACATCTCCTCCAACATTATCTTTCCCTGTCATTCTAGCTAATTTGACAGGTGTATAGTGGTGTCTCAGAGTTGTCTTAATTTGCATTTCTCTGATTAATAATGACTTGGTATCTTTTCATATGGCTAGAAATAGTTTCAATTTCTTCATCTGAGAATTGTTTGTTCATATCCTTTGACCACTTATCAATTGGAGAATGGCTTGATTTTTTATAAATTAGAATCAATACTCTATATATTTTGGAAATGAGGCCTTTATCAGAAATGTTTTCCCAGTTTATTACTTCCCTTCTAATTTTGTCTGCATTAGTTTTGTTTGTACAAAACCTTTTCAATTTGATATAATCAAAATTTTCTATTTTGTGATCAATAATGATCTCTAGTTCTTCTTTGGTCGTAAATTCCTTCCTTTTCCATAGGTCTGAGAGGTAAACTATCCTATGTTCTTCTAATTTATTTATAATCTCATTCTTTATGCCTAGGTCATAAGCCCATTTTGACCTTATCTTGGTGTATGGTGTTAAGTGTGGGTCAATGCCTAGTTTCTGCCATACTAATTTCTAATTTTCCCAGCAGTTTTTGTCAAACAGTGAGTTCTTATCCCAAAAGCTGGGGTCTTTGGGTTTGTCAAACACTAGATTATTAGTTATTGATTATTTTGTCCTTTGAATCTAACCTACTCCACTGATCAATTAGTCTTATTTCTTAGCCAATACCAAATAGTTTTGGTAACCGCTGCTTTATAATATAATTTTAGGTCTGGTATAGCTAGACCACATTCATTTTGATTTTTTTTTTTTTTTCATCAGTTCCCTTGAAATTCTTAACCTTTTGTTTTTCCTTATGAACTTTGTTATTTTTTCTAGGTCATTAAAATAGTTTTTTTGGGAATCTGATTGGTATAGCATTAAATAGATTAGTTTAGGTAGTATTGTCATCTTTATTATATTTGCTCACCCTATCCAAGAGCATTTAATATTTTTCGAATTGGTTAGATCTGACTTTATTTGTGTGGAAAGTGTTTTGTAGTTTTGCTCATATAGTTCTTGATTTTCCCTTGCCAGATATATTCCTAAATATTTTCTACTATCGGTAGTTACTTTAAATGGAATTGACAGAATGAGTTTTTAACAATAAAAAGCATTTATCAGTTGTGATAAATGGTGAAAGGTATCCCACTAGGTAGTCCCTGCCCTTGTGGAACCTTTTTTAATTTTTTAAAATTAATTTTATAATTATAATTTTTTTTTGACACTACATATGCATGGGTAATTTTTTTTTACAACATTATCCCTTGTATTCACTTTTCCAAATTTTTCCCTCCCTCCCTCTACTCCCTCCTCTAGATGACAGGCAATCCCATACATATAAAATGTGTTACAGTATATTCTAGATACAATATATGTGTGTAAAACCAAATTTCTTGTTGCACGGTAAGAATTGGATTCTGAAGGTATAAGTAACCTGGGTAGAAAGACAATAGTGCAAACATTTTACATTCAATTCCCAGTGTTCCTTTTCTGGGTGTAGCTGTTTCTATCCATCATTGATCAACTGGAACTGAATTAGATCTTCTTTATGTTGAAGATATCCACTTCAATCAGAATATATCTTCATACAGTATTGTTGTTGAAGTGTATAGTGATCTCCTGGTTCTGCTCATTTCACTCAGCTTTAGTTCATGTAAGTCTCTCCAGGCCTCTCTGAAATCATCCGTTGGTCATTTCTTACAGAGCAGTAATATTCCATAACCTTCATATACCATAATTTACCCAACCATTCTCCAATTGATGGACATCCATTCATTTTCCAGTTTCTAGCCACTACAAAAAGGGCTGCCACAAACATTTTGGCACATACAGGTCCCTTTCCCTTCTTTAGTATTTCTTTGGGATATAAGCCCAATAGTATCACTGCTAGATCAAAAGGTATGCACAGTTTGATAACTTTTTGGAGCCTATTTTTTGTAAGGGGGTAATCTGAAGGGTGTTCCAAAAGTCTTAGTGCAGTTTCAAGCTATTAAAGCTTGAACACATAGATACAAATAAGTCAGTCAAATAGAGATGATCAGAAGAGTGGCACCTGAGTTAAGCCTTGAATAAAGAGAAGGATTACCAGAGGGAGAGGAGGCAGTAGACAAGGCAAACATCTGAGAAGGTGGGGACACAGGATGCAGAGTTCAGAGAATAGATGCTCATCCAGTTAGTTGCAGCCTCTTGTGAGTGAAGGGGGATAATAGAAAGTAAATCTAAAAAGGTAGATTGCGAACAAATTTGGGAGTTTTCAGGTGACCCAGGTCTCTTGAATCCAGATCTAGTAGTCTTTTTAACTGAGTATACCTGACTGAGGCAGGCATAAAAGAAGGAAGAAAAGGATGGCCTGGGGGGGGGGGGAGCATGAGAAAGGAAAAATAGGAAGGAGGAAGAGAAGGTGTGCCCCTATTAAAAATTAGCTGTATCACTAATCCTGGCTTTCTATAGCTGAATCACACTGCCCCAGTTGTAGATGCAAATGGGAATTGTGGGCTCAACTGCTTTTTGTAGCTTAAGGACAGGGTTTCTATGTAGAAGATGCCAACTGAGAGTTGGTTGTCCCCCGAATAATGACGAATTTGTACTTCAGAGATAGGTTCTTAAATTTAAGTTTTCCTTTTTAGGCTGCTCTGTTTTCCCTTTTCTTTGGGTTGCCTTTTCTCAGCAGCTGGGGGTTGGGTGAAATCTAGATCCTGTTGTAGTACTCTAAAGCATTTTGCATCTTGGCTTCCCAGAACTATGAAGCTTAAATAAACTTGTAGGAGGAATGGAGAATAATTCATCTTTCTGGCCACTTGCTCTCTGTAAAGCACAAGTCCTGACTCCAGCAAAAATAATAGCACTACCTGTGCCTATAGTTTAAATAGGCTTTCTATGCATATAGAAAGTCACTTTGCTCTTTGATTCCCCAGAAAGTTTCTAGAGTCTAGAGACTTCTTGCCCAATTTTTGTCAGTATCTTGTTGGTCTGTACATTTGCATTTGAACTGATGGTACTTGGTATGATGATGCTACCCTTTCAAAGAATGTGGCGCTTCTACAAGCCTATTCTCCTTCCTTTCCAGTTGGCCTACTCCAGTTTCATTAGTTCTACTAGTTGTGGTGTATTTATTTTTACTAGCTTGATCACAATGGTATGGTTTGGCATAGAGCCCAAAGATGGCAATGGTGAGGATAGTAAGTGGAATACATTTGATGCTTAGGCATTTTTTTTTTTTTTTCTTGTAAAGGTAGGTCAATTGCCAGTTTGAAATTTTATATGCCCTTATGAGCCAATCCTAAACAGAGCAGTGGACTGCAAGCTCAGGCCCTTAGTCTTTGGGGAAGCAGTTTTTAGACCTTAGGAACTTAGGAATGGTTTCCCAGAAGGCAATTTGAAAAGCTAGTTCACATTTAGCTCCTGGGATTGGAGTTGGGTATAGTCTCACATAGAATAAGTGGCATTGATCAGTGACTGAGGAATTAGTCTCCAATAGAATTAAGTTACACAGACACTCTAATGGGTTCTCAGAAAGTGTGGGGAGGTTGTTCTCAGCCATATAATGGTTTGAAAGTAAAAAGGTTTCTGACAATAAGCTTAGCTTTCTTTTGCTTGGTTCAGCAGAAATCTTAACCATCTTTAATTAAAAGCTCACTGAGCTACTGTGTTTAATTCCTCCCTCCTCCCTTTTATTTTTATCAAGTGTCACTGCTTTCCCCTAGCCAATCCTTAGTCTTAGAGTACTCAGGAATCAACTTTCTCTACTAGAGGGCACTTCTTTCCCTTTGGCCTATATGATGAATACAGTTCCTAGGGGAGGCTAAGAGATTTTTGGTAAGTTCCAGAATTCCGAATTGAATCTATGCTTAGAATTTAGTTTGAAAATACCAAATCCAGCCTTGGTTTTATTTTGGAAAAGTTATCCTAGGACAGTGAATTAATGGTTCCTTTCCCAAACCCTTTTATTGGAAGGATCTGACCAAGATTCACATTGTCGTTGTTGTCGGGGAGGGGGAAGAGATTGATTAGGGATCAGATAGATGTTTGAGGCAATGAATGTCCCCAAGACTTGTTGCTCCAATCCCATCTCAGACAGTTACTTACTGTGTGACCTTGGATAAACTTGGATTTGTCTAACTGTAAGAAGCTGATTATCCTAGTCTCCTCCCTTACCTCACAGGGTCACACAGTCACAGGGAGTGCTGGTATTCTTGTAAAGATTCTACCTTTCATTTTTGTAATGCTTCACATCTTTCTTATCATCAGTAATACCCACACATAGAAAGGGCTTTGGGGTTGACAAAGTTTTTTTCACAGCAGCCCTGTGAGGTGAGCTTTAGAAAGGTTATTGACTCTTGTTTTATAGGCTCAAGGCTGACAGAGCCTCAGGGTGCAGCCCAGCCAGGCCAGCATCTTTTCCTTTGGATGAGGGAAGTGGAGGCCCATATAGAGGCTGACTTGCTCATGATTGTGTAGCGGTTACTGATGGAGCAGCTGGGCTCTAGGTCCTCCAACTCCTGCTCACTCAGGTGCCATGTCTGCCCTGTCCAGCTCCAGAGGGACCCGAGATCCGAGAAAGAAGAGTCTTGGCAGAGAAGGAAGAGACAGCATCAGAATTGAGCCCTGAAGGACAGAAAGGATTTCCACAGGCAGAGGGACAAAAACAGTGCTGGTGGTGGCAGATTCTGGGCCTTTGACTTTCTGTATACAGTCTGGAAAATAGTCTCCAAGTGGCCTGGATAGCTGTGGCACTGTGATATGCTCTGTCTCTCCCTTTTCTTTTCTGCTCCACCTGACCTCCTTCTTTTGCTCCTCTTCTTTCTGATGATTAATCTCCTCAATTATCTAAGCCTTTGACACAAGAGGAGTATCTCAGGCAGGCAGTAGTATTCATGGCACATCAGTCTGTCTCATTGGAGCACTTTTTTTGACAACTACTTTTGTTCTTTTTGGTTTGGAGGTATTTGGAATTTGGTGGGAGATCTGTGCATCTCAGAGAGCTAGAGTCCCAGGGTCATAGTATTTGATCTAGAATCATAGTATGTAGATTTGGAAAGGGCTTTTATTGATTATCTAGTTCCTTGTAGTTCTGATTTTAGATGAGGAAACTCTTAAGGTCTTTGGTGCCAAGGTCAACACATAGCTAAGTGGCAGGATGGGGGTTCCAAGTGAGGTTCCAGGAATCTGTGCTTTTGATTGAATATAATATATTTGTGGTGTTTTCTTTCTTTTTTTTTTTAATTTTAATTTTATTTTATAATTATAACATTTTTTTGACAGTACATATGCATGGGTAATTTTTTACAACATTATCCCTTGCACTTACTTCTATTCAGATTTTTTTCCCTTCCTCCCCCAACTCCCTCCCCCAGATGGCAAGCAGTCTTATATATGTTAAATATATTACAGTATATTCTAGATACAATATATGTGTGTAGAACCGAATTTTTTGTTGCACAGGAAGAATTGGATTCAGAAGGTAAAAATAACAGTTTACATTCATTTCCCAGTGTTCCTTTTCTGGATGTAGTTGGTTCTGTCCATCATTAATCAATTGGAATTGGATTAGCTCTTCTCTATGTTGAAGAAATCCACTTCCATCAGCATACATCCTCGTACAGTATCATTGTTGAAGTGTATAATGATCTTCTGGTTCTGCTCGTTTCACTCAGCATCAGTTGATGTAAGTCTCTCCAAGCCTCTCTATATTTCTCCTGTTGGTCATTTCTTATAGAACAATAATATTCCATAACATTCATATACCATAGTTTACCCAACCATTCTCCAATTGATGGACATCCATTCATCTTCCAGCTTCTAGCCACTATGAAAAGGGCTGCCACAAACATTTTGGCACATACAGGTCCCTTTCCCTTCTTTAGTAGTTTCTTGGGGTATAAGCCCAGTAGTAGTATGGCTGGGTCAAGTGGTGTTTTCTTAGAAAGGAAGTGAAGGAAATAGAGTTCGTTCAAGAGTCATCTTCCCAAAAAAGGAAGGAGAAAAAAGAATCTCCTTGCCATCATGGGATGACAGAGCCAAGGTATCGTTTGGTGAAGAGAGAAGAAATGAGCTCAGAGTGAGATTGTGTCCTTGCAGGGGTCCCAGAGGAGACCCTGGGCTTACAATTGGAAGGTTTGAGTTTGGGGGCAGGTTCTGCAGGTGGGAAGCTGTGTGACTTTGGGCAAGTCCCACTCTTTTTCTGAGTCTCAGGCTTCTCACGTTTCAATCGAGGGTATCGGAATGGATGGTCTCTCAGTTCTGGAACTCAGGATGGGAACAACTGGAAAACTTGGGGTCAGTCTCATGCCCTGCTTAGACATTGCTCAGATCTCAAAGGTGCTTCTCAGGAAGGAGCAGTCTGTGTTGTGAGAATTTTGGATACAGCTTAGGCTTGGTGCTCTGACATGGAAAAACATTGTGTGGGTTGGTAGGTGGTGAGGGATCAAGAGAGACAGATCTAAACTGGCTTTTTAAAAATGTCAAAACTGTTCCACATGTGATGGAACAGGGGCATGGGTGGGAACCACCTTCTCTGAGATGTAGAGCAAGTAGTTCATTTCAAGGAATAGAGTATCGTGAAAGTTTAAACTTAACTATTTGTACAATAATTATATTTCTATACAAATCACAGATGGATAGGATATTATATAACCATCTCCTCATTTTTATTGACTTTCTTGATGCAGCAGGCAATGGAAAGCGAAAAGTTTTTAAAAGGGCTCATTAACATTGGCTTTTGGTAGAGAATCCTTTAGATTTATCAAATCTTTCAGAGTTCTGCATTTGTTAGAAACCCTTCTTACTTTTCTATCTTAACTTTGGATGGGCAATTGACTGGGAGGAGAGAATGAATTGGTACTTCTAGACAAGGAAGATTTATCCATCATCCCTCCCCAAAAAAGTCATTTTCTCATCATGACCTTCTCATTACTTTATAAAAACTATTATCATATTGGGCCTGAGTTAGCTAAAAGACATTGGCATGAAAAGGTTATGGCTAGGGCTGGAATGTTTATAGAATCCAGGTACTATAATGTGTATGACTTTTGGTACATCTTTTTGGTGTCTGGGCATGTTAGCATTATGGAGGATTTGATGAGCCTGGAACCTGTCAAAAGCAAAAGCTTCAGAAGTTTCCAAGGGAATCTTTAAAAACTGAAACACTTAACTGCTGATGTGTTTTTAAAATGACAGTTTTAAAGGACAGTCCATGTGTAGTTTGATAAAGTGTTAACTGGTTTGATTTTTGACAGCCAGATCTCCTTCTCTTTCTTTCTCTTGGACTGTTTAAATCACCCCATGTCAAAAGTTCTGTTTCCCTGTCATTTTTTTCCTTCACATTTTCCTGTAAAGGAAGTGTTAAGTAAGATCAGGGGATTAATAGATGAACTGTACCATAAAGATCTCATAGTACAATCCCTTAGTTCTACTGAAGACATAGCGCAGTGGTCCTCAAACTTTTTAAACAGGGGGCCATTTCACTGTCCCTCAGACTGTGGGAGGGCCTGACTATAGTAAAAACAAAAGCTCATATTCTGTCTCTGCCCCTCAGCCCATTTGCCATAACCTGGTGGGTCGCATAAATGTCCTCAGCTGTTGCATCTGGCTCTTGGGCCGTAGTTTTGAGCCCTGACATAGAGGATACTAGAGTCAGAAGACTTGGCTCTAACACTTAGTGATTGTATGACCATGGGCAAGTCCCTTAATATTTATGACTCTCAAGATTCTTGTAAAATGGCAGCAGTGACATTTGTGCTATAGGGTCAGAGGGTTAGGATGAAGCATTTGATAAATCTGTAAAGTGCTTTATAAGTATGACAATAGTGGTAATTATTATAATTACAGAAGATGCATTGGAGGCCAGAGGGTGTAAGGGACTTTCATTGTAACTCAGGTGCTAATAGAATTAGTTGGATCCAGATCCTTTGAATCCAAATTCATTGCCCAGTGTTCTGCTAACCTTCCTTAAAGGAATAAAATGTGGGTCGTCTTCATACTATGGGCTTAGTAGTGGGTGCCAGAGATGATACTGCTTTAAGAAATCCAGCACTAGTGGAAGGAAGTTTGCTTGTTTCTACCCAGAATCATTGTTCCTAAAGAAAGTTCCTGGGACTGCCTCTTTCTGAATATTTATTTCCTCTCTTCTTTCCCAAAAAAGAGGCATATTTTAAGATCTTGCTTCTGCAACGAGCTCATTCCACTCACTCCCCCCGGCATTTTGGCCTCTTGGGAATCTGTGTGTTAGATGCATATCCTGCTAACTTTGACTATCTGAAATGGGAACAGGACTTGAACCCAAGCACTCAAACCAGACAATGCTAGGCTGTTGCTATTACTCTTTAAGATGATCATTCCAGAAGGATATTAACCTATCTCTCTCTTTTTAAAAAGGATTTGTGATTTCATTGCTATAGGAAACTCCCTGTACTAATGTCTGCTGCCACTTGCTCTGCCACTTAAGTCTTAGAAAATTGTCTGAGGCACAAAAAGGGGGTAGGAGACTTGGCAGTGGCCATATAACCAGATGTCAGAGAAAAAAAAGGAATCTAGATTTTTTTTCTTTCTACTATGCCAGTCTGCCTACTACCTCTTTATTTTAAACTTAAGAGAAATATAATATTTTTCTTAATTTTTTTTGCCACTTTTTTTTGTTGTTGCTAAATATTTTAAGAGTTTTATAAATGAAAAAAATTTAAAAAAAACCCATTTTTTAGACAGCTAGGTAGCTAGGTAGAATACTGGATCTGGAGTCAGAAAGTTATGAGTTCAAAACTAACCTTAAATGCTTATTAAATGGATGACCTGAGGCAAGTTACTTAATCTCAATTTCCTCAGGTTTGAAATGAGTATAATAAGAGCATCTCCTTCCCTGTATTGTTGTGATGATCAAATGAAATATTTGCAAAGCTCTTTCTAAACTTTAAAGTGCTTTATACTAATTATTACCATCCCCTCTTTTTTCCCCTTTAAAAAAAAAAAACAAAAACCCTCATAACAAGTATGTGTTGTCCAGCTAAGCAAATTCATACATTAACCATTTCTAAAGTTGCATGTCTTATTCTGGATTTTTTAGTTCATTACCTATCTGTCAGGAGGTTTAAGGGGTGGTCTTTCATTTTTAGTCCTGGAATTGTGGCTCGTCATTGCACTGATGGAAGTTCTAAAATCTTTCAAAATTGTTTGTTATTTTGTTTTCATTGTATGAGCTCTCCTAGAACCATTTGCACCCAGAGAGAGGACTGTGGGGAAGGAGTGTGGATCACAACATAGTATTTTCACT
The DNA here is from genome assembly GCF_048593235.1 of Sminthopsis crassicaudata. NCBI lineage: Eukaryota > Metazoa > Chordata > Mammalia > Dasyuromorphia > Dasyuridae > Sminthopsis > Sminthopsis crassicaudata. The sequence continues at coordinate 593,893,709 of NC_133619.1, forward strand.
CTTTGTTTCTTGCATTTTTGTTGTTTTTTCCCCTTTTTATTTGATTTTTTTTTTTTTTTTTTTTTTTTGTGCACCATGATAATTGTGGAAATATGTATAGAAGAATTGCACATGTTTAACGTATTGAATTACTTGCTATCTAGGGGAGTGGGTGAGGGGAAGAGAAAGGAAAAAAAATTTGCATACAAGATTTTGCAAGAGTGAATGTTGAAAATTATCTATGCATATGTTTTAAAAATATAAAAGCTTTAGTTTAAAAAAATTAATAAAAACATTAACTAGAAAAAATTTCCAGTTCTCTTCACTTGGTATCTGTTTATAGAATGCTTCCCCGTTTTCCTCTGAAGCTGCCCATTTTTTCATTTCTTATGGTACAATGATATGAACCACAATTTATTTAGTCATTCCATGTAGAAGAAGATTCCGGAGAAGTGAAAATAAAAAGCTTTGAGGTTTGTGAAACATTTTCCTTAGACATAACCTTGTGAAGTAGATAGCATGAATATTATTTCTGTTTGACAGATGAGGATACTGAGTCACAGCAAGGGAAGTAACGTCTAATTGTTGACGAACTTCCAAGCAGGGACTTAGACCTATGCCCTCCTGATGTTGGGGTTAGTGTTTTCTCCACTCCACCAGGATGCCACCACAAAACATCATTTGTGGGATGTCTTTGGCTGTTTCTTTCTGTTAACAAGACACATATGGTTTCCCAGAGCACATGTCTCAAGTGAAAATGTCTTTGTGTGCTTGAAGTTCTGACATACCTTCCTAATCTTTATTTATTTTTTTTTTTTTGAGAGGCAATTGTCCAGAGTCACATAGTAAGCATTTACTAGCACATTACTAGTAGCTAGTAAACATTTAATGTTTGAGGTTGGATTTGAACTCAGGTTCTCCTGACTCCAGAGTGTGCTTGGTCCAGAGATCCACTGTGCCATTTAGCTGCCTCTATACCTTCCTGTCTCCAAAAAGATTTGGTAACTTTGGCCTCTTGTGTGACCCATTTTGCAATAGTGTGTGGCTCTAAGCCAACTGGTTTAGAGTAGTTTATGGCTTCTGAGACTCTCCCACACGTTTTTATGCCATCAGATCCCCTCCAACACATGGAAAACATGGCAGAACACGGAGGAGGTAAAGCGACAGCCTAGGTAGCAGCTGGCCAGACAGGACCAGCAGTGTGTTAGCTCTTATTGAGTGTGGCGATGCCTTTGTTAGATTCCATTGGCCAGAGGGCAGGTTAGAACCTCTTATCAACATCTTCCTCAAAGATTCCATAATCAGAATGTTGTTGGAAACAGTTGTGGGCTATATTTGGTATCCATGAACTGAATGAGAGATCTGAAATAGGCTTTTGTAGAGGTTACTGCTGTTGAATTCATCTTCAAATTCTGGATCCTTTGATAACAGTTGGTATAGGATGCTAGAATTTTTCTTAAAGGCTCAATTTAAGTACCTCAAAACCTAAGGTGGAGGATCTCTTCCCAAATTTTCCTGGGATATTTTCCCAGATTCTCTTACCCCTTTTGCATTCTTCCTTTTGTATTTTTTTTGTGACTTTGCCAATGTAAGCTCTTGGAAGGTCAGTTTCTTCTGTTTTCTGTCCTCTGCATATACTAGACAACTTAGTGTTTTGAGTTATGGGTTGGAAAGCACAAGAGTGGGACCATCTTCCTGACTTTGCTATTAGCCTCTCATAAACTGAATTGGTTACATCATCTTCATCTTCCCTGGCTTTAATATCACAGGTTCAAAGCTGAAATTCAAGTGTGGTTCAAGTTACTAATCTGAGGCACTGTCAGCTAACTTTTCTGATACTACTTCAGTGGTGTATCTTGCACCCATGTGGATGAGAGGCACCCCCACAAGAAAGATCTTGGGCACTGCTTCCTCCTTGAGAATGCTTTTGTTTCAGATTAGGCAAAAGGATGGTTCTTTCCCCACTAGTTGGTTTTGCTGTCTCTTAGAAAGTTACCGAGGAGAAATTTGGTCACACTGCTCAGTCTCCAAGAGTTTTTTGAAATCCAGTCCAGTTTAGAGTAATATTTAAACAGTGTAAATGATAAGTGAACATGCCATTTAGGGCCTTGGCCAGCCATGATCAGTGGTTAGGGCATATCATTATATCAGGAATACACATTTCAGACAAGAGTTGCACTAGGCTAAGAGATTGTCAGAGAACTTGGGTTTAGATTCAAGACATTCTACTTCCTTAATAGTGTGTTTTTGACAGCTTACTTTGGGATGCAATGCTGAGCCTTTTACAGATATCCTCTCATTTGATCCTTACAACAATCCAACTAGAGGTAGATGCTTTTCCTGTCCTTGTTTTCCCATTTGACAAAATTGAGGCAGACATGTTATGTGATTTGCCCAAAGTTACACAGTGTGTCTGAGGCCATATTTATTTGAAATTGGTATTCCTGACTCTAGGCCCAACTCTGTATCCACTGTATCACATAGCTGCCCCTTTGGGTTTCAGTTTCTTGTATAAAATGAGGGATTTGGATCAGGTGAACTCTTGCGGACTCTTTTAGCTCTAAATCCATGATATCTGAGGTCTTTTTTTGACTGGAATTTTGTAAATCAACGATTTTATTTTATTTTGTTTTCCTGAGGCTGGGGTTAAGTCACTTGCCCAGAGTCACACAGCTAGGAAGTGTTAAGTGTCTGAGATCAGATTTGAACTCAGGTCTTTCTGAATTCAAGGCTGGTGCTCTATCCACTGTGCCACCTAGCTGCCCCAAATCAAAGATTTCTTAAAGTGGGATGGAGTACTGTCCTCAGTGTTACCTATAAGGCCAGCTTTATTCACTTCCTACCAGGTATCTATCTCCCACAGACTTGAGGAACTATACTCCTTTACTTTTAACACCAGAAAATGGCTCAGTGGTTTTTCTTATTACATCACCACACACTAATGTCATTCTGTCTGTGCTGAAATTCTTTTAAATATTGGACATTTTCTTCTTTCCCAGTCTTAAACTTTGGGTGAATTAAAAAAAAAAATTGTTTAAGGAATTTAAAAATCAAAACTCATTACTCTCCCTCTATGCAGCATTTCTAGCATGACCCAAGTCAATACATGGCTGCTAATTGTCACTGTTTAATTCTGATTTTGACCCTTGCTGCCTTTCTCCTCCTCCCCCCTTTTTCTCTTCCTCTCCCCCCCAGGCTCTTTGTATTACCCCCCCCCCCCCGCCCCCTCTCTCCAAATGAGAAGGAATTTGCTCAGCATCTGTATCAGTACTTCCTGAGCCTGGAGAACAACAAGTTTGGTCATGTAGCATCCTGTTCTATATAAATACTCAATGCCTCACAAGCACAAGAACACATACCTCCTCTGAATTGAAGCACTTCTTATTAGCTCTTTGCCAGCAGCCTGTCACATATATGAAATCTTTCCAGAATTATTCCCAAATACAGGAACTTTTAGGCATAAATTTCTCTTTTATGTTTAATTAAATGCTATTTATTTATTTGTTTGTTTTTTGGCCATCTAAGTAAGCATTTGCCAGGTAAGCACTTAAACCACCTGGAGCTATTCATTTGTTTCTTAAATATTGCAAAACTTGACAGTCATGTGTACAGAGTGTAACTAATCCATGGCCTCTTGTTCATTTTTCCTTCTTCCAGACAAAAGCAATTGGCCTAGAAGGCTGTCTTTGGTCTTCTGCTGCTGCAACAATTCTCTATTATTTCTTGGTGATCTGAACCTTGAGCTGCTTTGGGATTCTGATACCTCAGTTGTTGGTGTTGGCTTGGTGCCATACAGCAAGATTCAGCTTGGGAAGAGTTTATAGGTTAGTGCCTTCCTCTACCCATTTTCTATTGATAATCCTCAGATCCATTTGATAAAATCTTGAAAATTACTCCATGCCTTAAAACATAAAATCCTTAACTCTAAAAGAGTTAGCCATAAAGTGTTCAGATAGACTTCTTCCATCAAACAAGAACTCTTTTTGAGGCTTTGATTTTTATTGCAGTTAGTTTTGACCAGAGAATGTCTAATGGATTCTTTCTGATTCTCTGGATTCTATGACCTGGTATGGGAGAAGCCCAGACTTCCTCAAGATGGTGGATAAGCCAGGGTAGATTTTTGATGTGATTTTTTTTTTTCCCCCTATAGATTAGAAACTAGAAACCCCAAAGTAATATTGTTTTTTTGGTTTTTTGAGGGGGAGGTAAAGTATTCTAGCTGATATAATACATGATACTTTGTGACTTAGAAGATACTTTATATGTATTCATTTGACCTTCAGCACAGTCCTATAAAGTGCATTATACAAGTATTAATATCCTTTTTTACAGATATAGAAAAGTTAAGCAATTTGCTTGAGAGAAATCTGGACTGTTACAGGGTTTATCTTGTCTGGAAGCCTTGCTTCCTTTGCATGGAAACATGTTTTCAATCTGAGCATATGAGTTAACAAATTCAAATATAACAAAGAAAGAGGAATTTTGGGACCTTATAGAACCTCTTAACAGCTTAATTTTTGCTGTATATTGCTCCTTATTTCTAATATCTTGGATGTATATTTATTCCATAGTTAACAGAATGTCCACAGATGGAGGATTTGGCAGTACCAGCAGCAGTGATGCTCAGCAGAGCCTACAGTCCTTTTGGCCTCGTGTCATGGAAGAAATCCGAAATTTGACAGTGGTAAGGAAGAACAGCAACTTTGTCTTGACAGACTAGAAAGCTAGACAAACTCTAGTGTGATGAAATTTAGCAAAGAGAAAATCCTTCACATGGATTTAAAAACAACAACAAAATTGTTTTACCTGTAAGTAAACGATAGGGCAGCAACTCATGAAAAAGATGGGGGAGATCTTAGTGAACTCTTTACATATTCAACAGCATAACACAGCAACCACAGAAAGGTGATATAATTGTATACTGCATTTTTAGAGATTCACTGTCCAGAAAAACTCAATAGATAGGTCTACTCTTCTCTGTTTTAGTAAGCAGAGCCTCTTTGAAACACTTTGCTGAATTTGAATAGTATGTTTTAGGAATTGACTGATAACCTGAATGGGTCTAAAGGAGAAGAATGTTTAGAATGATTGTAGTGTCTTTCTGTTATATGAAAGATGTTGGGAGGAATTGGAGATGTTTAAGTCCATGAGGGAAAGAAGATTTAGAGAAAGGATTTGATCTTTCTGTTTTCAAAAATTTGAAGTGCTGTACCATGGATTTATTCTGTTAGGCAGAACTAGGAAAAATGTATAGAAGTTGGCAAGAAGGTTGACTTTGGCTTAATGTAAAAAAAATAAAAATAAAAAGCTTCTTAACACATGGCATAGTTCTAAAATAAACTGATTTGATACATTGAGCTTCCTATCACTGGATGCTATTACATGGAAGTTAGGGGAGAATTGTGGATGGAATTCCTGTTCAGATACATTTGGGCCTAAATAGCTTCTGAGGTTCCTCTGAGATCCCATGATAAGTGTTAAAATGTGTATAGTGAGTAGCCTGAAAAAGTATCTTTTAATTTCAAATTTGTTTCCAAAGTATAGCACAAGATAAGAAAGAAAACAAACTATCTTCAACTCTTAACTTTTAGGTAGGAAAATCATAAGCTATTTTAAAGTAGCAAAACCTTTCTCACAATAACCCTGTCAGGTAAGATAATACAAATGTTTTTATCCCTGTTTTACCTATGGGGAAGGTGAGTTTCATACAGCTGAGAAGGGAAAACAATGGAAAAAAGTAATTTGTATGAATTGACCTTTTCCCACTGGAGTCACATGATTTAACAGGGATCATAGTGAATACCGTGGGAAGATTACTGGCTTGGCAGGGCAGAGATCTGGGCCTACATCTTAGTTAGAAAGATCTAGTTAAAATCCAGCTTTAGACATTTTCTAGCTATGTGACTGTGGGCAAGTCATCTAACCTATTTGCCTCAGTTTCCTCAACTGTAAAAAAAATCTTCACGGTTATTGTGAGGATCAAATGAGAATATTTGTAAAGCACTTAGCACAGTGCTGGCACATAATAAGTGCCATATAAATTCTGGGTGCTTTTCATTTTCATCTTAACCTTACCAACTATGTGAATTTGGGCAAGTTTCTTTACCCCCTGATTCTTAGTTCTCTCTTGTATTAAAAAAAAGGTAATAATACAGGGATTTCAAATAAGAATGGAGAGATGCATATGTAAGTCCTGGCTTTGGCTTTCTTTCTCTTCTGCTACTGTGATTAGTCCTTGTTTAGCCATGTTACCCAGGCTTTCCTTGTTTCTGAGAAGCACGTGTAGAAAAACAAATGTAAGTTGTGGAAGGCTCCTGAAGCAGTGTAAGACAGTGGTCATAGCCAGATCATTCATACTAGCTAAAGGATTCTGGCTTCCTTTGAATGATAATCATGGCTTAGATTTTTAGGGGGCTTGTTTCTTAATTTCTTTGCATTTCTTTACTTAGTGAAAAAGATTGGGCAGTTAAGCTCTCTTCCTCTCTGGATTTTTTTTTTTTTTTTTTAAATCTCACAGCTCTGTTTTTCTATTATAAGCAGGATTTACCTCAAGAGCCTCAAGTGATCCTGGATTTTCTTTTTCTTTCTTTCTTAATTCTTTTTTTTTTTTTTTTTTTTTCTGAGGCAATTGGGGTTAAGTGACTTGCCCAGGGGTCACACAGGTGGGAAGTGTTAAGTGTCTGAGGCCATATTTGAACTCAGGTCCTCCTGACTTCAGGGCCGGGACTCTATCCGCTGCACCAACTAGCTGCCCCTGGTCCTGAATTTTCAAAGGTTGCACCAACAAGTTTCAACTGATCTCTCTCCAGCCAGAAAAGCTTCCAGACCAATAAGAGATGCCTAACTCTATTAGGGATCCAAGAATCAGTCTAACAGAATTCAGAAAGACTCATTACCAAAAAGGTGGTGGCTACTGGAAGATAAATTTTTTCACTCAGAGGAACTTAAGATCATAACCATAATTGGACAGATATGTCCTAGTGAAGGGAATGCCCATATCCCAAAATCCCCCAACAAACATAGATGCTTGAAATATTTTAAAGTATAGTAGGCACAAAGAGAGAGAGAGAGAGAGAGATTGAGCACAAGTAGTATTAACCAATCTTATTTCCTTAACTCCTTAACTTGGACCTCGTTATTTTATCTGTGAAACAAAGGGGTAGAACTAAATGATTTTAGTATACCTTCCTACTCTATATGTGATATTGTGAACATTTTATGCCACTTGTGAAAAGATTTTGTTGAAGAAAATATTCCACATTGAATATTAAATTCCATACTTCAAAATCTATATGAAATATAAGTTCAGTCTAAAAATGAGCATTTTTTTAGTTTATTCCTATAATTTTTTTTTCCTTCAAGATCCTGTTTTTCGATGATTGACCTCTATATTCTGGTGAACTAAAAAGTTCTTCAGGACTTTAGATTTTAACTAAAAAGTTCTTCAGGACTTCAGATATCATGTCTATTGTACTTTGTGTTATAGCACTCATTTTCCCTTTCTATGTTTGAAATTGAAAAGGGGCTTAAGTGAAAGAAAGTGGGTTGGTTTTTTTCCTTTGAGATTATGTTCCGAACAAACTGTGAAGATAACTTTGGGTTTCTGAGTTGATGAACTCTGAAAGGAGTTCATCACTGTTACTGGAAACAACCAAGTTAAATTTTTTAGGTCAGATCCTCTGCATTCTTCTTGGTTCAGGATCCTGCTCAGACCTGAAATTATATACTTTGACAATCAGGAATAGGAAAGTGACCAGAGGAGCGTCAGTGTTCAAGCTCAACCCTTTGTTTTCTTCTCTAACTTCTGTCAAGTTTTGTTTGTCATATTGTTTATTTTTTCAAATTTGTTTGCTGAGAAAACATTTCAATATTAACATAGGATTGAGACAGTATGTTAGGTTAAGACTACTTTGGGACATCCTGTTTTTTTGGGGGGGGAGGAGGAGGATAACAGCAGGGGAAAGAGATAATATTTGAATAATTATCAATTGAAAAATGACTGAAATTTCCTTATAAAAGAGACTCCACCCTTAAGACATTCTTCTTTTTCACCTCAGACTCTGTTGCATTTCTAAATCCTTGGTGTGCTGTATTTTGGTAATGGGTATAGTCCAGAAAAGTCATATAAAATTGTTTCTCCTATCTCAAGAAAAATAGTGGTTCTCAGTGTTACCCATTACACTTTTGAGTGAGCTTTTGTTGATATGGGTTTTAACTATCCATATTGATTGCATTAGAAATTAAAACTGATAAATTAAAAAATATTTATCATAAATCATAATAAAACTTATTACATGTTAACATAATATTGTTTGTGAAAGCTATTTTCCAAACCAACAAAAATGTAGTGAAGAAGAGTGGCTGTATTTTTTCACATACTTGATTAAATCTTTTGAGTCTCTAGCTTCAGAAAAGACCTAAGGTCTTTCCTCCCTGCTTCTGCATGTTATCTCTTACAATATGTATTTTGGTTGAAATAGATGAAGAAAAAAAAAAAAAAACATGAAGAAAATCTGGTTTCAAATAGACAAATACTTGGAAAAGGGAGGAGTAAATTTTAAAAGCCTTTTCAAATGTTACATATATTTATATAAAACTCAATTGATACATGGCAAGGCTTTCAAGATTAGTTGCAAAGTGGCATCTGAAATCACATCAATGACCTTTTCCTGCTCTTTTTCCCATTAATATCCATTGATCTGTCATGTACTTTGAATGGTTTTTTAATCTATGCATGATTTTATAACATCATGCATTGATCATTTGGAAAATATTGATTCACTGAGTTTTGAAGTTCTTCTAATTGTTGGCATATTTCATTATATGATATGAAAAAATAGCATTGGGGGCAGCTAGATGGCACAGTATATAGAACACCCTAGAGTCGGGAAGTCCTGAATTCGAATTCAGACTCAGACACTTAACACTTCCTGGCTATATGACCTTGGGCAAGTCACTTAACCCCAACTGCCTTCCCCCCCCCAAAAAAAAATTAGCATTTGAATGTACCCCCTAATCATCAGAACAATTTTTCCAGTGTTTGGAAACTTTCAAGCTTATAGTGGTATGGATACAAGTTTTCCAAAATTCTAGTTTTCACTTGAAAGTTCTAATTTTATCAGTTGCAACAAAAGCTGTCAATGGTTTTCTTTTAGGTGCAAGGTTCATTTTGTTCATTTTCAAGAAAATGCCTGCCAAGTACTCAAATCTGAATAATGAGCGCAATTCCCTCAAGTAAAAATGATGTTCAGTGAAAAAACTGGCCTGTTCAGCTTACAACTCAGTCACCAACATATTTTTTTCCTCAAAACATAATCTTTATATCTTGGTATGCTCAAAAGTGCATATTTTCCATTTTGCCACACAGAATATTAAAAAGACATCCATTCAAGGAACAGACTTTAATAAAAATTAATAATTTTTATTGCTTCAAGGACATCCTTAAGTGAATCTGGTATTTTTTCCCTTTCAGTGGATGGCAGTAAAGACTATAGTGATTACTAGTACAATTTGGTATCATAGCCTGGATTTGTGCTAACACACCAGCTTATCTACTCACACTATCAATGGAATTATCAATAGTCATTCCAGGATAAACCATGAGATTCAGAAAAAAATTATTCAATACTTTGTTTCAGTACTGCTTGTGCTTGTTGCCAAGCATTCACATAAAAGATCTTTTACGATAATTGCTTGGTGGTGACACCAGAAGAATATAAGCACAACAGCAAGTCTCACCCATATCTTTAGATTCATCAATGTGTAAGTCAGAAGTACAGTTCTGCAGACTGAGCTGTTAATTCAGTCTTCATGTTTGCAGCCAAGTCTTTAATTCACAAATCATGTAGCTTCTATACACTAATGAGAAAACGAGAGTGAGAAGGTAAATGATAATCTTAGTATTATTATGAAAATCGTTTTGACTTCAAGGATATACCCTGGCAGGATCTTAAGGACCCTTGGAGATTTTAGGTCACACTTTGAGCACCACTGACTTAGAAGGTCTCCTTTGGAGTGTTTAGGGATCTGCTTTGGCCCTGTGTTGTTTGACATTATTACTAATAGCTTGGGGAAAAGCAGAGGTGAGATCTTTAGTGTGGATGGCTAAAATCAATTGTCTGAGTCAGAGCTAAGAAAGATGTCTGGCATTGGTCAGATAAATAAGGGATTAAATGCCTCACATCTGGGTTCAGAAAATCAGTTTCTCAAGTACAGAGTAGGGGTGGAGATGTCTAACTAGCAGTTCATCTGAAAAATAATTGGGAGTGTTAGTGGATCTCAAACTTTGCACAGATCAACAAAATGATGAGAGTGAAAAAAACTGACATGATCTTTGGCTGCATAAAGAAAGGTTTTCTATCTAGTCCTTGGAAGGAGGCAGCAGTAGTCTACTCTGCCTTGGTCAGACACCACATGGATTACTGTTTCTTTCTGGGAAACCGAGCACATTTGGCCAGAACGTTGGCAATCATAGCATCCAGGAGCTTCTTAGAATAATAAAGGGCCCTTGATCTCAGGCCATATGAGAGTGGATTTAAGGAACTAGGAATGTTTAGCCCAGAGAAGAGAGGATTCTAGTTTAAGGGCTGTTGTGTGTAGGAGAGGGATGAGATGTGTTCTGTTTGGCCCCAGAGGGCAGAAGCAGTAGGAGCAGTGGATAGAAGTTGTAACAAGACTACTAAAAGTAGAAGGGGCTACCTCACACTGTACTTTTCCCTTATCAGGTGTCTTCAAGTAAGGACTGCATGACTTTTTTTGATCTATTACAGGGGGAATTCTCATTCTGGGTATCTGTTAGAATCTCTTCCACTTCTGAGAGATGATAAATCCCCATTTCCCTTGTGCTTTAGGCTTACAAAGTGAGTCCTGTGAAATAGGAAGCACAAAGATCACTGTCCCTATTTTATAGATGAGGAAATCGGCTTAGAGGAAAAAAGCTCATACTCTTAGAAGAATGATCTTTAGAATAGGAGAGGACCTTTGTCTCCAGACCTAAGACATTTTCTCTGGCTGCCCCCCATGCTTAGGATTCTTTCCCTCCTCATTTCTGCTTCCTGACTTTACGACAAAAATCCCACTTTGTACAAGAAGCCCCATATGCTGGCATCTTCTTTTTGCTGCCTGCTTCATCCAGTCTGTAGCTTGTTTATCCATAACCGTCCTTGTTGTCTCTGCCTTAGATTGTGAGCTCCCTGAGGGAAGCTGTCTTCTGGTCCTTGTTTCATCCCCAGTACTTAACACAATGTTAGACATATAATAAGTACTTAATAAATACTTATTGACTGGCTTTAGGACTCTATCATTTAGAGATAGTCCAATCTGTACAATTTTATAGGTTCAGTAATGAAGGCCCAAGAAGTAGCTAACTTTCCTAAGATCATTTAGCCAATAAAGAGTAGTGGGATCCGGCCCCAGGTCCAGAACTACCAAGTTTATGCTCTCGTGCTGCATCTCTGTGTACAATTCGAGTCAAAGGCCTTTGACCTAGGTCTTCTCATTGCCTCCCTACCCCCCCCCCAAAAAAAAAAAATCAGACCTGCATTTATTAACATTTTCTCTTCTAAAGTATTTGAAATTGACAACAGGAAATGCTGATTCTGGTCACTAGGGCCAGAGTGTCCCCCAGAAGAGATTCAACTAGTTAGTCCCAGTTGGCTATCACTCTCCCTTCCCTCCTAACAGCTTTGTAATTGTCTTTAAATCCAGATGGCTTCTCATTTGAGTGGAAATTAGTTAAAAGCCACAGCACACCAAGATTGTAAAGCACTGTCCAGAGATAAGACACTGTATTCTTGCTTGGTTACTGAGAAGAATAATCAAGGGACCTCTTTTTGGAATTGAGCGTTCAGCTTCTTGGACCTCCTGGGACATAGAGAAAAAGGCCAGCTTTGCCCTCTTGTGATTGCTGTTAAAAGCTGAGTTACAAAAAGAAAACATTTCAGAATCTCATTCTTCTGCAGTCTGTCCCTGCCTCTCTCTTTCTCTCACTCTCTGTCTCCCCTTCTGTCTCCCCCTCTGTCTTACTTTTTCTCTCTTTCTCTGTCTCTCTCCCTCTATCTGTCTCTCCTCCTCTCTCATGCACACACACTGAGATATTATATCTTCACCTCCTAATAGATATTTCATTGAAATTGCCTTGCTGTTGCTGGAGTGACAGCTTTAAAGATTTGGTGGTAAGAGGTGGGAGGACCAGTTACCCTAAGGGCCCAGGCCCTTTCCTTAGTTTCTGGAGAAAATGAGTGGCAGTGTTAGAATAGGGATCTCTTAAAGAAAAGCCTTACATGTCTCATCACAATTTGATACTCAGAGGTATTTGAGCACAACTGGGACTAATTGACTTTTCTTTGGCTCATAACTCCCATTTGATTTCATCCAAAAGGTAGTGTCGTGTGTTTAAACTTTGTGAGACTCAGCAGTTTGCATCTCAGGAATGCCATGGCAGCTATTTTGTAGGGGGTGTTCAGATAAGAAAGAATTAACCCTATCTTTACTCCCATTCTCCATCTTTGCTGGCAATTCTTCCTTCTTGAAAACTAACATTAGAGCTTTTAGGTATCCTCAATAGATTAAAAAAGAAGCCCTGGTCTTCTCTGAGCTTGTATCAGAGATAAGGTACTATTGTGTTATAATAGCATTAGTCTTTGTCTTTGTAGACTATGGTCACAGAGATTGGGTGTACAGCATTGCAAACAGATTGACCACCTAAGACTTTAGAAACATCATGGATTAATATTTTGGCCTCGGTTAGGAGTCCTCAACCAACAGATCAGGATTTATCATGGAATGTGGGTTTTTTTGTTTTTTTTTTGCCATAGTCATTTCTCAATATTGCCTTCCCCACCTACCTTCAACACATGGAATAATTTAAAAGAGTACGGAATTTTTTTTTTGACAATTAATTTTAATTTTATTTTTTCTCAATTACTTGTAAACACAATTGTGGTGGTTTTTTGTTTTTTTGTTTTTTAATTTTGAGTTTCTAAATTCTTTCCATCCCCCTCTCTCCTCATTGGTGTAGGTATACAAGGGCAGTAATGCAAAACATTTCGATATTATGTTGTAAGAAAAAAAAATTACATAGACCTAAAAAACCCCTAAAAAAACTCCCAAGAATAATAAAGACAAAATTTTTTAAAAATATGCTTTTGTTTGCATTCAGACTCCATCAGCTCTTTCTCTGGGCATGTTACAGTGTTTTTTTTATCATAAGTCCTTCAAAATTATTTTGGATCATTGCTGAAAATAGCTAAGTCATTTCACAGTTTGTCTTCCTTACAATATTGCTATTACTATGTACAATGCTTTCCTGGCTCTGCTCATTTCACTTTGTATCAGAACATGTAAGACTCCATGTTTTTCTTAAATCATGCTTTTCATCATTTCTTTATAGCACAATAGTATTCCATCAGCGTCATATATAATGACTTATTCAGCCATTCCTTAATTTATGGGTATCTCTCAATTTCCAGTTCTTTGTCACCAAAAAAGAACTGCCATAAATATTTTTGTATATATAGATCTTTGTTCCTTTTTGTTTTTTATTTTTTTTTGAATATAGATTTTGTAGTGGTATTGCTGGTTCAAAGGGTATGCGCCATTTTGTAGTCATTGGGGCATAGTTCTAAATTGTTCTCCAGAATGGTCAGATCAGTTCACGACTCCACCATCATCAGTGCATTACTTACTGTCAATTTTTCAGTATCTACAACATTTGTCATTTTCTTGTTCTGTCCTTTTAACCACATTTTGATAGGTTATGAACTAGTGCTTCAGTGTTGTTTTAATTTGCATTTTTCTAATCAGTCATTATTCAGAAGGTTTTGAATTAGTATCTCAGATTTGTTTTTAACTTATATTTCTCTAATCAGTAGTTTTTGAGACCATTTTAAAAAAATATGACTGTAGATAGCTTTATAAATTAGGGAATGACTTGTATTATAAAATTTGACTCTATATTTGAGAAATGAAGCTTTTATCAGAGATACAGATTACTAGAAAATTCCAACTCCCCCCCCCCAAGTTTCTAGTTTACCTTTTGTAATGTTCTATATATGTAATTGGTCCTAAATTCTTTTCTCATCTATAGATTTGACAGGTAAACTATTCCATGCTTTTCTAATTTGCTTATGCTATCAACCTTTGTGTGTAAATCTTGTACCCACTTTGGCTTTATCTTGGTATACTGTGTAAGAGAGGTTGGTCTGTACTGTTCATGCCAAAATATTTTCCAGTTTTCCCAGAAGTTTTTGTCAAATAATGAATTTTTGTCCCAAAAGCTGGGTTTTTTGGATTTACCAAACACTAAGTTACTATGGTCATTTACTGCTATTTCTTATTTACTTAATGTACTCCACTGATCCACCACTCTATTTCTTAGCCAGTACAAAATTGTTTTGATGATTACTACTTTGTATAGCTTAGATAACCTTCCTTCACATTGTTTTTCTTTGATTCTTTTAATATTTTTTACCTTTTGTTCTTGCAGATGTATTTGTTCATATATTTTCTAGCTCTATAAAATAATTTTTAGTATTTTATTGGTATGACATTGATTAAATTAATTTTGGTAGTATTATCATTGCAATTATATTGGCTCGGCCTACCCCCTTGAGCAATTGATACACTTCCAGTTTTTAAATCTTACTTTGTGTGGGAAATATTTTATAATTGTATTCATATACTTCCTGGGTTTGTCTTGACTTGTAGATAAAATAAAAGTATTTTATATTATCTCCAGTTATTTTGAATGGAATTTTTGTCAAATATAGGATTCAAATTTTTTGAAATGGGTTTGAATTCTGGTTCTGTTGAGATGAATTTGGGCAAGTCATTTAGCATCTCTTTGACTCAGTTTTCTCACCTGTAAAATTGAGGTGGTTGAACATATACCTTGGAGGTCCTTTCTAGCTCCGAATCTGTGATCCTTAAAAAAAAAGAGTTAAGCAAAAGCAACTAATAGAATGATAGTATGTACCAACTGCAGAGACAGCCATGATTATAGTTGTGTATCTTTTTACCAAGAGACAGATTTCTATTCCCTAGGTTTCTCTTGTCTCTCTTCAGAAATCCACACTTTTTAACAGATTAAAAAAAAAAAAAATCGGGGACAGATAGAGCACCAGCCCTGAACTCATGAGGACCCGACTTCAAATCTGGTCTCAGACACTTAACACTTCCTAGCTGTGTGACCCTGGGCAAGTCACTTAACCCTAGCCTCAGGGGGAAAAAAAAAAGAAAGGAAAAAAAAAATCAATAAAGCCAATCAACACATTGGGGAAAATGTGGCATTATATGCAATATGCCACCCTTGTGGCCTGAGCCTCCCATTTGCAAAGAGGGAGAGGTTCTTCTTTGAGGCAAAGTTTACTCTAAATCTGTGTTTTATTTCTCATTAGTAATAACTGATGTTTATGTAGAATTTTGAGATTTTCTCTGGCCTTTACTGCAGTATTGTGAAATAACTACTTCAGTATCATCTCATTCTAGAAATGAAGAAACTTTGGGCATGTTAATGACTTCTTGTGTCATATGGTTGGCAGGTCCCACAGCTGGCATTCAAATCAGGGTGTCCCAACTTCAAAGCCTCATGCTCTTCCCTATGATCTTGAGTAAACCCTTTTCTATTTGTGGATCATTTTCCAATAATGTAAAATAAAAAACTTAGGGCTAGATGGCTTCTGTAATCTTCTCTTAGACACATGTCTCTGAGATATCCAGAACAGTTGCTGATGCAAGGAAGGAAAATAACACTATTGTGAAAATAATATCAAATAAAATAATAAAATGATTAGGTTTGACTTGCTATTAATAATCAGATTTAAGATATTATATAGTATTACACCTTTTAGAGCTGTAAACAAGCTTTAAAATCACCTGGTCCACCCCTTACCCCCCCCCCCCCCCCCCCCCACACACACACACACACACATTTTACATATGAAGAATTTTTGTTCTGGAGGACAGTACCAAGTAGTAGAGCCAGGTTTCAAATTCAGGTGCTGTGGTTTCAAATTTACACTCTTTCCAGGACTATGCTTAGGGTTTAAGAAGTCTTTGAAAAGTCTTCTATTCTTGTGAAAGTTTGACCACAGTATTCTGAGCTAAAGGAAATAATCTTTCTAGAATAGAATAGAAATACCTCTACCCCTACTCATGAGTAATTTTAGTTTTCTTTGTGGAATTACTTTATTGCATGACCAGTGAATGCCACAAAAATGGGAAGATCAATTATACTTTATTTCCGAGATAGATAATTGTTCTCTTCTCCCTTATCTCTCCTTCCAGATTGTCAGAAACTGCCCTTGAATGTATCTTGACAAACTTTGAGGACTAGTTAGAAAAGTCTCTATAGAAAATGTTTGGAACAAAAAAAGATGAGGAATTGCTGTTTACATTTTGTTCAGTTGGGTAGTCATTATATATTATTGTGTCTATCCCAAAGTTATACACAAGGTACAAAGATGTCAGGGGTTCTGGTATTGTATTATTAAATATTCTTCTGGAATCAAACTGATGAAATTGGATAACAATAGTGTAGTGTCTTTCTTTGATCCAAGTTCTGTTTTTTAGGGAGCTTGAAAATATACTCTTATCTGTGCTGGTTAATTATGCTGAGTTTTAGGCATTGGTACTACCCTTATGGGTTTGTGACAAGAATCCCCGAGCTAGCATATTGTGTTTTAATGAGTCACGTTTTTAGCCACTTATAGACCCAATCATTTGACACTTAGTCTCTGTGGAGATTCTGCTGATATTCACTAATCTGTAGCCTTGCTGTTCTTTTTCCCTTGCTGCTCCAAAATTCACAATTGATTTTTTTTTTTTTTTTGGTAGAATTGTATCTGTCACAGGCAAGTGTACAGATGTATATAATTTTTTTTTTAATGTTGTAACTTTAAATACTTGAATGATGCTTGTCAAAAAAGACCTGCTTACATGAATGTGGATACCCACATACGTATTCAGACCCATGCTTATAAACACAGGCACTCCTGAGTCCTTTTCATAAAGTGCAAAGTACCTTCTCCTCCTATTTCTCCTATTGTAAACCTATGGCTCCATACACTCCTTCCTACTTCACTCATCTGTCATCCAGTGCATCGGTAGATGCCCTATCCTTTTCCCTCCGAGTTGTTACCACTCCTTCTTCCACCTCATCCCTAGCAGTCTCCTTTGGCATAAAGGCTCCTCTTCCTCTGCTCTTTAGATCTTCCATTGCTAGGTGCATTCCTGAGGCTTTTCTGGATTGGGAATAGCTGCTAGAGCTGTCACTCTCCTGACAGAGCCTCCGAGAGCCCGGCTCCCAGTCACAAAGAGGCCGTGAGTGGTCCACACTTCACGTAGACTGATATAGTACCTACATTAGCTTAATAGGCAGTTTAACCCATTTGTATTCAGATAAGTCCTGGCCTAGAAGCTAGAACTAGCAATGTGCATCACATGGCATGTTTAACCTGAAGGTTAAGTGGCAGGACCTCCTGATTGACCCATGTGCCTGTTCCTTCCTCCCTTCCCCCCCCCCCAAAAAAAAAAAAAAAAGGAATCTGCAGAGCTGTGATACTTATTGTGGGATTGGATGAGGCAGAAATTAGCAGGAGTTCCTGAAGAACCTGGCCAAACAACCACCAGGCTATTGCAGATGGCCCTTGATACAGGAACTATGGCATCCCACTTGCCCCAAAGCTGAGAGCCATAAAGAAGGGGTAGTGTGGATGAGTATCTCCATCTGTAAATAAGTTGTCTTAGAAAGCTGGGATTTTGAGGGGGAGAATGCAAAAAGTTGTATCCCTTGGATGGGTACAGGGAGTGAAACTCACTACTTTCACACATATACAACCAAATACTTTCATTAGGAAACTGAAGAAAATTTGTCATGATATATATGAAATGTAAGGCTACTTCCAAGGCTTTATGGGTAAGAGGCCAAAGTGGAGTACCAAAGACTTACCTTTTTCTTTTTTTTTTTCTAAACCCCTTTCTCCACACTTTGCCCTTCTCCCCCTTTCCCCAACAGTTTAAACATATTTTGATATCTTCTTTTGTCCATAGTTTTTATAATAGTGTATGTGTGTGTATATATATATAGTCCTCTCTGCTTGTTTCAGAAAGATTTCCGCGTGCAAGAGCTTCCACTAGCTCGTATTAAGAAGATTATGAAACTGGATGAAGATGTAAAGGTAAATTTTTGCATCATGTCACTTCACTTATGACGCTGAACACTTCCCATGGGGGGGATGTATTGCTTCTTTCCCCAGAGTACAAGGTTTAATTAATAACAGTCTCAGATACATTTTTCTCAGTAAGGCTTACATTTTTGGAGTCAGAATGTGAGTTTGATTTATCCTAGCTTTTCTCTCAGGTCCTTTAATCTCATTGAACTTTACCTGCCTCCTGTACTGAGAGGGTTGGACTAAAGTGACTTGTAAGGTCTCTTCTTGCCCATAGTATTATGGCTGGTTCACAAATAGAAATGTCATGCGTCCTGAATTTGTTATGGTTTGAAAAGATGATGATGATAAATTATTTGCATTTGAAGCCTGTAAGATTACTGAGACCCTCAAAATTTGGACTTTTGAATATCCCCTTTCAAGTCAAGCGGTATGACCAGCATTGGGTATCATTTGATCACCTATTTGTTATCTCCAAGACATTGGCCTTGAGAATGATCACTTGGTGCATTGAAGACCCTGGGCAAGTATTTTAACCCCAATTGTCTCATAGAAAAAAAGAGAATGATCCATCATTAAGCATAATAAGCTCTTTATAGACTTCTGGACTAGTTTTTTGGAAGAGATGCCCTGTACTTGGGAGCTTTCTCAGGATTCCTTTCCAACCTAAAGGCCCCTTCCCTGCAGAGGTGGGAAGCTAATGGGAAGAACAATGTGTCTGAGACTCGAACCAAGCTCTTCCATTTATCAACTAGGGGAATTCAAGTATGTTGTTACCATTCTCTGGACATCACTTTCCTTATCTGTGAAATGAAGAGGTTTTAGTCAGTGATCTCTGTGGTCTCTTTTTGCCTTGCATACATTACAACTTTGCAACTCTTATTGGACTGGTCAGATTTCACCTGGAGCATCAAACTCTGTTCTAAACACTAAGCTATAGAATGTTGATAGGCTAGAGCAGTTCCAGTAGAGGAAGAGCACTGGAGATGCCTAAGGAAGAGGAGGCAAGATTGGTGGAACTAGAACTAAGTATATGAAGACTTACCAAGGAAGAAAGATGATTGGTTTTCCTTGTCCTTAGAAGGTACAACTAGAAGTAATGGACACAATTTGTTTAAAAAAAAAAAAAATTAGATTCCTGATTGTTGTGTTTTTATTTAAATTTAAAAAAAAAAAAGCTTCCTAACATTAAGAGTTAATTGGCTTTTTGGTAAGGTTGGTCTTCACAGGAAGCCTAAATGACTATCTCTTTTAAGGGATGTGGTAGGAAAGATTCCAGCTCAAATGCATTATTCTTTTCTAATTCTTTGACTCTAGTTGGAGCTCCGACTGCCATTGGTGGAAATTCTATTTCTCTTTCTACAATATCAGCAATATCAGTAAATCTTTAGACTATTATTGACTATTTCATCCAATTTTTTTTTTTCCTAGAGTAACTACTTAATAAGATTTTGTTGCTGTCCTTTATTGTTTGTTTTGTTTATAACATAGTCATTTCCCAGTATATCCCCCTATCCTTTGTAACAGAAAAAACAGTTAAGCAAAATTGACTGGTAGGGTATTTAACATTCCATACCTGTTATCCTCTGCTGCCCTACCCAGAAGGATGTGTGTGTGTTTCATCATCCTTGTTCTCTACAACCAAGATCAATCATTGTGATTAATCTAAGCTGTTTTTATTTACAATGTTGAAGACATTGTAATACTGATCTCTTGATTCTACTTTTTCATTCTGCATGAGTTCATATCTTCTCAAATTTCTCCAAATTCCTTGATCCATTACTTCTTGTAGTCCAGTAGTATCACATTCATATGCTACCATTTTGCTATAAATGGATAGTTACTTTATTTCATTTTTAAATGTAATTTAATTTTTTTCTTAGATTTTATAAAAAGTATCAGGGCTGGAATCCCTTCATTGCTAGGCTAAATATTTTTGTGCCATTTTGGTTTGGTTTGTCCTGGACTACATATGCTGGGAGCTCTGGAAAGCTTTAGAGTAGTGGCAGCATATTAGTTCTTACTATTTGTCTAGGAAGATCATGTTCTTGACCTACCTTCAGAAGGACATTGATTTTAGGTTGTGGTTTCTAGGAGACTCACTTTTGTTTGCATTTTTTTGCTATCACAGAAAGTATAATGTTACTATTTTTATTATCACATTTTCTACATTTTATTTCCTTATAGCCTCCTTCTTAGATTGGTAGAACCAAGACTTAATTTTCCTTTTACAGATGGGGAAATGGACACAGAAAGATGAATTGATTTTTTCACACTTAATTTCTACCACCCCCTTCCTCCCTTTGCTTCTCAATCACCTCTGCCTGTCCCCTCCCTCCTCTCTAGGCTCTAAATTTCTTCATTAGAGACAGGAGAGGAGGTAAATGGAGCATTAGGTATCCTAGCTATGAGACCTGCAGGGAACCCTGATTTCTCTTCCAGATGATAAGTGCTGAAGCCCCTGTGCTTTTTGCCAAGGCTGCCCAGATATTCATCACTGAATTGACATTACGGGCCTGGATTCACACAGAAGACAACAAACGTCGGACTCTTCAGGTAATTGGCAACTGCTTCTCTAGCCCTAGTGAAATCTGGTATCTTTCTTCCTCTAATCTGCTTAGCTTGTGTGGTTTTGGTCCAGAGGCAGGACATTATCTCTTCTCCTTCAAATCAGTCTTTTGTCACCTTCTTCCCAGGGAGAAGGATATAGTACTGTCAGTTTTCTTGGAAGAATGTTAATTGTTCCCTTTTGCATACTTACTATCATGTAATGACTGCAGCACCTTACCCTTTTTGCCCTTCAGCCAAACAAGGGCTCATAGGATAATAGAAATTCTTATCAAATCCTGGGCTGTCAGTGTTTTGGTGAACTGTCAGATCCATGTGAGTGAATAGCATAACATGGCAGCCAATACTACCATGCAGAACTCATATTTATAAAGCACTTCATGATTTGCAGAACTAGAAAATCTGATGATGATGATGATGATGATCTTAGGCTGCATTTTAAAAAATAACTCATGTCGAACCAGAGGAGTAGGAATCCTTTTGGTTTGTCACCTGTTATACTCCACCTGGAGCATCAAACTCTGTTTTAAGCACTAAGCCATAGAGTGTTGACAGGCTAGAGCAGATCCAGTAGAGGAAGAGCATTGGGGATGCCATTGTAGGGAGATTTCTTGGAGGAACTGCAATACCTAAGGCAGAGGAGGCAAGATTGGTGAAACTAGAACTAAGTATATGAAGACTTATCAAGAAAGAAAGATGATTGGTCCTCCTTGTCCTCGGAAAGGTACAACTAGAAGTAGTGGACACAATTTGTTTTAAAAAAAAAAAAAAGTACATTCCTGATTGTTGTAAAGAAAAGCTTCCTAACAGTTAAGAGTTAATTGGTTTTCTGGTAAGATTAATCTTCACAGGAAGCCTAAATGACTATCCCTTTTGAAAAAAAAAGGGGGGGGGATGTGGTAGGAAAGATTCCAGCTCAAATGCAATATTCCTTTCTAATTCTTTGACTCTAGTTGGAGCTCCGACTGCCTTTGGTGGAAATTCTATTAATCTTTTTCAGTAAGAGTGAAGACTTATTTCCCATCATCCCCAGGAACTAACAACCAGTATCAGTGCTTAATTGTACTACTTTTTAAAAAGCTACAGTCTAGATGTGGGCATCCTAATTTAAGCCACTGTCAGACTAATTCAATTACACCTTCATTTCCCAAGTGATCTAGAACATGTAGAGATAGTTCCTCTTCTTCCTGGTGCCCCCCCACCCCTTTTTTCCTATCTCCTCTTCCCAAATTGTATTTAGAGAGTTGGTGTCACCAAGAATGTGGCCCAGCACTTTCTTTTTACTGAACACTGACAAACACTGTCTGATGTGCTCTGCTTCAGCTTTGGAGAGTTTGTAGCCCACATTCTAGCAAACTGTTTTATCAAACTCACTGTTGGCAAAAGTGTTGGATTGGAGTTTTGCATTTTAGTGGCCTGGGGCCAATCACATTCGAGGGAAGGGAAAAACCCCCCAGAAATTTTCCATTCCCTCCCATCTAGTTAAGAGTCACTGCACCATTATAATGCTGAGCTTGAGGTCAGATGAGGTTTGGGATTCTGTTTTGCTTTTTAATAAGGATACCCAGAAAATGGGCACTTAACCACATGTCTCTAGCCAGATGGAGATTTAATCTACCTTCCAATTGGATGACCTCTCACTCCTGTATTCAGTATAACCTTAGACTTAGGTATTGTATTTACCAAAACCACATACTGTAAATTTAAAAAGTTTTTGTCCAGGTTGGTTGAATAGTTTATGGAAAACATAGAGTGTGGGGTGGTCATTGTGCTGGAATGAAAGGCAGGCAGGATCTGAACTCAAGTTCTTCCTGAGACATTTATTAACTATTGAACTGTAACCTAACTTCTGTGAGCCTCAGACAGTGCTCTGTCTACGGGACTACGGGACTATGGGAACTACGGGAAAGCTGGTGTCTCCATGGGGCGAGGGGCTGGGGGGGAGTTCTCTGCTTGTGACATCATGGGGGCCTGGAAGCTTTGACTTCTATAGACTCCAGAGAGGACTGAACTCTTGCCACAGGATTGTCACTGGTTAGAAGGTTCTCGAACTCGTAGTCCAATTCTTTACTTAGTTTCTAAAAAATGTGCTGGTTTCTTAAAAATATGCCAGTTTAATGTGGCCCATTTGAAGGACTACCTGGCACAAGGTATTTGTCTGATCAAAATGTTTTTGATCTTTTGCTCTTTGGGAGTGGTTTGGAAAACATATGCACCATAAGAATCCATTCCCACCTCACCGCCAAATGTGACTGATTATTTGAGGCTTTGAGTTTTTCACAGGTTAGGTAGTATAGAATAGCATAAAAATGTGGGGATACTTATGAAAACCATTAAACTATAACCTGGGATTGGGCCCTCACCAGTCATTTGTTCTCCAGGGATTCTGGCTCTGGGTATATGTTGGGTCAGTTTGTTCTTAGATTCATGTTTCATTTTCCTTTCCCTTCCCTCCCCTCTTTTCTCATTGTTGCAGAGAAATGACATTGCCATGGCCATTACAAAATTTGACCAGTTTGACTTTCTCATCGATATTGTTCCAAGAGATGAACTAAAACCTCCCAAGCGTCAGGTGAGCTGGAATAGAAAGCATGTCTTTATTGTCATGGGGGGTGTGAGGGGGGTCCAAAGTATTTTGAATTTTCTAACCAAGTAAATTTATTTCCTTCCGAGACCAATGTAGCTAATTGTATTTTTGCTTCTCTGTCCTAAACTGAAGTCACCTTGAAATTTTTTGCCTGTCCTTCTTGCTTTGTTCAGTGCCTGGGTGGTAACTGCAGGACAGAACAGGAGGGGAGAGAGAGAGGGAGGGAGGGAGGAATCAAAGAAATCCAAAAGAAGAATCTGAGGGGTCATTTTGCAAATAGAATATTTGGTATGATCCCATTGTAACAACTAGCTCACTGTTTTACAATTTGCAAAAGCACTTTCCTTAAAACAATTTTAGAAGGTAAGTGGAACTAGTAATATGATGATCCCCATTTGACAGATGTGAAAATTGAGGCTCAGAGAAAGATGAAGTGACTTGCCCAGTGTCACACATCTTAAAACAACTCTCATTTCCGAAGTGCTTTAGGGCTTGCAAACATTTCCCTCATAACAGTTCTTGTGAAAAGATAGTGTTGCTAGAACTATTATCCCCATTTCATAGATAAAGGGAACTGAGCTGTAGAGAATTTTAAGTAGCTTGCCTAGGGTCACATAATTAGGAAGTATCTAAGATGAAGATCCTTCTAAGGGGCTCCAAACACAACACCAAGACTATGGTGCTCCTCAGTGACACATCTCAGGGACTAGAGCTGTTAGGAACTCCTGAGGGGCAGCAAAGGCCCAGAGGGCAGAAGGATGCTTTCCTGTAATCCTAACTTCGGAGTGGGAGAGCAGCCACAGACCCACACCTTCTGACCCCCTTCTGGCTGCTGGGGACAGTGTGTGGCACCAGGCCCCGTCTTTGCAGCACCCCGGAGAACCTGGGCTTTTGCTCCAGAAGAGCTGCTCCCTAAACAATATCAAGAACCAGTGGGCCTACTTTCACTCCCACTCCTTCCTCTGCCCCTTACTAGCTTTTTACCCAAAGGACAGGCATCCTTCATCACCTACAGATCATTCCTTAATATGATTGGAAAGATGCTTTCTTCCTTTCATTTCAGGGGCATAGGAATTGCAGGAGACAGACAGCATGGTGCAATGGAAAGTGCTAGATTTGGAGGTTTAGGACATGGGTTCAAATCCTGCCTCTACAACTTAGTACTTTTGAGTAAATCATTCACTTCTCTGGCCTCAGGGCCTCCCTCGGGAAAATGAGGAGGTAGGACTGCCTCTTAGATCCCCTTAGTCTGTACCTTTGGGGTGAACAATGAAGAGAGACTCAGTGTAAAGAGGACCCAGGTCCTGGATTGGCTCTGTGACCTTGGGCATGTTTCTTTCCCTTCCTCTTGAAGACTCCTTCCCCATCTGTGAAAGAAGAGGCCTTGAGCTCCTTGGCTGGGGCTCTAAGCCTTGATTCTTCCTGTGTTTTTAATATAAAATATTAAGTGTTGGTGTTTAGTGACATGATGATCATGACTTCTGGTCACAGTCACGCTGAATCTGCCGTCTGTCTTAGCCAGTGAGAATAGCAGCCCTGAGTTGGGAGGTGGAGTGCAGAACCCTTCTGGTCTGATACGTCAGCGCCATTGGAACTGAAGGGGCTCTGTTACCCCCAGAGCGGCACTGCTGTGTTCCAGCTCTCTCTGGGCAGTCTTTGCCACTGTAAACATCCTTGACTGGAAGCTGTAAGGTGCTTGGAGGAGCTTTCAGTCGGATGTTTACAGCGGCAGGCTGCCACAGGCATCCCAGCCACAAGTAGGGTGGGAAGCAGTGCTGCCTCAAGGGGCATGGGCATGGGCTTCTCTGGCCCCACTCCCAGGGGACACCTGAAGTAGGTCAGAAACCTGTAGGAGGGGCTCAGTCCAGCTTTCCCATCTTGGGCAAATTAACCCACAGATTCTGCTTTGTTAGAATTTTTTTCTCCCTTTTATATGATAAATGCTTCCTTTTACAGAGAGGTGTGTGAGGACTTCTTTTCCTGCGTCTTTGCCTCTTTGCTCTTGTGGGGCTAGCAGAGTATTTCTTAGACTTTCTGCAGGGTCGTGTCATTCCCTCTTCGTATTTTTAGCTCTTTCCAATACATAGTTGGTGCCTCCTCCCAAGCACGAAGGCCCTGGAGAAGTCCTGGCTCAGGTTCTTTTTAAAGTGCATAGAGCTGAAACAGCTTCTTCCTGCTCAGGTCTAGCTCTTTGTAGCTAGTGGAGCAGTTGATTGGCTTCCCATCCAGGACAGCTGCTGTCTGGCCTTTGAAGGGTTGAGATTGTCGAAAGCTGGCCTGAAATTCCAAGATAGCACTTTTAATCCTCTATGGGCATGAAGCTCTCCTTTGCTCCAAATAGGCTGGCACCTCTTGAGCTACTTTAAAACAGCCAACTCTCCAAATCTTTCTTTCTGAAAGAGGCAGCAGTTTGCATTCTCCAGCAGTCCGGGAGCTGGCCATAGACTGCTGTGGCAGGAGGATGCTGGTGGACAGGCCTCCCCCATTGGCTTCTGAGAATTCAAAAGGGGAGGTCAAGAGCAAACAAAAGTTCCCTGACCTATGATCTTTTATGTGGCCTATGTTTATAAAGGTGAGTTGGAGGATGCTATCTATTGAAATCCCTGTTTTATCAGGCAATGATTTCTGGGGAGCAGTTTCTTCATCTCATTTTGTACATTCCCCCACCCCACATGCATTTACTCAATATTTTCCTCCTTCACCATGATCCAAATGTTTCCAATGCAAAGAAACCTCTGAGAATTCAGTGTTCTTATTTCTGATGCTTCACAACAACTTGGCCCAAGTCCTAAAATAATTCCAGGTAAGGGCTTCATCCTAGAGTGAGAGCAATTCGGGCCTCTCTCCTTGTCATCCTGCAGTCGTGAATGAGGGCCAGGGAAGTCTTTGGGTGGCTCAGGCAAGCCCTCTGCTCACCCCTTTGGGTCTGCCACACCAGAGGAGGCCCACCGCCAGCAGCTGCTTCTAGAAGGAGCTGATTGGGCTGTTTGGGATTATTCTGTCAGGTGCCGGTGCCCAGTGCTAATGAGATCTTTCAGAGGGAGAAGCCCCCCACATCTCTGCATTTCCCCCACAAAAGGCACGGGCTGCTTTCTCAGTGCAGTCCTCAGCTTTAGTGATTTGATGACAGAGTGAGTATAGTTTTTCTTGGTGGAAAAGCTACATGAAGCCTGTTTCAGCAGTGCTGCAAAAATATAGATCACACGGCTGTCTTTTGGCCAAGGCGAGACTTGGTATTTTATCTCTGCCTCCACACGGTCCCAGCTGACAGGTTAATGTCTGTTATTCTGGGGAGAAGGGGGCTAGAGGTGTCACTGTTATGTTGCTTTGGCAACAGAGGCCACAGAGTGGAAATAAAAGACTACACACCTCTCTCTCCCTGGGCCCCAGTATAAACAGGTTCAGGTTTAGAGTTGTTTCTGCCTGTCTGGAGCCTTGTGATACATTAACCTCAAAAGCCCACTTTATCAAGGCAGAAAGCTGCTTTCCTTTGGGTACAAGGGTGTGCTTTGGAATTGCAACTATCCCAGCAGGCTCTTCAGCTGTGGGCCGCCTCCAGCACAGGAGGGAGCAGCCTGCTCTGGGTTTGAAGCTGGTGTTCATGAGGCTGCAGCAGATTCTGTTGCCACAGATCGCCTCAGACCTATGAAGGACAAAGCAGGACAGCTCCTTTTCTGACAGCTGCCATCGTCCCCCAACTCAAAAATTCACTTGCCAGGAGAGGAAAAGGACAGCTTGGATCACATGTTAACCAGGCCAGCCTCTCAGGGTCAAAAGGTTCGTGGCCACCTCCAAATGGACCCTGACTTTGGAGAAAGGTGTGACTTTTCCCAGATTGTAGCTTTTCCTTGTGGGTCCCCTGGGACTCGGGCCCTGTCCTGGTTAGCAAGCACATAATCCATTGCTGAGTAGTACAGAGCCTTTCTTCTGGACAACTTCTGTCATTTGTCAAGTGGGTCCTCTCCCCTTCACCCCATGAAACACATCGGCAGGGAGGTGCTCATTCCACACTACATCTCCCAGTTCTGCATCAGAGCAGGATTTCCTGGAGCCTCTGCCTTGGGAGCAGAGGCAGAAGCAACCTTCAGGGAACCCCCCTCTGTTGCTGTACACCTTGTGTGACTATGTGCCAATCACTTTGTTTCTCTGGGCCTCTGTTTCTAACTTGTACAATGAAGGGGTTGGAATAGATGCTCTCTGAATCCTCAGATCTTCCAAGTTGTGGGAGCTGGCCTTTTATCGGCATCCTTCTTGGGATCCCAGTGTGCCCTCCATTTCAGTGACTCTTAAGGGGAGAAGAGCGGGAGAGGTGCATAGGATTAGAAAAAAAACCAATTAATTTGAAATAAGTTGTCTTTTCCTTAAATCACAGACCCGAGGTTAAGAATACTGGTCTAGAATAAGCTAGTGAATTAATGAGGCTAAAGTCTTTATCTAACAGATATCAGGTAAATAATTCTTTAGTTTGTGTATCTCTGTGATGCTTTTATTATTGCTCTTGTAGGGTCCAACATAGGGCCCCACCTCCCCAGGAGGTGGTGGGCTCTGTGCTCTCTTTTGTTTTCTCAGTGGCAAGGGCATCTCTGGACTCTTCGGGAGACAACCATGATGTAGTGTGTGTAAACATCCTACACTCTCAGCTGTGAGCTCAAGGTGGCTGGGAGAGGGCTGTTTACTCCTTCTGCCATGGAGAACCTCAGATGAACTTCGTAAGAAGACAGCTCTCCCTGTGGGAGGGGGTAGAAGGGCCTGTGCAGAAGTCCTACATGCCAGCAAGGGTGGGTCAGGCCCTGGATGGAAGGAAAGCCATTCAGCAGGTCCATGGGCAGTGCTTTCATGGTTCAATACAGTCCATTTAGTAAATACTTATTAAGTGCTTGCTCCACCATGCAAGCCCCTTTGCTGGAATCAGGAAAGAAATGTGGCTTGTGATTGCCACAGTTTAAAAAAAGTAGCCCAGAGAGTGCACTGCTGTGGGCTGGGCCCTGACCTTGGATTTGCAGAGCTTGGATGGCTGTATGATGGTGACATTGGAGCAGTGGGTGGCACCAGAGCAGTGGGGCTCTGCTATTTTTACTGCACCACATCAAGGCAACACTCTCCTTTGGAGAGAGGGGTAACATGGAGCAGAAGTACGAGGTCTCAGGGCCACGGGGCTTTGTTAGCCCCTCCCAATTAGAACTTTGCTCAGGGAAAGTCTACCTGGTGCATGGGGTTTAGCTGCAGTAATTATTTGCAACTCATCATGAAATGGGTGATTATTCTGTATTTCAGAAGTTTGGCTGGATGTTTTGTGGGGCCTCTGAAATCAGTTATTTTTAGTTTGATTTTAGCATAGCCAGGCTCTTGGAATTCCATTCTCTCTTGGCTTTAGATGTGGAGAGATCAGCATCAGGCAGGGGAATGTGCGAGCGTGTTGGGAAAAGAATGGAAATTCACCGAGGCGGCGGCCACTGCTCTGGCTCTTGCAATTGCTGTTTGCTGAGTATGTCCTTTTTTCCTCTTACCTGAGTGTGCTTCCGCTCTACAGGAGGAGGTGCGCCAATCTGTGACTCCTGCGGAGCCCGTCCAGTACTACTTCACGTTGGCCCAGCAGCCCGCGGCAGCCGTCCAGGTCCAGGGCCAGCAGACTGGCCAGCAGACCACCACCTCAACCACTACTATTCAGTCAGGACAGATTATCATTGCCCAGCCTCAGCAGGGCCAGGTCAGTGAGCAACCATATTTGCTTTGGTTTCCCCGGACTTTAAAGTTAATAGCTGCTATGTTGTTATGGTGGAAAGTGAGCAGAAAGGGAGAGGAAAGATTGGTTTCCCAGACACAAAAGTCACACTAAATCTCAAGTGCAGGAGCGGGGAGGCTTCAAAGGGCAGTTAGTTTAACCTTCTTCTGAGTAGGAATCCCCTCTTAGAAGGTCCCCAGGCCTGGAGAAACCACCCCCCTGGAGCAGTTCATTTTAGTTTTGACAGGAACTTCTCTTCTGCTGAGCTAAAATGTGCCTTTCTGCCTTTTTTACCCATCACTCCTGGTTCTGCTTTCTGGGGCCAAGCCAGTCTGACCCATCTTCCACATGATAATCTTTCAAATATTTGAAAACAGTAATCTTATCCCATGGGTTGCTCTCAGTCCTACCTACTCAGTTCCCCCCTGCCACCCTCTCTTCTTCAGTTTAGATCTGCAATTTAACTGATTCTTATTATGGGATTATTATCCTGCCCCCTCATGATTTTGGAGGCCTCCTCTGGATTGGCTCCAATTTCTTAATGGCCCTCCTAATGTGGTGTCCAGAATTCAGTAGAGGGCCCCAAATGGGATCAGAGAAGAGCAGATTGCATAGGCCTGGCAGGCAAGTTGGGAGGCCTGAGTTCCAATCCTAGCTTGACTACTAACGTTCTGCATGGGAAGAAACCGGGTTAGAAGATCTCTGAAAATATGATGAGGGCCCAGCCGTACTGGCTGTGTAGGAAAATTTAAATAGAAACCCTGTTTTGCTCTTTGGGAGCTTTCATTCTGGAACTGATTCCCAGGGCCAGCCTCCCTCCATTGCCTTGCCCCACTGGTGTCAGGCACTTGGCTTCCTGAGAGATGGCAAGAGGAGGTAGAAGAAATCCCCTCAGCTCCCTGAAGACAGACTCCTTCTGGAAGGAGTTGTTTATTTGGTCATGGAATCTACATGTTGATTTGTTTTTATTCATTTTAAGCTCTTTTTATCCCAGAAAACCTCAGTTCCCTCTAGTTAAAACCTAAGGCCCTGTAGTGGTTGGGGCTACAATTGCCTCTGTCCTTTCCCCAAAATAATTTGTTAAGGATTCTCTAAAGACTGATCTGATCATCCCAAGTAGCTTTCTCAGCAGTCAATTTGACTCAGGCACCAGCACATACTACATACCTAGTAGCAGAATTTACAGGAGATCTCATTTTCCCTCAATGATTTAGATATATGTCCCAAGGCTTCTGGAGAAATTACCATTGATAATAACCAGGCAGTGAGTAGGCAACCGATTGCCCATGGCCTCTACCCCTGATGGCTAAGTGGTTTAGCTTATTGATGGCTAAGGCCCAAAGAGGGTGTCCTCTCTGGGGACCGTTTCCGCTCCTCAGATCTGAGCTCCTTTGGACTTGTGGAAGTTGAACTGCAGGTCTTCTTAATGAACAAAGTAAATGTATTCCTATAGTATTAGAGGCAAATCATTATTAACCCATGTGGCATAGACTTTAAAGTTTACAAAATACTGTCTCTATAATAGCTATGTGATGTAAGTTTTGAGTCTTACCCATTTTATATAGGAAGAAACTGAGCCTCAGGGGAGCTGAATGCGTTTTTCAGGGTCACATGACAAGTCAGTGCACATTCAAGGTTTGAACTTGTTCTCTAAGGTTACTCCACATATACCACCTAAAATTTTAATAAAGCAAATCCAGTTTTCCTACAGTAAAATTAGAAATTATTTTATCTGCTGGAAAATGATCACAATGAATTTTCCCTCTGCCCTTGATGCCATATTTATAAGGTCTAGGACTTCTTTTCCCTTTTCTTGTTTGTGAGTGGGTGAATAAAGGCTCTAACCGCCCTCCAAGGAGAAAGTTTGCGTTATCTCCAGAGGAGGGAAGTACCTTTTGGCTTGTGATGACACTGGTGGAGGGCAATCATGGTAAGGAAAGTGCCTCTGCCACTAGGATGAGAACAACTAATGTTGACAGAACATGAAGAGACTGAACAACTTTCCCCAGGTCTCAGAGGCAGGACTGGAACCCAGGTTTTCTGGTTTCATAAATTTATTCTCTATGTCCCAAACTATGCTGCCTTCATAAGCACAAATACCTTAAAGAACTATGTCATTGTCATTGGCTTCAAAATACATACGACCCTTAAAAGTTCCCATCAAAAATTTTGTAGATCCCCATATCCAAATCCTCCTCTCACCTTACCTCTCGGGAAAGAGGTAGTAGGTTGTGGCATCCAGTGCATCACATGTATCCATGTGGGAATTCCTCACAGTTTATGAAGGCTATGGCAGTGTGGGGCAATGCCCTGGGCACTTGATCAAACTAGTTAACTTCTCCCACCTGTAATCTCTCTAGCTGTAAAATGAGGGAGTCATGCTTCTTAGAATCCTTGCTAGTTTTAAATCCATCATCCTCTGTTTTTGTCAAATCAATTTTGTTAAATGCTTTGCTTGAGAATCCAAGTCACAATTTCCTGAAATTTTGTTTAGTTGGGGCCCTGGATGCTTTGATCCAGAAGGAGCTTTGAAAGTCATATTCCTTCTCCCTCATTTTGCAGAGGAGGGAAAAGGTCTTAAGCTCTGTGCTGTTCACGTTTTATGCCGTCAGCTGTCCCATGAAAATCCAAAGGCAGGGGCCAGTCAGGGATCTAGCCTCTTCCTTTTGCTTCCTACCACATGCCCAAGCTAGAGAAAGCATTTGTGGTGGACTTAGTGGACGGGTGACATTTGGAGTCATTTCTGAGCCAAAGCAATTCTTTCATCCTCTTGGATGAAGTTATTTATGCATTTATAGAATTCTAAATTATCAAAGCTAGATGGGCCTGGGAGAGCATTTAGTCAAATCTCCTAGTTTTTATAGAGAAAGAAACCTTGACCCAGAGACAGGAAAGCAGTCGCTTAAGGCTATCAGGGCAAACAAACCCCAGCTGATTTTCACTGCACTACTATTTGTGCATTCGAGAAGGCCAGTAGATTCTTCTCATGTCCAGTGTTGGAACAAGAATGATATTTTCACTCATCTCAACAGTCAGTAACTCTTCGTTTCTGGGCATAGTTGAGCCCCTGATGTAATCTGGTTTTCCTGTCCTTTGATTCAGTCACTTGGATATTAAAGGAAGACCAAAGGAAAATGCTGTGACACCAGGGATCTGCACATAATAATAGGAATTATATAACAGCAGACATTTATTTAGACCTTCAGGGTCCAAAAGTTACTTTCATTATTTCCCTTGATCCTCCTGCTCAGTAAAATGTTGGCTGATGGCTTGAAATTAAAGGCACTTTTCAACCTAGGTTTAGCTCCCTTTCTTTGCCTGCCCAAGGTCTTATGTGTCCAATGGCATCTGTCACTTACCTTGTTTTTGCCCAAGGGTTCTTGAGCCAGGACAGGAGAAGGAGGACAAGATGCATTTAAAGGCTAAAGTGACTTTCTTTAGAATCTTGTGTTTGAAAGCCAGAATCACAGGTGAGGCAGCTGAGTCCCAGAGGAGCAGCGCCTTTCCTATGATTCCTCAGCTTTGAAGAGGGCAGAGCCATGGGCTAGAACCTGCATCGTCTGACTCTTGTTTCTTCGGTTTCATGTTAGAACGCTTTTCAATTGGGCTCTAGGAGTGGGACCACAAGGTTTAGCCCAGCCTGGAGAGCAGCACCACAGGCTACCTAGAAATTCCTGAGTTGATCTTCTCTGCGCTTCAGGCTAACCTTTCTCTTTAACTCTTTGTTTTTGACCCTTAGTGGCAAGTACCCCAGCAAGGAGAAATGCAATTTAACAAGGAGTGTCTCTCTCATGTTGTTGTTGTTAGCCTTTAGGCCATTTTTCTGGTCCCTCCAATTCAGCTCTTTTCCTGTCCTTTGCCACCAGACTACCCCAGTGACAATGCAGGTTGGAGAAGGCCAGCAAGTGCAGATCGTCCAGGCCCAGCCCCAGGGCCAGACACAGCAGGCACCAAGCAGCACAGGACAGACCATGCAAGTGATGCAACAGATCATCACCAACACAGGGGAAATCCAGCAAATTCCGGTAAGCCTGTCTGCCTTAGAGGCTTTGAGAGGACCAGCCTCCCAGCCATGGAGCTGGCCTGAGGCCGTACAGCCAGCCCTTTGCATTAGTCCTCTAGATGGGTTAGGGAGAGGTGTCTATGGAAGTCCATAAATACACTGGTTGCATATTCATGAGTCAGTTCCCAGTGGAATCCGCAGTAAAGTGTATTTTTGGCTTTCATTTAACCGATCCATTCTTTCAATGTGGACTGATTTTTTTTTTCCCCCCCTTGTGCCATGAGTATCTTATTTCTGAGGAGGATTGGCTTTTTGATTTGTCCTCTCTCTGCTCTTTCCCTTTCTTCCTGCCCTCCCCGCCCTTGTCCCCTTCTCCCTATTCTGTTTCTTTCCTCTCGTATTATTCTTTTTTCTCTCCCCTCTATTCTGCCTATCTTTTTCCCTCCCACCTCCTCCTTTCTCTCTCCTTTTCTCTCTTAACCTCTCTTTCTAACTTCCCCTATCTCCTAGGGTTTTCTTGTGATTTAAAAGTTCGTTGTGTTGCTCATTTTACTACTAAAGGCATTTCTCATAGCAGTGAGTGACTACCTGTAGGGGCTTTTCCGTTCCTTGCCCCTCCAGGAGGAAATAAAACTTATTTCACCATTTACATAGCATTATCCAGACTTTTCTGGTCTTTCATGATCATCTGAGGGTACAGAAATTGGTGACAGTTAAAGGAAAGAGAGAACAGAGAACTGTGGCAAGCCTGAATGAACGATCACCTTTCTTCTCTCTGCATACATGTGACATTTGTCTTGATCATGTTCATGTTAGAACACGTTTCAATTGGGCTCTAGGAGTGGGACCACAAGGTTTAGTCCAGCCTGGGCGTTGTGTGCACAAATGAAGATGAGTGAATGATGTGTTAGCACTTGGAACTTCTACAGTGAGTTTGGCTCCAAAGTGTCATAACCATCATAGATAAAGAGTGAAGTCTCCCGTGGAAGATGGAATGGTGTTTTGGAACAGGTCTCAGAAGGCATTTGATTCAACCCATCATATCTGATTGGCTATCCATCCTCCACTGAGAAATCTTCATTATTGGGAACTCATCTTCTCTTAGGGCAACCTTTTTCTTTTATTGTACAACTCCCCCAATAGGTGCCACTTCTGCTCATTGCTGCTAATCCCACTCTTGGGCGAAGCAGAAGGAGTCTCATCCTTCTTTCCTGTGACAGCTCTTCAAAGATTGGGAGGCTTGTGCTCCTCAGCCTTAGTGTCAGAGGATCCCTTCCAAAGCCCGCTTGTGTAAGCCAGTAGGAGTCATGGAGACACTGCCACCAAGGTGGTATTCAAGATGCTCAGAAAACATTCAGGGCCCAAGGGAAAGTTCAAAGAAGATGAGGCAAGAAGGAAAGCCATCCCACTTGTAGAACCAAGTGTTTCTTCCCTTTGGAGTAATTGAAGGAAACGTTGCCCTGATGGAGGATATAGGCAAGGGGCCTAAAGATTGGGAACATTCCTTTTAGGGAAGAAAATGAGATGGTTTAGACCAGTGGCTTTAATAACAGCCTGCAAAGTAGAAACCAAGAAGAAACTTTCCCTCCAAAGTTTTCAGTTAGAACTTTGTTACATTGGTCATTCTAAAATCACTTTTATCCCAGAATCTCAAAGCTGAAAGGAACCTCAGGACATCTAGTCCTGTACTTGAGCAAGATCCCTTCTTTAGGAACTCTGACACATAGTAGGCGCTTAATAAATGCCTGTTGACTAACTGACTTAAAGCATTCCTTCCCTAAAGGAGTCATTCCATCGACTTAAAGATTTTTAGTGAGGGAGAAATCTGTCTTCCTCAGGAGCCTTTTCCACAATCTTTGTGATAGCTTGAATATTTTGGAGATTTTTCCTTCTTATCAGGTTGGCCCCAATATTCTACACTTGTTGCTCCCACTTCTGTCACCAAGGTCCTCCACCTATAGCACTCTCAGTTATTTTAAGGCAGCTAGTGTTGTTTCTCTGCTTTCTCCTCCCCATTTCTTTAGTGGTCTTCCTATCTTAGGAACTAAAATCCCTTTTGGAGGTCTGTCTAGCCTTCTTCCTAGGGCCACAGCAGGACTTCCATATAATGACCTTATGAATCTTTTCTAATCTTTCATCCCTCATTGTGTGGCCATTCAGCAAGAGCCTAGAAGACCACCCTAACGAGCTGTGTTGCAGCAGGTGAGATTTGCTAAGCCTCCTCCCACTTTACCCATGACTGCAGGAAACATTGCCCTGTCATGATAGCATGCTGGGATTTGGGGTAGGATTTTAGCACTGTCAAGTTGCTGCCCCACAGAAAACCTCCATTCCTTAACCCCTGAAATTTCCTGCCATTGGGCACAGAATTAAGAGGAAGATGACTCTCTGGCCCCTGCTAGGCTTTCTGTTCTTTGAACCAAACAAATAGTGGTGGTGCACCTATGGAAGGCTTCTGGTAAAGGAATTAAAACAGCTTTGCAGGTGGAAAGTTGGCTCTTTCTCTGGCAGCCTTTCCCACTGTCCTCGTCCCTGGCCTCATTGCTTTTTCCCTTGCCCTTCCTTGTCTGGGGCTCACAGTCTCACCTTTCTTGGTGGGGGGAGGCACCTCTTACTTATTTAACCCCACAGAGGACAGCATACAGTGTCACATCAGCACTTTTCCTGTTGAAACTCAGCATTCTGTGGAGATCTTTGAGAAAGTGACATTCCCTGTAGGGGAGTTTGATCCTATAGGGAATTTGGGAAAGCTGCACCACAGTGGAAAAGGCTCTTATATAACAGCCAAGGAAGCTCCCCATCACAGGTGAGCAGAGAGCCCAGGAGTATAAGCAAGCCCAATGTGAACCAGAAACTGAGCACCGTTTGATGTGTCTTTTCTAGGTGCACACATTTCTATTTGCAGGTGGATGTTTAGAACTGTAGAATTAGCTCAAGTAAGGGGTGAGGGTCAGGGCTCCAGGGCTGTTCCCTTACACTGTGACTTCTCTGGCTCCCCATTCCCTACAGCATTAGGGACTGCTGCACAGTTATCATTTTATCACCTGAAACTGCGTCATGAACATGTACAAGTATTTTTCAGGCTTTGGTTGCCCAGGCCACTCTGAATGTTCTGTGGTAGTCTGTTTTTGGCTTTTTTTTTGTATTCACCTCATCATATTGACATACATGGGTAAACCTAGAAGATCCAGGACCCCTAAAAGACATGTCTTTTAGCTGCAGTTACCCCTGTCTCTGTGGCGGTGGCCCATAACACTCACTTTCTGTCTGAAGATATATGGGTTTAGTGAGCGCTAAGGTTACCCAGCAGGGCGATGGCCATCTTTGATTGGGTCCCTGGCAGATATTGGAGCTCTTCACAGTACCAGAGCAGTCAGCACCTCTCCTTCCCCGCCCCCCCCTCCCCAGCCTGTCTTCTCTCTCTCCAGCCCTTCAGAGGAGTAGGCAGCCTCCTTGGGCTGGGGCATGAAGGGAAAGGAGAGGAGGAAAGAAAGCTTCTGGACTTAAGCTTGGGGCAGTGCTGGGGCCTCTGCTGTGGAAAGGGTAGCCAGCTAGTACAGCCTTTCTGGCAAGAGAAGAGATTCTCTAGTTTCATTGAAATCACAAGAATAGCAGTTGTGCTGGGACCATTTTATTTTTTCCAAAGTCAGTGAAACCCTCCCTGCCATGGCCAGTCACTTTCTTTTGCCTGCTTTGACAGCTCAGCCTAGGCGAACACGGTCTGTGTTTCTGGGCTGAGTTTTCTTTGGCTCCAGTTATGGAAATACACACCTTCACATGTTTCAGGTTAACCAAGGTCTCTGTTTGTTTGTTTGTCTGTCTGCCCCATTCAGGTGCAGTTAAACGCGGGCCAGCTGCAGTATATCCGCCTAGCACAGCCTGTATCAGGCACCCAGGTTGTTCAGGGACAGATCCAGACTCTTGCGGCCAGTGCACAGCAGGTGGGTACTGAGGCCTCGAGAGGGTGAGGGCCTCCCTGGGGGTGGCATTCCTTCCCCCTCAAATGAGTTGGGCTCAGGTCTGCTCTTGGCCCCCCCACTTCCATTGTAAATGTTAGTGGGGCAGCCCAGGACTCAGGCTCAAGAGCTGGAGAGCCAGATTCAAAACTTGTGTCTAGAGTTAGAGTGCCACTACAGTGCTTGAGAGACTCAACCCGGTGACCCAGGCTGGCAGAGTTGGGTGCTATGCTGCCCAGCAGCTGGCATGGCCCCCCTGGAGGCCATATCCCAGAGTCATCTTCAACTCTCAGGAAGCCTGCTGAGAATCCTCCCACTTGGATTTGTCCTTAGGTAGACAGGTACCCCTCTGCTGGGAAAACTGTTCTCCTTTCCTCCTCTACTTTGTCTTGGGATTTCTGAGCCTCTTATTTATGGAGTCATGAGAACCCTGTCATAATTGGGGGGCAAATCAGGGTCACGAAGAGTGGGTGGCTTCCCCAGCAAGAGAGAAGCAAGGGTGGGAAAGGACATAGCTTCTGTGGGTAGTGATGATGAAGGGAGGTGGCTGCCATGGGCTGTGGGCCCACTGCTGAGGGAGAAAAGGGACATTGTTAATGGATCCTTTTCCCTTGAACCCAAAAAAAGCAGCAATCGTTTAAGAACTGGACCTGTCTGGTACAATTGCATCTTTGGTGATGCATCTATTGACAGTGGTGACAGGCTTAGGTTTCTAGAGCAGGTCTCCAAAGATCTCATTTAGGGAAATGTAAGGAAGAGCCAAAAATGAGGCTTCCAGGTTCTGAGCAGCCTCTGGGATGTTTAAAGAGCCCTTCTCCAAACTGAGGCCATAGCTTAGCTTTACATCATGTTCTCCCAATTTCCTGAATTCATTCTTCATTCAGGTGTCTGGTTGTGTGTGTGTGTGTGTGTGTGTGTGTGTGTGTGTGTGTGTGTGTGTACCACATATATGTGCACATTGGGGGAGAGGGTATTCTATGCTCCCCAGACCTCGGCATAATAAGAGTAAAGGGAAAAGTGGGAGCACAGTGTCTGAGCACATTTGATGTGGGTGTCTGTATCCACCTCAAATCAAAGGAGGAGAATGGGAAGAGCCAGACTAGGAGCCCTTCACCACCTCTCTGACCCATTTGAGCCCTACACAGAATTCTGGGCAGTGCCAGCACTTTACAGAAATTAAAGGCAATTTAGATTCTCTTAAGGTCATAGAATACCAGAGATGGAAGGAACTTTATCTCTTGATCCTACTTTTTTTTTTTTTTTTTTTTAAATACATGTTAAAATATACGTTAGATCAAATAAAATATGTGGAAACATATTTCTTGCTGCACAAGAAAAATCAGATCAAAAAGGAAAGTAGATGAGTAAGAAAACAAAATGTAAGCGAACAATAACAAAAAGAGTGAGAATTTTATGTTGTGATCCATACTCAGTTCCCACAATCCTCTTTCTGGGTGAAGATGGATTCACTTTCTCACTTATAAATAGAGATCAGAAAATGGACATGGCTTGTCCACAGCTATACACAGCTAATAGTAAGCCAGTCTGCTCAGGCCCTTTGTCATCCCTACGCTAGAGTCAGATGGAAAGAGGGGAGGAAGCATTGCTGTCCCTTTCCACACTTTCTGCCCTCATTTGTATTTTGACTTTGCCTGCAGCCATTAAGAGTCAGCCCTTTATCTCCTCCAACGTTGAGCCCACCCCTGCAGAGTCCTGTCCTCACTATCCCACCCACCACTGTTCTGGCTCGCTGATGCCTTGGCTGTAACAGAGGCCACCTGAGGTCCCTGCAGAGATGGGAGGGTCATGAAGCTGGGTCTCTGCTTGGAGCTCATCCCTTCCCCTCTTGTGATTTTCTACAGATTACACAGACAGAGGTCCAGCAAGGACAGCAGCAGTTTGGCCAGTTCACAGATGGCCAGGTAGAGTCCTGGGACACAAAATGGAAGGGGAAGGGGGGCAGAGGCGGGGGCAGGGGCAGGGGCGATTCCTTGGGAGCGTGGCCGCCTGCTGTGTCCTGGAGAATGAGGGCCATTAGTCTGGGCAGGCAGCTTCAGAGCTGTCCAGGAGTGGAGTGATTACAGCAGCTGGCCTTTCCCTCTGTTAGAAACAAATGGTGGACAGAGATTGCTAAAACAAGGAGAATGTTCCCTGAGGATCTTTAAGAACAGGACATGCATGGGAGTAATAGCTGGCAGGACTTCAGTGATCATCAATCCTAGATCTCACTACTGTGTAGAGGAGGGAACTGAGGCCCTGAGAGGAGGAGGAAAGTCTTGCCTTCTTCCTGAGAGCAGAGCCAGGGCTAGCACCCAGCCTCCTGAACCTGAAGTGCTGGAGGGCTTTCCCCTGGGCTTTAGGCTGTGGGCCCATCCCCTCTCCTCCCCTCTGAGGCTGTAGAGAAGGTGGAAGAGGCAGTGATCAAGGTCCCCCTTGGGCTGGCCCACGCAGGGATTGATGGCCTCTGTTAGGAGCAGAATCCTCAGAGCTGGGAGTTCCCATGGCCACAGATGTTGGTGCTCTATGGTTTGTGAAGTATTTGGTCCTGACAGGCCCCATGAGGGAGTAGGGGGATTATCACCCATATTTTCTGGTCACACAGTTAACAAGGGGCCAAGTGCGGAGCTTGTCCACCCAGACTGATTTCCACCTTTTCTCTGATCCAGAATGTACCACACCTGCCTTATGGGTGTCACTTGAGGAAGCTAAGTGGGAGCAGTGCCCACTGGGAGGCTGGCTCACCAAGTTGTGAGCATGGGCTGGATTTCAAGGTGTGGAGCCTTTTGTGCTTGGAGAAAAGTGGCCCTTGGTACAGGACCCTGCAGGAGCTCCAGTACTTAGACTTGGAAAGGCGAGAGAGGGGTGGGGAGAGTAGGGCCTGTGCCCGAGTAGGAAGGGCCCTCTGTCACTCCAGCTCTGTCTCTTGGTCACTGTGACCATGGCATAGCGCTCCCAGATCTTTCTACTTCCTCAGTAAAGGAGAGAGAAGTCTTGAGTTGAGCCTCATTCTCCAGAGCACAGCAGGAGGCCAAGCTCCCAGTCATCCACAAGGAGCCTGTGGGTCCAGAGCCCTAGGGACGGGAGGGGTGTTTCCTTGGGTGTGGCTGGTGGGGGCAGCTGGTAGCCTGAGGGCAGGGTGCCAAGCCCTAAGGGGTTGGCCCAGGGCGGCCTTTCTGACCTAGTCTGATGTCCCCGGGTCTCTGTTTCCCTTCCCTTCCCTGCAGCAGCTGTACCAGATCCAGCAGGTCACCATGCCAGCCGGCCAGGACCTCGCACAGCCCATGTTCATCCAGTCGGCTAATCAGGCCTCCGATGGGCAGACCCCTCAGGTGACGGGCGACTGAGCCCAGCTGGGGCCTTGCCCAGCACAGCCGGTGCACGGGGCCGTACAGACTCCATTTCTGCCGCTGTGGCCTGGCTTGAGTGTCCCACTACCCCAGAGCCTCCTGCGGGCCAAGACACTGGTGCACATGGCCCTCATTGCGGGCTAGGAAATCGCCAACTGAAAGATGCAATATTTTTTCATTTCCTTTTTGTCTTTTTGGTTTTTGTTTTTTAAAGGAATCAATATTTCAGTATGTTGAGCTGTATGTCCAATGCTATTGAAATGGGAAATATTCAGTGATAACATATTTATATCATTTTTTGAGGTATGGCTACAAAAGTCTGCCCTCCTCATGCCCCTTCTCCCAAGAGCAGCTCTCCAGGCATGGGAAAAGCTCCCAGAACAGCTGCCTTAACCTTTCTCGCAACCTCTGGCAAATGCACCCATCCCTTTAGGTCACTGGGTGGTCCATCGGTCGCTTCTCCCCTGCCCCTGACCAGAGCAAAGCACCTGCCTCTGGAAGCTGCAGAAGCAGTCTTCGTGTTCAAGGATGAACTTGACTCCGGACACAGTGTCTCGTTTCTTCTGGATCCTCCTCTATCCCAGGAAACTGGGGCTTTCCTCTGCCCTCCTTCCACCTGCCCACCTCCCATTTTTTCCCCTCAAGAAGCAAATGAATAATTGTGCTCGTCTCCTCCGCTGCATGGACTTCAAACTGCATGAATTAAATGCAATGAATAAAGCTCCTTTTTAGAGAACTTGGAGTCTTAGGTTTCTGGGATTGGGGGGGGGGGGGGAGAAGTGCTGACTTGGCATGTGTAGAGCCAGTAGG
Organism: Sminthopsis crassicaudata; assembly: GCF_048593235.1. Taxonomy (NCBI): domain Eukaryota; kingdom Metazoa; phylum Chordata; class Mammalia; order Dasyuromorphia; family Dasyuridae; genus Sminthopsis; species Sminthopsis crassicaudata. The sequence goes on from NC_133619.1 coordinate 593,934,848, forward strand.
TTGGCAGCCCTTGGGAAGGGAGGGGAACGATGGATGGGCTTTCTTCCAGGAAGGGAAGAGGTACTTGGGGATCCATCCTCCTGCAGATTTGTTTGGACCAGGGCAGAGCAATAAGCATCTGCCTGCCCTAGGGTTACCCCGATTTCCTCTAGACAAGAAATAGCCAAAACTGAGCTGGGGCCTGAGGTAACAGGCCTTTCATAGTTGGGAGCTCCTCTGGACAAACCCAGGCCCGCTCACCTTGCAGAGTTTTCATTGAAATGGGATGGGCTACAGAGAAATTCTAGTGCTCTGGGTTTCTAGCCCCAACTTCCACTTAATGAAATGACTTTGAACAAATTTCTTTCCTTTTTATGGACCTCAGTTTGTCCATATGGTGATGGGAAAACAGGAATGCTTTTTGTCTGCAAGACAAATACATACACACTAAACTTAGTTGTAATAAAATGTTAGCCTAAATAATCCTTTCCCCCTCATTGGTTTCCTGAAAAAGTTTACCCTAACCCCAGGAATATCATCCCTTCTTCCCTCTGTGGACCTATAGACTCCTTCCATAAACCACAAAACATTATGCTGCGGGACAAGTAAATGGACTTCAATGTGCCCTCTCAAGGAGCTTGACAAGGGAGACAAAGGGAAGACCGAGTTGCTCCCTGAGGACTGGCAGAAGCTGCCCGAGGTGGGGCCCTCTGGCCTAGGAAAGAACAGGTCTGCTTTGGGACTTGTTTTGGGGTCTTGATAGAGGATCATCTAAACTAGATTCTTCTTGGACCTCTTCTCAAGTAGCACTCCCACCAGGTACTAATTTTCACTGGGCCAACTCCTGTGCCATCCCCTTACAGGAAAAGGGAGAGGAACTCAGCCGACCAGACGTCACCAGACATAGCTTCTGATGATGGTATATTGTAAAGGCAGGTTTTGGAGTCCAGGAAACCTGGGTCCCAGCTCTGACACTGGTTGGGTGAGCTTGGCCAACTCCCCTTCATACATTCGTGTGTGTGTGTGTATACAGACGTGTGCATGTATGTGTGATACTCTAGCTCTTTTTAAGAAACCATTTTGAAAAATCTAAAAACATAAAAGAGTTAAACATCTTTCTCCTAGCTTCCCTGTTCCAGTTTCTGATGACCCACCATCCTCTGTAGGGTCATCTGTGACTGCACCGTGGTTCAAATGCCAGCGGTTACTACCAGTGTGAATGGGTAAACGATTTCCTTCCCTGGTTTCTTCATCTGTTGAATAAAGGAAGTTGTAGATAAGGGCTGAAGGATATAGAATCCTAACATGGGGCTTCAGGGCAGAAAGTCTAGGTAGATAAAAGAGGGAGGGTTTGCAGCAATCGACAAATCGTCCTCTCCCCAGTGAGTGCAGTTGCTTTGAGTATTGTTTCCGGAGCACAAAGTGGGAAGCCATGGGTAGGAAAAATGTTGGGAAGCAGCAGGAAGGAGCAGCCAGGGAGCCACAGATCTGGGTTGGACTGGAATTGGTTATGATCCAGCAGTCAGCTGTTTGAAATGAGAGGCTAGAGCCCGGCTTAGCTTGAACATTACATGGGCGCAAAGGTGGCAATAAAGTAAATCAAGATTTCCAAGAAGCTTTGATGTAATAAACCAATGAACCCCAAGAACAGCTTAGAAAACACCCCCTCCTTTGCAAAAAGTGGGGGACTATGGGTGTGGAATGTTACATACGTACTCGCCAGATTGTGATGGTTAACTTTGCTGAACTGTTCTTAACAGGAATGATTTGCTGAGGAGGATTGTGATGGACAATCCATATACTGTCGGTTAAAGGTCTTTCGTGCTGCTTGCCCAGGGTACCAGGATTTCTAGTTAGGGCTCAGCTCACTCAGTGGAGCCACGAAGAGGCAGTGTAATAGTGGAAAGGGGGCTGAACCCGGACCCAGGAAGTCCGCATTCCCATGTGCTCCAGGACCAGTGTAAAATTGACCTGACAAGTCTAAGACGTGGGAGGAAAATGCTTTGTTTACTTTCGGACTTTATAGAAATAGGGGCTATTCCCGTCTCTCCAACTCATCTACTGGCTAGTATCTTCCTGATGCACAAATCCAGCCATATCACTCTCCAGTTCAAGGATCTTAAGTTTTTTCTATGGAGGGAAGGAGAGAGGGACATAAGGGGGAGAGAAGGAAGAAAAATGGAGGTAGCAAGAAAGGGAAGAAAGAAATGAAAGGACTTAATTAAATTTCACAGCGAGGACCTGGCAAGCTAAAGTTAAGACATAACAGAGCTGGGGGGCCCCAGGGTTAAGGCAGCATGGCGAGGAGATGCTTGGGAAGGACAGGATAAGCTTCAAGCCCTGGCTTGCCATTCAAGGCTTGTCCCACTCTAACTTTCCTGTTCCCCCAACACGCCCTGCCATGTGCCGGACGCTTCAGCCACAGCCCTCCCTAGAGTACCCCATTCCCTGCCCCTGTCCCCAGAGCGGCGTCTCCCAGCCTCCCTTAGGCCGAGCAAGCTCCAGCTCGGGGTCCTTTCTCCTGCCCCGATGGCCCCCCCGCCCCCAGCTAGAAGGAGCTCTCCTCTGAACAATCATAACTCCTGGTTCTGCAGCCCTTAAGGCTGCCCGAAGTACTTGTAACAGCCTCAATTGCCCATTTTGCAGCTGAGGGAGCAGAGCCCGGCACATTTAGATCTAGAAGTCATGGAGTCCAGCCCTGGGGCTTCCTTACTATTCTTAATGTGCTACCTCTGGTTCAGCCCAAGTCCCATCTGAGCTGTCAAGGACCGCCTCCTCCGGGGAGCCTTTCCTGGTTCCCTCCCCTCTTTCCTCAAACGTCTCTTCCGTACTGTGGGACTTGCAAGGGCTAGGTCCTTGGGGGCTCCGGGAATGGGAGACATTCCCTCGTTATTCTTGAGTTTTAGGGTTCAAAGAGCATTTGGGTGGTCACTGGAGTGACTGTGTAGCTTAGGATCCCCGTTTTACAGATGAGGACACTGAGGTAGAAATGACTCTTCCAGGATATCCCAGGTTGGAGAGCACTCCATATCCTGAGGCAACTTTGAGACAACTCCAGTTGTTTATCCGATCATGCAGTTTCTACCCACTAGGAGGCAGCACGCCATAAGGAATTGAGAGGAAAGAAGGACCTGAGTTCAAATCCTACCTTTGGGTACTTACTCTGTGGCCTTGGGTAAATTACTTCCACTCTCTTGGCCTCAGTTTCCCCATCTGTGAAATGAGGGTGTTTGACTACAGGGCCCTTTGGAGCTTGAAATCTGACCCTGTGGTCCTAGCTTTGCCTTCTAGGGCCATGTTAGAAAAGTCTGCTAAATTTTTGGAGGGATAGCTCTTAAAATATTTGCATACAATCAGACACCACGTCCTCCCTAAACCTGCTATTCCCCAGACTAAACAGTCCGAGTTATTTCCAGCAGGGCCTTTCATCATCCTGATTATTGCCTTTGCACATGCTGTCCCATACCATGAAGCACTCCCTCCGTAGTAGCCGGCCCTTTCTTCTGACCCCCTAAAATTAACTTGTAGCTACTATGTATATTTTCCCGTAACCCAGGTTTCAAGAATGGGGCGTTTGCAAGAGGCCCAAACGAGACTCAGACTCGATCTGAGAACTAGAAGGCTCATTCATCACTCCTCCAGGGAGGGAGGGAAGGAATAAGCATTTATAGATTGCCTACTATTTACTGGGCACTGCGCTTTATAACAACAACAAATATCATTCCATCTAATCTTCAATATAAGCTTGTTTTTGCAATCTCCATTTTACAATTGAGAAAACAGGCAGATGTAAGTGACTTGCCCAAGATCCCCCAGTTAGTGTCTGAAGCAGTATTTGAATCTTCCTGGCTCCAGACCTGTCGCTATTCACCTTGCCATTCGGCTGTCTCAGTTCTCAGATTTTCTTTAGGGAGAGAAATGGGAAAAAGAAGCACTGGAAAAGTAGATTTCTAGTCAGCTGCCTATTCAATACATTCTTCCGTCCCAGCGGCCCCTCTACTTTTTTTTTTTTTTGGTAACTGGGATTAAGTGACCTAGTTGACCTAGTGAGCCAGTCAGTGCCTAGGACTGAATTTAAACTCTTGATTTCAGGGCTGTCCACTGCAGCCCCTAGCTGCCCCTCTCCAGAGGCTTTGGGGAATTTCCCCTTGCATGGGATCGGGGCCATCCTCTTGGTTGAGCTGGGATATTTCTCATTCTCTCTGCATATTTTCTGGCCTATTCAGAACTATAGAATTCCACTGATTTCTCCTTGCTATCATTCCCTTAGGTAAAAGGGCTTTTACTTTTTAACTACTTTACTACTTGTGATATAATAGTAATGCAGTAATAGTGAAGTAACTTTGTGTTACTAGCATGAAAAGATCAAGTGTATGAGTTGTAAGTCTGGGATTATCCAAAATTTATTCCCTTTTACATCCCATTACATTTCCTTTGGAAGGGATAGAGACCAAGAAAGCAGGTTCAGCTTATGTCCCTGGGTGGGAGTTGGGCGGGACAGGGGAGTGATCAATATAATTTTAGTCCTGTACCCCTCCCCAGAGAGAATAGAGTGACCAGTTTTATAGCGGCCTTTTCCAGCAGGAATTAAAATCACCCTCGGAGAGAGCTGGACAAGATTCCTGGGATCTCTATCATTTCCTCTGTGGGAGACAAACCTGCACGGTAGCACACACCTTACATTTTGTATCTATACACACACATGTGTCGTTTCCTCTGACAGAATGTCCTTGAAGGGATTATTGTGGTTTGTGCTTTTGTAATCCAGTGCTTGGCACGTATTAAATGATGGATAAATGCTTGCTGATTGGTTATTTCATCATGACTCATCTGGATGCTCAACGGTTTACTCACGTCCTTCCTAACATGAGGGGCCAGAATTGAACTAAATAAGTCAAATGTTGTCTGGTGAAGACCATCGTCTTATCCTCCTGGACCCCGGGTCTCTCATTATGCAATCTAAAATTTCATTTTTCTTCCCATCATGGAAAGATCATCCTGGTCTTTTTACAGATAAGAAATCTGAGGCAGGAAGTAACTTCCTCAAAATTACGTAGAGGATGAGCAGCAGAAATGTGGTTGAACATAGCTCCTTTTAACTACAAAAACTCAAACTTCCTGATTTCCCAATGTTTTGGCTACCATTTCATATTGTTGGCTCATGCTGAGCTTGAAGTCCATCGAAACCTATAGATCAATTTCAGAGAAGCTGCTCTTCAGCCAAATGGGCCCTATTTTCTAGCTTGAAGTTAAAGTTTTGAACCAAAATTTTACATTTTCCCCTATTATATTTTATCTCATGGTTCTTTTCAACAATGAGATGATTCAGGCCGATTCCAATAGACTTATGATGGAGAGAGTCATCTGCTTCCAAAATGGACTGGGGGGACTGAATGTGAATCACAGCCTAGTATTTTCACCTTTTTTGTTGTTTGCCTTTTTTTTCTTTTTAATTTTTCTTCCTTCTTGATCTGATTTTTCTTGTGCAGTATGATAAATGTGGGGATATGTGTAGAAGAATTGCACATGTTTAACAAACATTAAATTATTTGCTGTTTAGGAGAGAGGGGAGAGGAAGGAAGAGAAAAAATTAGGACACAAGTTTTTGCAAGGGTCCATATTGAATACTATCTTTGCCTGTGTTTTGAAAATAAAATCTATTATTAAAAAAATTCAGTTCAATATTCTGGCCTTTCAAGTTGGTTACTGAAGTTAAATCTGACTCATAGTTCTGAGAAGCAATAAGTCATTTTGAATTTGACCAGGCATAAAATACTGGCATGAATGGAGAATATAGTATGCCTCTGTGATTTGTCTATAAAGAACTGAAGAGGGACAGCTAGGTCGCTCAGCGGATAGAGCTCCAGCCCTGAAGTCAGGAGGACCTGAATTCAAATCTGGTCTCAGACACTTAACACTTCCTGGCTGTGTGACCCTGGGCAAATCATTTAGCCCAATTGTCTCATGTAAAGGGCTAGAACTGAGCAATGCACTTGGATAATGAAGCACGTGAGACTAATTGCCAATTGGACGGTTCCCTATTAACTTGTTTGAAGGTTGACCCTCCCCAGCTGTTCTGTGCTGACTTGATTGGTGGGACAAAGAGGGGGAAGTGACTTGTGTGGGAGGAGTAAGAGAAACTTGGGTGGTGGAACTCACGCTCACTTGCACTCCTGACCTGGCCTTGGAGGGGACGGTAAAGATCAAGAATAAAGATGTTTAGTGATCCTGACTCCAGCTGATTTCTGGGAAGACAGAGTTCCAGCAGTCTCAGAAAAAAAAAAAAAAAAAAAAAAAAAACTGAAGAATTGGGATGAATTTTTAGGTTAATAACTGGGGAAACATAGGTCACAGAACCATTTTTATATACAACTATGGGATAAATGTAACTTGTCAGGTCATAGAAAATGGTAGTATATTAATCATAAGTTAAGGTGTGATCATTTGTAGAGATGAGCCAGAGTCTGAACCCCAAAAGAAAATAGAGAATTAGAGAAAGTGAAGGCAGGGAAAAGGAATCCTTCAAAAGAGCAAAGTTGGAGAAGCTTTTGATGGAAATAAAATAAAGATTCTCACCTTTTCTTAAAAGAGTCTAAGAATACTGTAGGGGGAGATTTTAGCTACAGCTGAAGGGATGTATACTCTATTACTGTTGAAGACTCCATTCAGCTGATTAGAACATAGTTTGGAAACAATGAATTCAATGAGCAACAACACATTTCTTGCTTTCAAGAAACTTACCAAAAGGTGATACACAAACGTTACAAAGGAAACTGTAGCAGGTGCCCGAAGAGAACCAGGCAGGGTGGTACAAGATGGGAAGAGGAAGAGACCTCTTTCAGCTGTGGGTGAGAGGCAGCAGGAAGACATCCTGGAGAAAGCACCTGAGCTAGCCAAGCAAGATGGGGAGGGCATGGCCTGGTACAGCATTAGAGGCACTGGGGAAACTCTGCTGGCCTTGGAGGCGGAGGATCTGGCACTGCGCTCACTGGCTGCATGACCCTGGAAAGCTCCGTCTGCTCTGAGGTTCATTTTTCTCATCTGAAAATGTCCTACAAAGCATAGGGAAAGGGGCAGCTAGGTGGTGAGTGGATAGAGCACCCAGGAGTCAGGAAAACCTGAGCTCAAGTCCTGCCTCAGACATCACCAGTGTGATCCTAGGTAACTCATTTTACCTCTAAAACAAACAAGATATTTGTGAGACTAAAGAAGTGTAGAAATAGGTCTTACACACACACAGCCTCATAGCCAGGGGGTCATGAATTCCCCATCGCCCTCACGCGTCCATCTTCTCCAACCACACTGTTGTAAATTCCTACTGAGTTTACTTGAACAGCACCTCTAGTACATGTTCTTTGCTCCCAGGGCCACCACCCTACTTCCTCCAACTCCTCATCCCCTCTAAGATATTACACTAATTTGCTTATTATTAGTTCATCTCCCATCTAGCTGCCACAATCCTATTCTAAGGCAAAATCCTCTGCTCAAAGATCTCCAGTGACTCTCTGTTGCCTATGATATAAAATATAAACGCTTTAGTTTGGCATTTAAGGGATAGATAGAAGTCCTGCACCTGGAATCAGAAAATCTGAGTCAGATCCAATCTCAGATACTAATTTGCTGCATGACTGTGGGCAAGTAACTCCACTTCTGTCTGCCTCAGTTCCTTCAACTATAAAATAGGAATAATGATAGTACCTTCTAGATTTTTTTGTGAAGAACAAATTCATGGTTTCCCAGAACTCTTAGGAAGTTTTAAAGCTTTCTTAGCTTAGATCAGTTTAGAATAAAATTTAAGTTTTCATCACTTAAAAATTAACTTGGAACTTTGGGGATGTTCTGTATCGATAAACCTTAAAACACTATAGAATGTTAGCTATTATTGTTGTTATTACTTCCTATTACTTTTTCTTTGTATACACTGTGTCCCTGCCAGACTAACTTCCTGACTGTTCCCTAATTTCTTCCTGCTGTCTCTGGCCTTTGTGCAATCATGAAAGCTGTCTCCCGCTGTGAGATATGTGTTTTCTCATCACCTCTGCCTGTCAGCATCCTTCTCTTTCATCAAGGTTCAGCTAAGGTACCGCCTCTTTCATGAAGCCTTCTCAGATTCCCCCCATAGCTGAAAGTCTTCTTTTCATCCTCAAATTTTCTTGGAAGACATTATCTGGATATTTCCTAATCAAATCCAGTCTCATATTACATTTATTTATATGCTGTATCCTATATCTCCTCTTATTAAATCATAAGTTCCTTGAAGACAGGGACCAGGTCACTTTCTATTTTTCTAGCTCCAGAATCCAGAAATATTTGTTGAATGATAACAAAAATGGTGTTAGAAGTACAGGAAATTATTGAACAGCTCCTGTGACACATTTTTAAGATTAATCTGCATTATTCATATTTTCATTACTTTCTTAAGTTTAAACAATCAATAAAGCAATAAGCCAAGCCTTAATTTGTGGCATTTGCTGATTTCAAAGCATAAATGCTTCCTCTGAAAATTTATCAGCTGTATGAGCTGTCTCTAAACATCTTGTAGAAAGAGTCATAATTCTAGCCTCAAGGGACCAGAGTTCAAATCTCCTCTTTGATACCCATGTGATCTTGGGCAAGTCAGTTTCCAGTCTAAAATGGCAGGGTTGTACTTCGAGGGTCCTGATTATGGAGCCAGGGTTCAACAATGATCACTTGGAGCGAGGCTGTTTGTGACAGATCCAGGACCCAGGGCCTTCAGACTCAGCTAAATCCTTTCCTTAGTACCCAATTCTACTGCCTTAAAATTAGTTCTGAACTTCAGTGAAATAATCTTTTTCTGGAAGGGGGAGGTATAATGGAGAAGAAGGCTGGAGAGACATCTGGACCTCTTCTCATACTCATTTCTCTTAACAAGGGGGCAAGGGTGACCCTCAGTAGCCTCGCTCCTGTTCTGCTCAGGGAAAGACAGAGATCCAAGGGGAAGGACTCTAGAAATGCCTCTCAGTATTCCATCTCCAGAAGAGGCTCCTGGACTGAAGCATGGGGACTGAGCACTTTACTAATTTTCAGTCATGAGGACCAACCCTGACTTTGCTCCTCTCTTGTTAGAGAAGTGGGGGGACTATAGGTGTAGAATAATGTTGAATGAGTTGTCAGGTCCAGTCAGTTTCGATATTTTTTTTTGCTTAACTTTTTCTTTGTTGTTTGGGAAGGATCATTGTTGGGGAGGGGGAGGATGAGTACAGTGGGTTAGATCCAGAAATGATCAGGATGTAAAGATTAAAGACATCGACAAAATTTTTTTTAAAAATCACTTTCCTCCCCAAAAACCACCACCACCATCCAAACCCAAATCTCCTTGCTCCCAGTTCAGGTCTTTTTGTCCCGCACCAAAGCTGGAGTGGTGAGTTCCGTCTTTGATGGGAGGGCGCCTAGGCCCAGGTTCCGACCTCCAGCTCCTTCTCCCACCCCCATCTCAAACTCTGGAATCAATGAGGGTTTGCTTTCACGGTCAGTCTGGGTTGCTGATCTCAGCGGGCTGGGGGTGTCACTGATGCTCCCCAGTCACGGCTGTATCAGCAGTTCCACCTCCTTAGAGGCATTTCTCTGCCCCTGTCTGCCCTTGGTGGACTTTGGGGCTGGGGGAGGGCAGGCAGAGGTGAGAGGTGGGGTGGGGAAAGAGCTCTCTCTAGATAGACCATTGACTTACTTACTTGAAGGCCAAGAGATAGATTGTCTGACTCGCGGACATCTTCCTCATCATCCTTTGGGGCTGGGTTGGCATGGGAACCTCAGCTGGGGTAGAACAATTTGATTTCCATGATGATCTAATCATCCTCTTGCCTGAATGAGCAGACTAGACTCTAACAGAGCTGTAACTAGGCCTGGGCAATCAGGACTATGTCTCAAAGAGAGCAGGGACTTCTCTAGCAGGAATCATAAGTATTAAAAAGACAGAGCCAGTATCTGAATTCAGATCTCTCTGCCTCCAAATCTCTTCCCACTCTCACCACACTGCTATGAGCCCTTGTTTTTGCAGATCGGGAAATCAGAACCCAAAGAGGGGGTGTCGCTTATCCAAGTCACATAGGGCAACAGAAACAGAGCTGGGTCATGGTCTTGTAATAGTACTTTCAATATCCTCCACAGTGTGTTCCCTCAGCTTCCCATACAGAAGGATAGCTAGGTGGCAAAGTGAATAGAGTACTGGGGCTACAATCAGGAGTATTCCTCTTCCTGAGTTCAAATCCTATCTCTCAAACTTACCTCAGTTTCCTCATCTGTAAAATAAGGTGAAGAAGAAAATGGCAGTATCTTTACCAAGAAAATCCTAAGAGGGGTCACAAAGCGTCAGAAATGGCTAAATAACAACAACTAAAACTGCCTATACAATCTTCTCTCTCTCCCACCCTCCCCAGCTCTCCTTCACATATTAGGCACATTGTAGCTTTCCTGTCTTTGCTCTAATTTGTTCCCCTCCCATGTTGCAGGAAAGCCCTCTTCACCCACAACCACACTATTCAAAGTTTCCCCTTCCTTCAGGGCCCTGCTCAAGGGTACCTCTCTTCCTAATCATTCCAGCACATATTGATCTCCCGTCCCTGTCTTTAGGAGGCTTTCCACACATGATGGAGGGAGCTGGGTTTCCTCTTCCTGTCTCTCCATCATCAGGAACAGTCCCCAACTAGACACAGAGGAAGAAAAGGAGTATGAAGATAGGATTACAAATCTAAGCATCCACTCTGACCCTTTATTTTACAGATAAGGACACAGAGGCCCAGAAAACTTAAGTTACTTGCTCATTATCACATAGCTAATAAGTGAAAACATCAGAATTTGAACTCAGATCTCTGACTCCCCAGTCAGCACAGTGATTGATGTTAGAAGCACATGAACAAGCCTCTTGCCCTTTGCCAGTTCCTTCTGGAATCCATCCACAAGTCTTTTGCCTTGAACCCCAGGCCTTTTCACCTTTCTGGTCTCTGAACCTCAGAGGGAGGTCCCCAGCCTTGCTGACCTCCTGCCCCTGGGCCTGCTTAGCTTCCTGCATTCAGGGGCCTGCCAAGCCAATCCCTAATTACTTTCCCAGCAGTGTGAAGCAGGGGAAAGAGCATTGACAGAGAATCAGGGACCGAATCCTCCCATTGTGACTTTGTGAGCTTGGGAAAGGAGCATGTCCTCTCTGGGCCTCAGGCCTCTCATCTGCAAAATGGGGGCTTTGGCCAGGATGACTTCCTGATTCTGCTGGACTCTGAGAGCCCACTGCTCCGCCCGGGTCATGGGAGTCCGAGTCTTGCCCTGATTTCCTCCATCCCTTCTCTCCCCCATCCCCCTTTCTGAACACTTCAATGTGCTTCTGAGGTTGATTCACAAGAGAAAACCTAGATTCACAGGATCAAGCCCAAACTCACAAAAGTAACATCCCCAAGAAGGTTCTTTGAGAAGAGGGAATCCCTCGAACTGACCTAGGAAGGCAAAGGGGCTCCGATTTTCTGGGCTCTGTGCTCAACTTCCTCAAATCACACTGGCCAAGTCCATTCTATTCTTGGGGTCCTATTGCCCACTCTTCTCCTGCTGGCTCTCCAGCCCAACCAAGCTCAGTGGTCCATCCTGCCATCCCAGGCTCCCTCTCAGTCAACCAGGAAGCCTCGGGCTTGGCTTGTGGGTTACTAGCTCAGCTGGTGGGTTACTAGCTCATCCCCTATTATCACATAATCACTGCTTATCTCATGCCTTTCTCCACTTTCTCCACTTTCCTTTCTACCAGCTCAGATAAAACAAACAAACAAGGAATCCTGTAGGGATAAACAGTTTACCTCTCACCTCAAAAGGGAATAATCCTACTCAATTAGACTTAATGAGCATTTTTTAAGCACCTATATGTACTGTTAGGCCCCAGAGATACTGGGACCATAATAATAATAATAATAATAAAATCAAGTCCTGCCCTTGGAAACAGGACATAGACCCTACATTGAGACCCAAAATGGTCCTTACAGACCATAGTCTATATCTATAGCTACAAACTCTGTGATTTTTATAGATTAAGAAACTGAGACTCCGAGAGGTTTGACTCCTGATCCCTGGCCCAGGCACACAGAGGATAAATACAAAATAAGGTACTGAGTATTTCTAGGATGGATTGAGATGATGAAGCATGTAAAAATGAGGGTGAGGGGAGCAGAAAAGCTTCTTGTAGAAATCAGCAGCTAAGCCAAACCCTGAAACCAAGTAGAAGTTCCAAGTCAAGTTCTCTGACTCTCTCCCTTGTGCTTTTTGCATGCTTCCTTCCCAGCTCTCTGGCCTTGGACACATCCCTTCCCTCCTCCAAGCCTCAGTTTCCTGATCTGTACAAGAAGGAGCCCGGATTTCCCACTCTTGATATCCTGTGATCCCATGGGATCCCATGGAGGAATGGGACCTCCACCTCATCTCTCCCTGGTGCTCATCAGCCTCTGATTGAAGACCTCCAGTGAGGGAGAGGCTCCAGAGGCAATCACTTCCACTTTGGGTCAGTTTTCACTTTTTTTTCCCTTTCCTGGTTCTTCTGACCAAGAAAGGAGAGAGAGACAATTACAATTACAATAGAGCAGTTGAGAGGTGATGAGCACTTATCCTTTGGGTGGAGGCTCTAGGAATGAAGGGTAGGGGGGACTTCCACAAGATGCTGAGGAGGTAGAAATAGGAAAAGCTCAGTAACTGATAGAATATCAGAAAAGATGGAGAGAGGCTGACAGTGAGCCTGGGTGACTGCAAGGACGGTGGTACCCTCATCATCCTCAGCCTTCAGATCATTCCCTTAAAATGTGTCTCTTGAAAGAACCGGTGCTCCCCACCTCACAGACCCTCTCCTCACTCCTGTTGACCCCCGATCTGGGAAAGACACAACTCTTGAGGAGTCCCTTGTCAAAGCAGGGAGACGTAGTCTCAGGGGGAGTGAGGTTTCCAGCTGCACACCTGAGTGGGAGCCCCCATTCCAGGACAAAGTGGGGTGAGGCGGCACCGATCAGGGAATTCCTCTGCCCTTCTGGCTTGGAAGTTGGGGGATGCTGTGCCTGGGGGTCAGGATCCCCCTTCCTCCCTGCTGAGGTTTTACTGAGACCCTGAACTAGTGTCTCTAAAAGGGAGGCAGTCTCTATATAAAGTCCCCTTGACAGGGATGCAGACAAGTCCCAGACGAACACTGAGGAGTTTGAGAGCCAATGTAAGGATGGAGTTTAGACCTCCCATTTGAAGGGCCCCAGAGCCAGGAAGGAGGCTGGGATGAATGATCTGACCTCTTCCAGCCTGAGGGCCCAACCCCCAGCCCCTTCCTGGGTCTGTAGACTCAGCAGATCAATGCTGGGCCTGCTGACTCGAAGAAACTGCCCCCCCTCGGCTCCCCAGGGAGGGCCTCCTGAAGGATCCACTCAGGCCCTGCGTTGGCTGCAGTTGTTTCTGGCCCTCCCTCTGCCTCAATCCCACCAGACTGTGCAGAGGGAGTGGCTGCTATGGCCACAGTCTAACTGGTTTAGGTGGGAGGGTGGCAAGGGGGTGGAGGGGATGGAGATGGCGGTGAAAACAGGGGAGAAGGCCAGACAGATGGAGGGCAGTGTCAGAGTGAGGGAAGGATGGAAATCCCACAGAATCATAGAAAATCAGAGCTGGAAGTCCATTCACCTTATTTTACAGATCAGGAAACTGAGGCTCAGAAAAGGGAAGGAATGTGTCTAAGGTCATAGAGCAAGCAAGCTGGGAAGGCAGTTTACTAGGAACAGAGGGCTGGCTTCAAGTCTGAGCTCTTCCAGTTGCTATCTTGGGCAAGTCACTTCCCCTCTCCTGGGTGGGTCTTAATTTCCTCCAATAGAATAAGAAGGTTGGATCACAGCAGGGGTTCTTAACCCTTTTTGTGCCAATGGACCCTTACAATAATGCTGCCCACATTTATGATGGAAGAAAATAATAAATTTCAGTCAGAGGTTACTAAAACTGGATGTGTAATTCTCTCTGAATCCAATAAGTTCCAACATCTCCAGGCCCCTTGGTTCTCTGCAGACCCCAAACCAACAAGTCCAATGACCTGAAGGTCTCTAAGAACCCTTCTTCTCTTTCAAGGTCTCACTTCCTCTACACTCTCTCCCTTTACCTTGCTCCCTCTTCAGTCTGCATGCACAAAGACAGCTTCAAGCCTTAGCAAGGCTGGGGAGGGAGAGAGGATGAGGGCAGCCTTTAGTAGCTCTCCTTATAAACTGAGTTGGCCCAGTCACTATAGACTCTCCTCGACCTAGTTCCAACCTGACTCTCTGAGCTGACCTTGCACTGCACACACTCTGACTTCACTGCTCTTGTCCATCCTTCCAGATTCTCTCTAGCCTTGCTCTGTGCTCCATCACTCCATCATGCCCTTGGGGTCCTTTACCTCTCCATTAGGAACCACCCTTCCCAGGAAGCCTTCTTACATGGCACATCCATCCTGCCCCTGAGGTGGAAGTGATCTCTCCCTCCTCAAATTTCTCCATCCTTCTGAACTATTCTTTTCCTTATGTCTCCCACCCTTGTGTTTAATTGTAAACTACTGGAAACCAGAATCTCTCTTTGAACATCCAACCCTATATTACCCCTACACACACACACACACACACACACACACACACACACACACACACACACACACACATACACCCAAGGAATACGCCTGCACACCATAAACAGTTTAAAAATGCTGTAGGGTGGGAGAGCTGCTGAAGGAAGCCTTTCCCCTTGCCGACCTCAACACTGCTCAGACTCCAGGTGTACTTCTGGGTATTTGCATTGAAGGGACCCACAGGTCGCTAACTTAGGAATTTTCTCTGAAAGTGAAGTCGACACATCTGGACTGGATTCTGGTAGAAATAGTAACCAAAAGCATGTGCCTTCCTGTGCCTTTCCTTCTCCAGTTTATTTTACAGATGAGGAAACTGAGGCACACAGGATTAAGTGACTTGACCGGGATCACAACGCTAGTGTTGGAGGCCAGATTTTAACTCAGGAAGAAGAGTCTTCCTGATTTGAAGCCCAGCATTTTATTTTATTTTATTTGTTATATATATTACATCCAAGATGTGTAAACATATTTATACAATTATTTTGTTGCATGAGAAATATCAGATCAAAAAGGGAAAAAAAATGAGTAAGAAAAATGCAAACAAACGACATCAAAGAGTGAGAATGTTATGTTGAGAGCCCAGTATTTTATCCATCGAATCACCCTGGTGCTCCATAAAAGTAAAAATGGCACCCTTCATTCCCCTTCTTCTATGCAAGATGTTGGAAGGAATGGGCAGGCCCCGTTTCCCCAGCCCTCAAGCATTCTCTTCACCTTCTTTTTTCATTTTTTCTTTCTCTCCCAAATTTTCTACTTCCTTCATATAGTATAGAGAGGCTAGAAACCTTAGAAATTAGTTGGTGGCGTTCTGGGAGGCCTGAATGGGAGAAGAGACAGGCTAAGCTCCTTCCTGGAAAACACATGAATCCGCACAGTATACAAGGGTGGACATGTACACAAAGGGACCTCTGTCTGGGCTCTGGAGTTTCCTCCTTTGCCCATTCAATTCAGTCCTAGGGCCTAGAGGACATCGATGGAGAATTCAGAGGAGGGGGTGAAGGGACTTAGGACAAACTCCTCTCCCTCCCTCCTCCCAGCCATTCCTGGACCCAGGGACACATATCATAACATCAGCACATGTGGCAACAGAACATCGTAGTCACCTGGGAAGCAGCTCTACAAGTATACATTAGACACTTCCTTACCCAAAGATGCAAATGCTGGACCCAGTCTCCTATACAACCAGCTGCTACACACTTCTTAGGTGTCTGTCGTGTACAGAGCCCAGTGTAACGATGCTGGGAGAGAGAAGCAAAACGGATAAGAGAGGGTCGCTGAACGGATGCACTTCACCAGGGAGAAAACTATAATTGACAGTATTACCAGAAACGGGCACTGTGTGTCAAGGTCAGTGTTTTTAAAATTCACAGAAACAACCGTAGGTTCTGGACACCATAGGATATAGGACACCAGCCTTAGACACAGACACTCTGATACACAACTGCGCCACAATTTTAGACCCAACCACACATGCAACTGCAACACAACTTGAAATGTAACCCCACTCCAGCCCCAAACTGTAACGCTGCCTTAGACACACTTTCAGAGACGGTTACACAACTTTAGGTACAACCCGATAGACTAGAATACAGCCTCAGAAACAACCACACGCAGACACAAAACCTTAGATACAACCATACTTGGGCACACAACTGTAATACAACTTTAGACACAACCACACATGGACACACAATCTCAACACCGCAACTATTCTCAGACACAACTACAGCCCGCAGCTTTGACAACCACCCAGGGACACAATGCCGGCAGACTGACCAGCGGTCGGGGCACAGGCGCCCACAACTTTATACGTGCTCGCGGGACCCGCACACTCTGCACACACACACACACACACACACACACACACACACTCATACGCACGCACACCCCGCCGTCCCCTCCCCTAGTCTCTCCTCCCTCTTTTCCCCAGGCTCGGGCTCGGACTCGCTCCGGATTTGGGCAGGCGGGGGAGGAGGCGGGGGCGGGGGGAGGGGAGAGGAGGGGAGGGGGAGGAGGCGGAGGCGGAGGTGGGGGGGCGGGGCGGGCGGGGAGGGGGGCCGGGGTGACATGTGAGCGGGAGCGCAGGCAGGTGGAAAGCCGAGCGCCATGGAGCGAGTAATAAGAGAGTTGGAGTCGGAAAGTGCTGCCCCAGTAGCGGGCGAAGCGGCCGGTCAGCGAGCGGGCTCCGGCGGCCCCCAGCCTGCCCGCCCCCGGCCCCGGCCCCGGTCCCGGCCCCGGCCCCAGCGTGGCCCTTAGCGCCCCCTCCTCGGCTCGGCTCGGCTCTCCCTAGGCGCCTGCCCGCGGGGCGCCCACCCGCCCTCCCTCGGGCAGCCGACCCTCCTCGGTCCGCGCTTCTTCTCCGCCGCCAGCCTGTCCCTGCCGGGCCGGCGCTCCCGGGACTCGGAGAAGAGCCGGAGCCGGAGCCGAGCCGGGCCGGGGCAGCCCGGTGGGGCGGGGCGGGGCGGGGGCCGGGGCCATGCCCGGCTAAGCCGGGCCGAGCGCGCCTGCCGTCTGCCCGGGAGCCCAACCCGGGCTGGCCCCCGCCCATGGCCCGGGGCGAGGCCCCCCCGCTCCGCCTGAGCCTGGCCCCGCCGCCCGGCCCCGGGCCCGGGGATGCCCCCCAGCCCGAGCTGGTGGCGCTCACGGCGGTGCAGAGTGAGCGGGGCGAGGCGGGGGCGGGCTCCCCGCGCCGTCTGGGGCTCCTGGGCAGCCCCCTGCCTCCGCAGCCGGGGCCCGGCTCCGGCTCCGGCTCCGCCTCGGGCTGCGGCCAGCGCTCCACCGCTGCCCAAAAGCGCTATCGCCGTCTGCAGAACTGGGTCTACAACGTGCTCGAGCGACCCCGTGGCTGGGCCTTCACCTACCACGTCTTCATGTGAGTCACGCCCCCGGGACCCCCGGCCGTGGGCGCCCCGCCTCGGACTTTTCCTCCACGCCCCCGGCCTCTGGGTCCCGCGGGTCTCCTCACCCCCTTCCCCGCTCCTAGCTCGTCCTGTCCCGGCTCATCCTCTACCCGGCTTCCGAACTCAGCCTAGCCCCTATCCCGTTTTGGGGCGCAGGACTTAGCCTTGATTGCCCCCCCCTTTCTACTTCCCTTTCTGATCTCTCAGGGAACTGAACTGGGCCCCTACCTGTTCCCTTCCCGACTCTCAGCCCGACCCCTTGTCCTCTTTTTGGGTTCAGCCTAACTCCCTTCTCCCTGGCTCTGTCCAGACAAAGTGCCCCCTTACAGATTCTCGGTCCAACCCTAGCCCTATTCCTGTCCACTTCTCTAGCTGCTGGCCTCTGTGTCCTTGTCTCCTTGTCCTCTCACCACCCTCCTCCACCCCCAGTCGGCTCCCTCTTAGGGAGTACACCTGTCCCCCCACCCCCATCTCTAGATCTTCATGCCCAGATCTTCTCCAGTCCTTTCTATGTCTGGTTCCCCAGGAGTATTCCTCCAGTCCCAGATGCCCCGGCTCCGGAGCACAGGGTATCTGCACCCTCCCTGCACACACACACACACACACACACACACACACACACACACACACACATCCCACTTTGGATCTTAGATTACCACTCTTTCCTGCCCCGTTTCCAACCTTAGCCCCAGCCCATCCCCAGTTGTGAGCGCTCTCTCTCTCTCTCTCTCTCTCTCTCTCTCTCTCTCTCTCTCTCTCTCTCTCTCTCTCTCTCTCTCTCTCTCTCTCTCTCTCTCTCTCTCTCTTTCTCTCTTTGTGTGTTTCTCTCTTTCTTTCTCTCCTGTATCTCCTGTCTGTCTGTCTCTGTCTCTTTGTCTGTCTCCTGTGTGTGTGCCTTTCTCTCTTTTTCCTCTGTCTCCTCACACAAATATACATTTGTTTATATTCGAACTTTTCTATGACTGAGACCCTGCTCTGGAGGCCCACCCTGCCCTCCCTCCTCACCCTCTCCCCGGCCCCCCACAGAGACACAACTGGTTGATAATCTCTCCTCTGGCCTTCCCTGCCCTCAGTGGAGATCCCCATCATGGCCCCATTGACCTCTACTAGCTTCTCTCCTTCTGCCCGCGCCCCTCCCCCACCCAGGATCTTTCTTCTTTAATGCCCGGGCTGGCCAGCCAGCGCTGGGGCCTTGTCACCATCTTGTTGTGCCCCATGCCCCATGTGGGACAGTTTGCTGCAGGCTCCAGGGCCGGGCCCTCTCTGGTTCCCCAGCCCTCGCCAGGCCTGGCTTCCAGCAGAGGGAAAAAGAGAAAGAGGAGGCACTCATTTGGAAACACTGACGCTATGCCCTCCCCCTCCCTCGGCCCCCCTCTCTGGCTTCTACAACTTTCAAAAACAACAAACCGGCTTCTTCGAGGTAAAGAATGAATTTTGGCAGCTCGCAACCTTGTGAGCACGGAGTCTGAGGGGATGGAACAGGCCCAGGAAGGAACCTGAGAGGCCCCGCGGGTATCAGTTGAAGGGTTCGGCCTGGCACTGGGGCGGCTGGAGGTGCCCGCTCGGCCTCCGGCTCCCTGGAAAATGTGTATCTATTAATACCCCCTCCCCCGCAGTGAGCTGTCTAGGCTCAGCCCCCAGGCTTGAGAGAGCCCATACCCTTGGAGGTGGGCCTTCCTTCCATAAACGAACTTAGGCTGGCTGAATGCTGGTGGGAGAGAAGAGAGGGGCCCAAAGATGCAGGGGCCCCTGGGGGGGCAGGGAAGGAGGCGGAAGTCTTAGCTGTCAGTGGGCAAAGGCCCTTCCCATGCACACTCCGGGCTGTTCTATGGATCTGACAGAGTCAGAACTCAGGCTGGTCAGGGCAGCTTTTGTGAAGGCTTAAGTCAGAGTCAAGGTCAGGGGTCAGGACAGGTCATCTAGGGTTGTCCAAGGCAAGGACTGATTGTCTGAATCCTTAGTCAGGCTGGGGGTCCCTACATGTTGTAGGGAGGCTCTCGGCTGCTCCCCTGGCACAACAATTTAGGAAGGGCTATGGGGAAGGCTTGGGTGAAGGGGCCATGACAGCCCACTAATTGGGGACTGGCTTAATAAGGCGAAGTTCCCCCTATTCCTTCCCTCCTCCCACTTCCCCACTGATGCTTATACTCCTGGTCTTGGTTCTTGGGAGGAAGTCATTAATCAGAGAGCAGGTGCCCACCAATACTTGAAGTCAGCTGGTGGGCTCCGACGGGTGTTACCTTGGGTACTAGAAGGGCCCCTAATGCAGAACTCTCCCAGCTCTGGACCCCAGGGAATCTTGGTTCAGACCCCACTTCTGCCACTTGCTGTCTGTGTGACCTTGAAGAAGCTGCTTTCACTTCTTTGGACGAGAACGGGGCAGGACTCCTTGTGGGTCTATGCTTTTGGGGTGCTAGGCTCCTTTTCCAATGAGCTTCGACGTCCCTGGTGGGGGGGGTCCCCTGAGCCCTCTGTCTGTACTGCTGGTCACTGCAGGTGAAGGACCCACCATGTCCTTCCTGACCCTAACTCCTGTCTCCGGAAAGGCCTCTGCTCCCTCCTTCCGGGCTAGATCATGGGATAACTTTGCTCCACATCCGCTCTTCCAGGAGATGCCAGGCATGTCTTGGAAAGATGAACAGGTGCCTGGTCTGGGGAAGTCCCCTTACTCTCTAAGGCCTGCAGGGCTGCTCAGGAAACCGGGCTGACCCAGCCTCCCATCCAATCTAGATGGAGGGAGGGGCTTAAAGACATAGCTTTAGTTGCCCCTTTCGGTATCTCACACCTCTTCCTGACAACTGACCTTGATCCGTCCCATTTTCAATCTTGTTCTAATCCTCTGTTGAATTTCTGTCTGTCTTCTGATCTTTTGAATGTCCCGTGAAGGAATGGTGTAGAAATGGAGAGCCCCCAGTCTTCAATCTGCTGGGCCCTTGCCTTTCTGGACCTCAACTTTTTTTCCTCAGTCCTAGGTGGAGAGAATAGAGCTGAGACATCTGGACAAGAGACACTGGGGAAGGAGGAGTCAACCCCCATTAGAGACATGAGCCCCGTTCATTCTTAGGGCTCCTTCTCAAGCAGTCTGTTATATCCTTCCTCCCTAGAGCCAAACCCCCTTCTCTCCATCCTCCCCCTCTCCTGAGCTCCACTCTAGCCAGGCAGCAGCACTGCCCAGCCATGCTCAGAGATTGGAGTGTGTCTGAAGCCTCCCAGGGCTTGGGGAAGCTCATAACTGCTTCCATGGCACGGTGGGAGTCAGAATGATGCTTCCCAGTGAAGTGCTCAGCCCTCTTCCCAGGGCCAGGGGGTTCTAGGAGAACTCTATTGAGCTCACATCTTCCCCTGTGCTCTGGTCTTGGCTGAGGGCTTCCTGAGCCCCATCCTAAGCTAGTTGGCGTTTGGACCTGTTTCCAGGGCACCATAGGGTGATCACATCCTCCCCCTGCACTGACCACGCCCATTGCAAAGACCTATGGATCATTCCTTTTCCAAGCCAGTGGATGCCAAGTCCTTCCCCTTCCTCTCTCTGCTTCAAGCAAGCTCCCTGTTCCCACAAAGAATTTGCTCTGTGTGAAGGTTCAAACTGTTTCCTCCTCCTTCCCCTTCTGCCCCCCAGGAGACCCTCTTAGAGTATATCTTCATCTTTACTGACAGTCAGGACAGCAGGAAGTAGGTCCAGAGAGCAGAGGCAATGGGATCTATAGGGACTCAGGTGGCCCAGACCACCTATGGAGAAGACCTATAAAGAGCCTGCAGATCTTACCCGAGAACTTCCAGTAGCATGGTGGGTTATTAAATGAACAGAATCTTCCCGAATCATTGACTGTCAGAAGCAATGCAGGGTCTTAGAGCACGGAACACAGAACGTCAGAGCTGAGGGGTTGTAGAAGGCGGAGTGCTGGGAACGTCAGAGCTGGGAAGCCTTTTGAACACACAATGTCAAGGCCAGGAGAAGTGTTTGAGATCATCCAGACCTAGCTCTTTTGTTTTACAAAGGAAAAGAGCCTTTGGTAGGTCACACAGCAAACCAGTGATATAAGCAGAGCCCTGATTCTCAGATGAAGGTGAGGTGTATTTTTCCCCCCATAAAGCTAGGCCTTCCCATTAAATTTCTTTGGTTTCTTCTGCTTTTTGCCAAGACAGGTGATCTGCTGCTCCCAATTCTCCCCCACCCCACAGCTTCCTCCCCCAGCTTCCTCTCAGCCTTTCCTTAGAAAGGCACTTCTGTATGATCATAAAAACTGATAAATACAAATTAATGGCCAATAGCACTCCTTCCCTCCCCCAATTCACTCAAACTGAACAGTGATCCTGATCCATAGTCCTCTCGCTTTCTCCCTTCCCTCTTCTCAAACCTGAACTCCCAGCTAGCCCTCAGAATCAAGTGCACTCAGGCAATGGGAGTAAGCAGGAAGATCCTGGGCACTAGGGCTGGACTTGTTCCCTGGGATGCCCTGGTGGCTGGCGGCTTCTCTTTGGAGACACAGGTGAAGCCTCAGGGGCGCTGTGGCGGGTCTGTGTGGTCCATTTGTGTCTGCCTTTAGCAGTTTCTTTGGCAGAGCCATAGCTAGCTCAGGACTTCCGGCAGCTTGGGACAAGGAAATTGTATTCTCCCCAAACTCTACCCTTTCTACCTCCTTGCCATGGAAAAGCACTTGGGAGTCTAATCTAAATTCTTTAGCTTCCATTTTAACTCCTGTCCTGAGGGAAGCATTGAATTCCATAGCTCTTCATTCCTTTGCTCATTACTTTCCACTTTCTCTAAGCCACTTCGGCATGTTAACTTCACTCCCATCCCTCTCTTTTGCCTCTGGTCTCCTTCCAAAATTGAATGTGGGCTGTCTTGGATCACCTCTGTGACCTCTCTGGGTCATGCTTCAGAGAGGTGGTAGAACTTCCCCAAAGCCAGGTCTGGAATCCTATGGATCAGAATTCAGGAGGCCATTATTCTTCAGCCCTTTTAGCCAAGTAGGAGTTGGATCATTGTAAATCAATTTCTCTGGTCCCTGCTTGTAGGATTTTCTTGCCCCTTTCATTCACTTCTAAGTGAAGTGAGATACTTAGAGACTTCCAAGGTCATGTCTCCATGGGTCACACACAGAAAGGTGCATGTGGACACCCATCTCCTTAAAGGGACCTTAATAGTCACCTCCATCATTTTACAGATAAGGAAATCGAGGCTGGGATAGGTTTAGTTACTTGGGCATTAAGTAATAGAACTGTGACTTGAACTCAAGAGTTTTTTCTTTCTTCTTCTTCTTCTTCTTCTTTTTTTTTTTTTTTTTTTAACAGTTCTGTGCTACTTCTGGATATCTAATCCCCATCCCTCCTGCTGTTGTGGAAGTCAGCCACTTCCTCAAGCTGGCTGGCTGTTGAGTACGCTCAGACTTGATTATTCTTGCCCCGATCTCTTGTGTATTGAGCGGGTGATGTATTTAAGACTCCCCCTTGGGAGCTGGGCAGCTAAGGCTGGGGATGCAGCATTTATCTAGAAGCCTAGAGTGAGAGGAAGCATTGGGCCAAGCCCTACTCCTTCTCAAGAGTGCAGATCCCTTAGAGAAAGTAGTAGAGAGCTCTTCACTTCAATCTCATTTCTTATCATCTTCCTCTCCCCTTCCATGTTGCCTTCTGCTAAGTTTGCCTCCCCGCCATCTTTTACCTCTAAGCCACTTTATTCAGGTAAGTTACCTTTATCTCATCAGTGCAGTCACCTCTTGGGAGTGAGGGAGAGTCTCTTCCCAGATTTCTTGGAAAAATTTCCCTTCCATCCCTAACCCACCCCTCCACATTGGAGTGGAATAAGAGCTTCCTCAACCCTTGACTCAGATGTCCCAGTTATGCAAAGACCACCCATTCACCCCTCCAATATATTCTTCTTCACCACACTCTGATCTGAACCTGGGCTGGCATCCTTGTGAGCTTGGGAAAGAGTATGCCATAGCTAAAAGGAGCTATGGTTGGTAGTCACACAGCCTGACTTCTAGCCTCAGCTCTGCGTAATCTTGGCCATGTCAGCTTTTCTCTGTGGGTCTATTTCCCCAGCTATGAAATGGAGGAGACAGTAATAAAGCCTGCCCTGCCTGCCCCCACAGGGTGGTTGTGGTCTGGGCTGGCTGACTGTACTCCAGGCTTGGTTGGGATCAATTCTGAGGGCTGGAGATGACTTCAGGGAACATCTAGGTTAGGATACATGACCAGGAATCCCCTCTTTGACTTCCTTGATGAGTGACCATTCAGTCTGCTAAAAGATCTCCAGCGGCTGTCTCTCAAAATATCTTTGGACGGCAAAGGGAGTTTTTCCTTTTACAGAGATAGAGAGAAAATCCTCATTTTGGGGATTTCTTCCTTCCTTCCCCTAGTTACTTTTCTATATGCCTTTTAGGACCAAGCAGCATAAGCCCAATTTCTCTTCCTCATGATAGGAAGGCAGTAGTGGCCATGCTTTCCCAAGTCTTTTCTTCTTCACACGGCTGCCTCCAGTTCCTATAATGTTTCCTCATGTGGTTTGGTCTCCAGCCTCTTTTTTAATCTGTTTGCCCTCCACAGTAATGCTGTGTTGTTGTTCAGTCATTTTTAGTCATGTCTGACTCTTCATGACCCCATTTGGGGTTTTCTTGACCAAGATAGTGAAGTGGTTTGCTATTTCCTTCTCCAGCTCATTCTATAGATGAGGAACTGAGGCAAACAGGATTATGTGACTTGCCCAAGGTCATACAGCTAGTGTCTGAGGGTGAATCTGAAATCAAAAAAGTGAATCTCCCCGAGCCCAGGCAGGCACATTGTCCACTGAGCCACCTAGCTGCCCACCAAGTGTGTCCACCTTGTACTGCTCTAGTTCATCAATAGTCTTCTCTCGTCATGGCACCCAGGTACCCCAAATCTCCTAAATGTGAACTCACCAGGGCCGAGAACAACAGGATTATCACTGCTCTTGTTCTGAATATTGCTTCTGTTAATTCAAGCTAGGATCACATTAACTTTTGGGGCTGCCTTAGATCCCAGGTCTTCATATGAATCTCCCCCCTCATATACTTATATATTAAATCTTTTGAGCTTAAGTAGGAGCAAGCCTTCTGATTCTTGAGGTTTTTATGCTTTCATGAATTCAAACTCGCCTGCATTAAATGGGTCTTCTTAGATTCTGCCTGTTTAGGATTCCATTCTCGCTATCCTGTGCATTAGCTATCTTGGCCAACTCCTTGTCACTATCACTAGATAATTAGAGCATTTATGTCTTCAGACCATCAATAAAAATGTTGAAAAGCCCAGCACCACGGACAGATCCATGAGGAGTTCCACTGGCATCCTCCTTCCAGGTGGAATCAATTTCTTGGTTCATCTACTTTTATTGTGCTATCATCTAGCCCCCATCTTTCCATCTTGTCCTCTAGGCTATGGTAGGCCAAATCCCTTCCCCTTACCCTCAGTTTATCCATCTTCCAGATGACCTCTGAGGTTCTTCCTAGATCTGTGAGAATGCTGTATCAGTGACAAACACAAAAGCTTAACTAACACTGATGTAGTATGTTCAGATATGCAAAAAATGAATCATTTAAATTTATATTTTAATTAATATCTTTTGTTTTGATATCACCTAGATTTTCCCTGTATCCCTCTTCCTTTGGCTTCTAGAGGTCATCCCATATACCAAGTGACCGTTTTAAAAAGAAAAAAGAGAAAAAGCATCAAAATCTACTAACACATTGGAAACACTTGAAGGTAGATATTCCACTCCCGTGGACTCCCTGTGTCTGCAGAGGAGAGGGGCAAGAGGCTCCCCGTGACTTTTCTTTGGGACCGAGCTTGTTCTTTGTTTAGTTCAGTTCCAATTGTTTTGTGATGGCTGTTTTTCCCATTTACATTGTTGTAGTCATTGCGTCTATTTGTGTCTATTGTTCTGCCACTTCTGCTTACTTTGCTCTCTGAGAAATACCTTGCATCATTATTTCATTTCATTTCATTTCTCTTCTTATTATAATCCTCATTTTATAACTGAGGAAAATGAAACTCTGGGAATTGTGATTTACCCCGAGTAACAGAGTTAGAAAATAGTCAGAGGCTAGACTTGAACTTGGGCCTCTGTTTGCTTAATGACTAGCATGTTTTTTATTGCTCTTCTCCTCGAGCTCCGGACTAGTCACTACTACAGAATAATTAACACCCATTGCTGCTGCCAAAGACCTTGAACCTGGAAAATGAAGAGGGCCATGATTCGCAACAATGTTGCAACACAGGCAACAGTGTTGCAAAGTGACCAGCTGTTCCTCCCTTAGAAACTAATTTTGGGCCGGAAGTCCAGCTGCCCTTGGCCTGAGCAGGGCATCCCTTACTGCCCGGTCCTGATTTGGGGTGTTCTTGGATTCTTGTATCTGAGGGTTGCAGTCCTGAAGGCTCTCTCAGAGTCAGCCCCATGCTGTCCCCCTTAGGGACATTCTGAACAGATTCTTCTTTTTAAAACATTTATTTTGTATAGATTCTTGTGGGTTAATTGTGCAGTCCCAGGCCTTACAAAACTGGCAAGCTGACCCCCGGATTGGTGTCTAGGATGTGGGGTGGGGATGGAAGGGGAGAGTCAGAAGGGCTCACAATCCTAGTTTTTCTAATTCAAACCTTTGGGAACTCCTATGCCTGAAGCCCCAGGACTGGAGTGGGTAGGTAGGGAAGCTGGCAGACTGGATTCTGCCTGCTCTGCCCCTCCTAACCACAGAGCTCCCCTACCAACTTCTGTTTCCTACAATATCCCCGCTGTGGTGCTGCCTCCCTGGGGAGGGGGAGGGAGCCGAGCCTGACTCATTATGAAATGTTGAGGGGGGTGGGGTGGGGTAGGGAAGGAGGGAAAAAGCTAGCTCAGCACAGTCCCCTCCAGCAGGATGCGGGGGGTGGAGGAGGAGAGACTTCTGGGCTCTTCCAGTTCTTCTTCAGGTCCCTTAGATGGGTATTAGCTCTGCTGGGAGGCTTGGGAACTTTTAGTCGATTCTCACTTTTCTAGACTCTAAAGCGAGTCAGTCTGTGAGAGAATGTTTCTCTGTGTTGCAAAAAAGCGGCTTTTAGGTTGATGTCAGGGAACACTACTTAACAATCTGAGCTGTCCAGAAGTAGAATGAGTTGTCTCTAGTTCACTTCCCCAACCCTGAAAGAGTGATCCTCATCAAATAGAGGCTGGGAATGTGTTAGAGGGAATTTTTGGTCAGGAATGGGTTAGAAGACCTTAATGACCCTTCCGGTCTGGAATTCTGGGGTACGTGTGTGTGTTTGTATCTGTCTATGATAAAACAATCTTATCTTAAAAAGATAAGGTTGTCAGGGATCTGATTGGGAGATGAGGGGTTGATTCAGAAAGAAATGTTGGAGCAGAGATCAAAGATTCAACAGCATTTTTAGCCCATTCTGGAGATCTCTCTCTCTCTCTCTTTCTCTCTCTCTATCTCTCTGTCTCTCTGTCTCTCTGTCTCTCTGTCTCTGTCTCTCTGTCTCTGTCTCTGTCTCTCTCTCTCTCTGTCTCTCTCTGTCTCTCTCTCTGTCTCTCTCTGTCTCTCTGTCTCTTCTCTCTCTCTCTCTCTCTCTCTCTCTCTCTCTCTCTCTCTCTCTCTCTCTCTCTCTCTCTCTCTCTCTCATCTCTTCATGTGGGAGAGTCTTTGCAAATGATTTAGGGTGTCAGAAGGAGGGACATTTATCTCCTGGGGTTTTGATTCCTCTCTCTATAGCAAGAATGTTATTCAGTTCCCCAGGAGCCTGGGGAGCCCAAAAGCATATTTCAGATCTGTGGATAACTTCTCACATCACTTTAAGCTTTCCCAATCTTAGAACTGGGGAGGTGACTTCTTTAGGGGCTAAAGTGTCAGAGGGGTAGGTCGAGGATGCTATGTGTATGTGTGAACCCCAGAGCTTTACTCTCCACATTTGTATTTCTTTGCCTAAGGGGATAGATTGAGAGTGAAAGAAAGAAACAGAGACAAAGATAGAAATAAAGCACAAGAAGGGACCAAAAGTCCACATTCTCAGCTAGAAGAAGGAAAAGAGCTATGTAAGGGGTGAAAAAAATCCTGGCTGATGCCCTTCCTCCCCTTCTGTGGGGGCAGTTCTTCAGAGTCCTACTTGTCCGGTCTCCTCACCTACTGGGGGCCCCAGGCTGCCCCCCTCCCCTGGGGGGCTGGCTCAAGGCCCTGGGTAAAAAGAAAAACTGGCCCCAGGCATTGTATTAATTGGGCTGGAAATCTGTGGGTGGCAACTCTGGGAGGGGAAGAAGAAAAACTCCATTTCTTAAGGGAAAACTGGGCATAGCAAACAAGGGGCTTTTTAGCTCTGGGACTGACCTTTTCTTGCTCCATTGATGAAGGAAGAGTAGAGATTCCCTTGCTTCCAGACTCAGGGATTTCAAATGGAATTGGGAGTGAATTCCCCAACTGGCTTTGGTGGAGGCCTTGGGGGCAGGAAGAGCCATGGGACATGGAGAATGCATAGTGAGGTAGAAAGTGCTGCATCTAGAATCCCAAAAGATCTGAGTTTGAATCCTAGCTCTTTTGCATAATGTCTGGGTGATCTTCAGGAAGTCACCTTCGTTTCTCAGCTTCAGTTGCCTCATCTGGAATGAAAGTTGGATGAGATGATCTCTCAGGTTCCTTTCACCTTTAAATTCTATGACCTGGTGTGATCTGACTACAGTGAGAGGGAGTAAGGTCAGTCACAAGGAAGAAACTCCTTGGGGAAGGGGGACTATATTCTTTTCTTTTTTTTTTTAGGGGGACTATTTTCTTGGGAAAATCTGCCAGAATGAGGGAGAGCTCATGAAGCGGGAGGCAGGGGAATGGATGAGATGACCTCTGCTAACCTTGCTACTTTGGACTCTGGAAGAATTCTTTACTTTCTCTACCCATCCGTGGCTCCATCTGAGGGATGCTGGGGTTGAGGAACAGTGGGGAAGGGCAGTGGGAAGACTGCATCTCATCCTTTCTCTCTCTCACCCCCTTCGATGGCTACACAACACATTTTCAGTCTCTGGTTTCAGCTTTTGCTGGGCTCCCCCAGGGAAGGCAAGCCCAAATAGCTAAGTCAGCACAATGAGCCCTCCTCTTCCTGCCGGCTTGAGACTCTACCCTAGCCCTGTGAGAGCCCAGAGCAGCCCCAGGACAGAGGATGCTGGCCAGGCGAGCCTCTCTTAGCTTGCCACTGAGAGGTATGAGCAAAGCTGGGCCTTTGATGCAGCCCCCTTCTCTGAAGGGCAGTCCTTTGCTCCCCCCAATATATCTCTGGGACTGTCTCTCTCAGCCCCAGAATCTGCCTGAGGGTAGAGGAAAAGGCCTGGACTATACTGAGAACCCAGAGTCCTGGGCTGCTAATAGCGCCATGCCCCAGTGTGAGACCTTTGTCCTCAGTTCTTTCAGCTTCCTGGGCTTCCGGCTTGTCTTTAGAGCTTCCCAAGGGTTGTGCCTTCTATCCCTTAGCGAGATGGAATGATAGTAGATTTAGAGATGAAAGATGAGGCTTTGAATCTCAGCTACAAATAGTGACTGGCTGTGAGATTTCTGGCAGGTAGCTCTGAGGCTCTATCTCCATAAAGTGGGAATAATGGTGCCTGCAGTGCTGACCTCATGAGGCTCTTCTTCATGACTTGCCTGATTCTTCTTGGCCCCTGAGCTTGGCTGTCTGCACTCAGAGATCTTGGTGCCCCATCCCCCCTTAATTACCTCATTACTGATGATCATCTCCATGGTATATTTGGGTTTGGCAACTGCTTTACACACATCATTTGGTCCTCACAGAAGCTCTAGGCAGTGGGGTACACTGGAAAGTGTATTGGCTTTGGAGTCAGAGAAGTAGGGTTTGAATTCTTGGGCAAATTAACTTTCCCAACCTTAATTTCCTCATTTGTGAAATGAGGGAACCCAGATTAGATGGCTTCTGAAGTCCTTTCTAGGTCTAAATCTATCATTCTACAGTGCCACAGATATTATCAACCTTATTTTACAGAGAAGGAGACCAAGACCCAGAGAGGGTAAGGGATTGTCTAGTGCAGTAGCTGGGTAGTGAACAAGAACTGGACCTGGTATCAGGAAGACCTGTGTCCAAATATGACCCTAGAAATGCACTAGCTGTGAGGCTCTGTCCAACTCACTTAACCTCTGTCTGACTTTGTTTCCTTATCTGGAAAATGGGAATAATAATAGCACTTCCCAGGGCTGTTGTAAGTATAAAATGAGGCAAGATTTAGAAAGCATTTTGCAAACTTTAAAGCACCATGTAAATGCTATTTAGTAGTAGTAGTAATGGTGGTAGTTGTCCCTTGTTCTCAAAGAGGACCCAAAGCATATTACCATGCCGGAGTCAAGTTGTGTCCAACTAGGATTGGTCAGACCAATACGAACTTAGAGGGCTCTACCACGAGTCGGGCACAAAGAGTTTGTGTGAACATTTGAAGTGGAGTAGTAGGAGAAAAATAAATAATAGTAGCAATAGAAGAAAAAGAAGTAGCAGTAGTAGTAGCGTCAGTAGAAGAAAAAGGAGACATAATAGTAGAAAAAAAAAGGAAGTAGCAGCAGTAGGGAAAAAAAAGTAGTAATAGCAATAGAAGAAAAGGAAGTAATAGTAGTAATAGGAAAAGAAAAAGTAGTAGTAGCAGCAGTAATAAATGAAGAAAAAAATAGTAATAGTAGCATCAGTAGAAAAAAAAATAAATAGAAGTAGTAGTAGTAGCAGTAAAAAGAAGTAGTATTAGTAGTTGCAGTAGAAGAATAAGTAGAAGTAGCAGCAGCAGCAGCAGCAGCAGTAGTAATAAAGTCTTGAGTCACATAGCTAGTAATGTTTGGAGCTCTTGACTTCTAGTCCACACAGCCCCTTTCCATAGCATCTTCCTCTGAGTATATGTGCCTCTGTCAATGTGTATGCTTATGTCTCTTGAGAACTCAACTTTTCTGTCCCACGTCAGGGGTTTGTTTGCCAGCCCTGTGCCTTGGGATTTGAGTTCTCTCTGGATGTTCCCTTCCTACTTTGGGACTAAACCTGTTATTTATGGGACCATTTTGCCGAGTATGCAACCTTTGTGACCAATGTGGTATTGTGGAAAGAAGACTGAATTGGGAATTAGTGGATTGGGTTCAATTCCAAACTTCCCTCCTTTCTATCCATGTAGTCTGGGACTTATTGTCTCCTTATTCAATGAGGTTATTGACCCTTTTAACTCTAAATCAAAAATTCTAGCTGTCTTTCACCAGCACTGGATGTTCAAAATTGGCCTCTGTTTATGACCTCATATGCACCTAGACATAAATGTTCACTTCTAAAGAAATATTCAACGGTCCTGACATTAGGAAAACTTGAGTTCAAATCTGGCCTCAGACACTTAACATGTACGTCCTAGTTGTGTGACCCTGGGCAAGTCACTTAATTCCAAATGCCTCAGCAAAACAAACAAACAAAAGAAATATTCAAATGCAGAAATATCAAACCAGAGGAAGGATGAAAGAAATTAATTCATGCTTGCCATCTAGGAGAGGAGGTGGAGGAAAGGAGGGAAGAAATTTGGAACAAAGGTTTATGCAGGGGTGAATGTTGAGGATTATCCATGAATGTGTTTTGGAAATAAAAAGCTTAATAAAATAAATAAATAAACAAATCTAAGAAAATATAAAACAATCCAGTAAAATAATAAATCTTTACCAAAAGAAAAAAAAAAAAAGAAAGAAATTAGTTCAGTCCCAGACTGAGGGCTGTTTCATTTCTCAAGCTACTCTAGCTTTCCTAAGTTCCTCAAGGAGCTTGGCCCAGGGTGTGGTCCAGGCTGTAGGAAGTATTACAAAAGCCTTTCTTTCCATTACAGTGGAAAGAGTATTTATCTGTAAAGTCAAAGGTCCTGGATTCAAGTGCCACTTCTATATCACATTATCTATAGTTTTGGGCACTTGAACTTACTGGGCCTCAATTTCTTCATCTATAAAATGAGGGAGTTAAACTTCAATAACCTCTGAGAATTTTTCAACTCTGATCTGTGATCTTGTGCATGCTCAACAGCATGCTCCTAGACAAAAATTCTAATATTAAGATTAACTCTCTGGAGTTATTTAAAAATAATGATAATAGCTTTTTTATTTTTCAAGATACATGCAAAGAAAAATACATTATTCACCCTTACAAAATCTCATTCTCCCTCTCTTCCTCTAGACAGCAAGTAATCCAATATGGGTTAAACATGCGCAATTCTTCTAAACATATTTCCAAATATATCATGCTGCACAAGAAAAATCAAAAGGGGAAAAATGAGAAAGAAAAAAGCAAAAGCAAACAAACAACAACAACAAAAGGTGAACATTCTATGCTTTAATCTACATTCAGGATCCATAGTCCTCTGGATGCAGAGGGCCCTTTTCATCTTAAGTCTATTGGAATTGCCTTGAACCACTCTATTGTAGAAAACAGCTAAGTCCTCTAGAGTTCTTTGGACCAAGCTTATTGGTATGAACTCTAACCCCAGGCTTTCAGCTAGTTTGATGGGTCTTAGTACTTTCAACATTTTCCCATACTATGGGAAAAATACCTGCATTCCTCATGTGGGAGCTCACTCCACTTAAACCATATTGCTGCCAGAGGCAAAGAGAAGTTAAATATCTTACCTAAGGTCCCCCACCTAATAAATGTTAAAGGAGAGAATGGTACTGAGTCTTCCTGAGACTAAGTCCAGTTCTTTGTTGTCCAAATACCTAGATAATCTATAGCTGACTAGATGCCATGCCATCCAAATATGGCAGAGGGAATAGTGAAAACTTTTACTCACAAGGATAATTTATCACATCACCTTCACAACAATACACCTTAGTCCTTCAAACTAAGGTTCAAATGCCAGTATGGCCTTGGGCATAAGTGCTTTTCTATTTCAAAGCCTCACTGTCTTCATCTGTAAAAAAATGTTTGAACTGGACAAACTTCAGGGTTCCCTCCAACTTTGACCTTCTCTGAATGCAGGTCACTTAAGAATCCCAGAATCTTAGAATTAGAAAGGGTGTTTAGAAGGCATCTAATCTCATAGCTAACTAAATCAGAATCCTCTCTGCCATATTCTTAACAAAGGCTCATTCATTCTCCACTTGAAGATCTGCTGTGAGGGACAATGTACCAACTTTCACCTTTTATTTTTTTTAAAGTTTAGCATATTATTTTTCCCCAATTACATGTAATTTTTTAACATTCATTTTTTAAACTTTGACTTTCAAATTCTCTCCTTTTCCTCCCTCTATCCCCTGCCCCCTTTGAGAAAGCAAGCAATTCCATATAGATTATACAGGGGTAGTCATGCAAAACATATTTCCATATTAGTCATGTTACAAAAGAAAACAGACCCCCAAAATCAAAAAAATAATGATGAAAGTTTAAAAAGTATGTTAAAATCTGTAACATATTTCTCTGGGAATGGATAACATTTTTCATCATAAATTCTTCAGAGTTGTCTTGGATCATTGCATTGCCAAGAATAGCTAAGTCATTCATGGCTAATCATGTTACAATACTGTTGTTACTTTGTACACAATACATTTCACTTTGTATCTGCTCATAGAAGCCTTTTCAGGTTTTTCTGAGAGCATCCTGCTTATTATTTCTAATAGCATGATAGTATTTAATCACAATCATATAGAACATTTCAGTCATTCCCTAATTGATGGACATCTCTTCCATTTTTAATTTTTTGCTATCAGAAAAGAGCTGCTATAGATATTGTTGAAAATATAGGTATTTTTTCCTTTTGTTTTTATCTCTTTTTGGATACAGACCTAGTAGTGGTATTACTAGGTTGAAGAGTGTGCATAGTTTCATATCCCTTTGGGCATAGTTCCAAATTGCTCTAAAGAATGGTTGAATCAGACCATAACTCCACCAACCAAACATTAATATCCCATTTTCCCCTCATCCCCTCCTACAAGAGGATTTTTTTATGTCCTAATTTCATAGGTGTGAGGCTCAAAATGGTTTTAGTTTGCATTTTTTCCAATCAATAGTAATTTAGAGCATTTCCATACAGTTATAGATTGCTTTGATTACTTCATTTGAAAACTATTCATATTTTTGGGTCATTTGTTAATTGGGGGATTGCTTTTATATTTATAAGTTTGTCTCAGTTCTCACTTGAGAAATGAGGTCTTTTTCAGAGAAACTTACTTCAATTTTTTTTTGCACAGTTACAGTTGCTAACTGTATTTCCCTCCATAGTTTTCCCCCACCCTGTTTGTCCTCTTCTTTCTCTCTTTTCACCCTGTCTTTCCTCAAATGTGTTTTCCTTCTGACTACCACTTCCCCCCAATCTGCCTTCCCTTCTTTAGGGTAATTTAGATTTCTATATCCAAATAGTATACTATTATATCTTCGAGCTAATTCTGTTGAGTGTAATGTTCACTCACTCCCCTGACTTCCTCCATCTTCTCCTCCACTGTAAAAACTTTTTCTTGCTTTATGAAGTAAGAGATGATTTACCCCATTCCACTTTTTCTTTTCCCTTTCCACAGGGCATTTCCCTTTCTCACTCCTTGTTATTTTTTTAGATATCATCCCTTCATATTCAACTCACACCTGTCTATCTATAACTTATCTATCTAGATTCCTTCTAACTGCCCTAAAAAATGAAAAAGTTCTTATGAGTTACAAGAATCATCTTCCCATGTAGAAATTTTAAAAGTTTAACTTTATTAAGTTCCTTATGTTTTCCTTTCTCCTGTTTACCTTTTAATGCTTCTTTTGAGTCTTATATTTGAAAGTCAATTTTTTTTATTCAATTCTGATTTTTTTCTATAAGAATGCTTGAAAGTCCTTTATTTAATTGAATTTCCATTTTTTTTTCTCCCTGAAGGATTATACTTAGTTATGCTGGGTGATTGCTAGGTTGTAATACTATCTTCTCTGCCCTCTGGCATATCACATCCCAAGCCCTCCGAATCTTTAATGCAGAAACTGCTAAATGTTGTGTTATTTTGGCTGTGGCTCCATAATATTTGAATTGTTTTTTTCCTGGCTGCTTGCAATATTTTCTTGATCTGGAAGCTATAAGCTATAAGATGTAGTTGTAATATCCCTGGGATTTTTCATATTGGAATCTATTGCAGTAGGTAATCGGTAGATTCTTTCAATTTCTATTTTGCCCTCTAGTTCTAGAACAGTTTTTCTTAATAATTTCTTGAAAAATGTCGTCTAAGCTCTCTTTTTGATCATGGTTTTCAGATAATCTATTAATTTTAAAATTATTTCTCCTGGATCTATTTTCCAGCCCAGTTGTTTTTTTCCCCAATGATTGTCTTCTATTGTCTTCTATTTTTTCATTTCTTTGTGTTTAATTGTTTCTTGATTTCTCATAAAGTCATTATCTTCAACTTGTTCAATTATAATTTTCTTCAGCGAGCTTTTGTGCCTCTTTTTTCATTTGGTTAACTGTACTTCTTTTACCATTTGGCTCATTCTGTTTTTTAAGTTCATATTTTCACCAGTATTTTTCTGTGTTTCCTTTACCAAGCTGTTGATTCTTTTTTCATGATTTTCTTGCATCACTCTCAATTCTCTTCCCCATTTTCTCCTTTCCTCTCTTACTTAATTTTCAAAGTTCTTTTTGAGCTCTTCCATGTCCTGAAACAAATTCATATTTTTCTTGGGGGCTTTGGATGTTGGAGCTTTGACTTTATTGGGTTTTTTTTTTGGTGTGTGTGTGCCTTGATCTTCCTTATAACCATAGTAGCTTTCTGTGATCAGATTTTTTCCCCCTGTAAGTTGCTCATTTTTTGTCTAGTCTATTTCTTGATTTTAACACTTTGTTAAGAGTTCTTCCATGGTGGAGGACACACTGCCCCAAGCTTTGGGAATTTTGTATACCTGTTTTCAGATACTTCTATGGACCTGTAAGTTTTCAGTTCTTCTAAGATGATATGAACTAAAAAGAGGTGTATTTACTATTTTCCTGGCCTGTACTCTTTCTGCCCTGAAAAGGACCTTACTCTACTGAAGCCCCAAACTCTGAGGTGCTCATGTTCTTCCTTACCCTGGGACTCCCAATACTCTCACCCAGGTGCAACAGACTTTTCCTGATCTTCGAAGTCATCTTTGGCTGGAAAATAATTTCATTCTGTCCTTTTGTGGGTTCTGCCACTCCAGGAATTGTTTTATGGGATTGTTTAAAGGTGTTCAGAGAGATAGGGGGGAGAGCTCAGGCCAGTTACTGTCTTGCCATCTTGTCTCTACCCTCCAAAGCTATCCAATGTACCAACTTTCACAACAGCCCATGAACAGCTTTGTTAGGTTTTTTTTTTCCTCATACCACCTGCCTCTCTTAAGTTCTATCTATTATTTAAATTTTTGTTCTCTAAAGCTAAGCAGAAGTTCAATCCCTCTTCCCAGAGACAGATCTTTAAATATCTAGAGAGAGAGCTATCATGTCCCCACTACAGCTTCTGTTTTCCCAGCTCCTTCAAGTAATTCCCAGATGGCCTGATCTCCAGTCCCCCAATCAATCATCTTGATCAATCTCCTCCACTCCAGCTTGTCAATATCTTTCCTAAAATGTGATGCTCAGAACTGAATGATATCTTTCAGATGTCTGACCAGGGTAGAGAGCAGCAGAACTATTGGCTGTTTCTCTTATTTCTCTTAATGCAGACTACAATCACATTAACTTTTTTGGCTATCAATCACACTGTTGACTCATTGAACTTACGATAATAGATCATAGGTCAGAAATTTAGAGCAAAAATGCCTAATAAGCAATTTTCTAATCTTACTCCATCATGATAGAGAGGACAAAATAACATCCGCTTCTATGATAGGCACTGCCAGCTCTTGGGGCTACAAAAGGGAAACAAAACAAAACAAAACAAAAAAACAAATTGTCCCTGCCCTCAGACAGCTTGTGTTCCATTGATAGTAGGAAAGAAGCAACATGTTTCTAATAAATAAATACAAAAATATAATAAAGTAATTTCGTGGTGGGTTGGAGAGATGGAGAAAATAGTAAAAATTGGGTAACTTGGAAATGAATTTGAATAGAATTGGAATTACATTGGAAGTGAGCTTTGAATTGAACTAAGAATTCCAAGAGATAAGAGTCCATTCCCAGCTTGTTAAAAGATATAAAGAATTAAGAGAAAGAGGATCAAGTAGGGGAATAGGAAGTCGGCCAGTTTGATTGGAACATACATGTATGTCTTCCCATGAATCTCCTCCAAAAGGTTCAGTCACTATTCCAGAGGCAGGAGAATAATATATTGATGCAAATTACTATAATGTGTGATACTTCCTGAATTCTGATTGCTGCTCTGTCCTGGTTGCTCTCCTTTAGACATTTATCAATGCTTTTCCTAAAATGTTGTCTAGAAACACACACTAGGGTAGGCCTATCAACTTTTTATTCCTGCTAAGATCTCAATGTTGATTGCCATATCACACTGCTTTGGATCACTGAGCTTGCATTATGATAAGACAAATCTTTTTCAGATGGGCTATTGTCTAACTATGTTTTTTCCATCTTATACTTGTGAAACTAAACTTTGTGAACCCCATAAAAGACTTCATATTTATTCATATTCAATTCTACGTTCTTAGATTCATCCCAACTTCTAGTCTGTGAAGTTTTTTTGGATCTTGAGCCGAACATTCATGTTAGTAAGCAAAATCCATCCTAATATTGTACTGTCCACAAACTGGATGCTTACTCCACCTTTGATTTTATCTAAGTCCCTGATAAAATAATATTGAACAGTGTAGATTTTTAGAGTGGTCCAGAATTATCTAATTTGTTATAGGTGCATAAAATGACCATTCTTC
Source organism: Sminthopsis crassicaudata (assembly GCF_048593235.1). Lineage (NCBI taxonomy): Eukaryota > Metazoa > Chordata > Mammalia > Dasyuromorphia > Dasyuridae > Sminthopsis > Sminthopsis crassicaudata. Next base: position 593,972,108 of record NC_133619.1, read on the forward strand.
AGAGAGAACCATTCATCCAGTTTTGAATCCAACTAATTGTTCTTCTCCCATCTTTCTCCATTGTTTCCACAAAGTTAGTGTTAAGAGACTTTGACAAATGCTTTACTAAAATAATAGGTAAACTATATTCCTAGCATTCCTTTGCTGCCTTAGTCCAGCAACTCTCTCAAAAACAAAACAAAACAAAAAAACTAATGAAGTCATGGTGGTTCTTTATGATCACTGCTTCCTTTTCTAGACATTCTTTAACCATCTTTTTAATAATATGTCTAGAATTTTGGCACAAACTTAAGTCAAGGTCACTGACCTAGTTCTTTGTCAAATCATGGGAATGATCATGTTTTTGTGATGAGGATAATACCTGCATTCTCTACCACATGAGGCAGCTTTGAGAAAGCTGTTATGATTATAATCCAAGTCATGGGATCCTAGACCTAGGGCTGGAATATCTATTCTAACCCTTTCATTTTTCAGATGAGAAAACAGAGAGAGAAAAAAAGAGAAGGAAAAGGAAGAAGAAAGAAATAGAAGGAAGGAAGGAAGGGAAGGAGGGAAGAAAAAAGGGAGAGAGGGAGGAAAGAAGAAAGAATGTAAAGGAAGGAAGATAGGCCAAAAAAAAAAAAAAACAGACAGAAAGAAAGGAAGAAAGGAAGGAAGCCCTAGGGAGATGAAGTCACTTGCAGAAGGCCACATAGCTGATAAATTATAAAGACTGTTTCAACCATGGGTCCAAATCTGATGCCTTTTTTCTTAGGTCTATTGCCCTTTGTTTTTGTACCTAACCTTTCCTCCAATATTTCCTTTTCCTCTATCTCCCACACTACTTAACCCTCTCATAACAAAGAAAAACATTTATGCAAAAGTACCTGTTTCTTATAGCAAATACAACATTCTGAACCTGAAATACCCTCTCCACTCCTTATTGAGAGAAGAGAAATATATGGCAATGTTGGTTCTCTGGGACTGAGCTTTCTCTTTGCATTTAATCTGTTTGGCTACCTTTTACGGTTCTTTCCTCTTCTATCCCAGGAGTCAGTTTACTTGAGGTTTTCCTTATTCCTCTTCTTTCACTTTATGTTATACAGATCTTTTCATATTTCTTGGAATTTCTCACTTCTTTCATTCCTTTAAATACAATAATATGGCATTGCACTTATGTATCAAAATTTGTTCACCCATTCCTTGGTGGATGACCACCCACTTTATTTTCAGTCTTCTGCTATCATAAAAAGTGATGCTAAAGATACATATTGATCTTTTCTCTCTGACTTTGACCTTCCTTGAAGTTTATGCCCAATAGGAGAATTGCTAGGTCAAAAGATCTAGACAGTTTAGAGTGAAGTGTTTTTCTTCAGTATAAGCAGGACCAGATAACATCTGAAGTACTTTTCAACTCTGAGGTTTATAATTTTACTGTTCCTGCCTCAGTATCTCTTGTGGCCCAGATTCTTCTCCTAATCCTTGAAATTATTACTGAAGGACATCAGAAATCAGAAAAATGGGTCTTGAAATCATCAGTTCCAACCTTGAGGCAGACAGAAGACATCGCTGTTTCCTTCCTTTCTCTTCCCTCATTTAAGAAGTTCTTCCTGACCCTTGGAAGTCCCCCTGACAATTAATTCTTTAAGGATAAGAACTGGAGAGAAGATAATAATCTACATTGGTAACGAGTTTCCTTACCTAGAAGTTCCCTGTGCCAATGAAATAATACCTAGTCTTTATCCCAATCTCCATCCTTATTTCAGTCCTAATCTCTGTTCCAATACTTCTCTATCCTATTCCCATCTCTATTTTAAATTAATTAATTAATTATATTAATATTTTTTCCAAATATACCCAAAGATAGTTTTCAACATTAACTTTTGTAAGACCTCGAGTCCCACATTTTTCTTTCTCCTTTCTCCACCTATCAACAAGTAACCTTATATAGTTTAAACATGTACAATTCTTCTAAACATATTTCCATATTCATCATGCTGTGCAAGAAAAATCAGATAAAAAGGGGAAAACTATGAGAAAAAGACACACACACACAAGCAAATAACAACAACAAAAAGGTGAAATACTGTGCTTTGATCCATGTTCAGTGTCCATACTTCTTGCTCTGGATGTGGACAGCATTTCCCATCTCAAGTCTATTGGAATTACCTTGAATCACCTCATTATTGAAAAGAGTCAAGTCCATCTCAGTTGATCATCACATAATCTTGTTGCTGTATATAATGTTCTGATCACTTCACTCAGTATCAGTTCATGTAAGTCATGTAAGCCAATCTGAGGGGTATGAAGTGTTTTCAGAGTTTTCTTAATTTGTATTTCTCTAATCAATAAAGATTTAGAGCATTTTTTCATATGATCCCATTTCTATTTCTGTCTTTCTTGACCACTAACTTCTTGTAAGCAGCTACTTCTGTGTTTGTATCCCTAGAATTTAGCCTCGGATCTGCCACACAGCACAGTAGGTATTTAATAAATGCTTAGTCATTGATGGAGTTCCTCCTATGTCTAACTATCTAGGTACAAAACAGCCTTCATTCCCACCTGTGGCCAGGACTTGGCTCTGGGCTGTGTCTCTAGCAAGGATATGGGCTGCACTAAGCTATCCCAACTCCCTGTGTCCCTGAGATTTACATGCTGCCACACGCACTGACACTAACTTGTCCTGGCATCCTCTGGAGACTGTTTGATACTCTTCTAAGCCATGGGGTCCCTTAGGGAAGGGAGTGACCCTATTAGTCTTTATTCTTTCATATCCATCTTCTTCTTTTTCCCAAAACTTATCCCTAGCACAGACCACTCACAGACTAAGCATTTCAGAAATGAGGCTGAATAAAATTTCATGGCCTGGGGCCTGAGGAGTAGAGAAAATCTGATGATGGATCTAGCTCTGTATCTGTAGCTTTCATAGGTTGTGAGTGATCATTTTCTCATTTTACAGAGGAGGAAACTGAGGCCCAAAGAGAGAAAGGAACTTGAAAATGGCAGGATCTATTTATGAGCTCCTTGAGGTCAGAGTTTTTATTTGTCTTTGTTTCCCCAACACTTAGTACAGTGATTGACACATAGTGAGAACATAATAAATGCTTATTTATTGATTAATTGGTTGGAGAAAATATTTGAACTCCTATGTGAGTCTAGGGCAGCTAGATGGTGCTATGCATAGAACATCAAACAAGACAAGTTCAAATTTGCTCTCAGATGCTTACTAGCTGGGTGACAAATTATGTTTGTCTTCTGACTTTCTGGACTTCGTGGTCATTTCACCTGTCTTCTTTGCAATTCCCTACTCTGGGACCTTCTGTCTTTGTATCTCTCTTCTCCCATTGATGAGTTTATCCTAGAAATTCCATTTTAAGACCAGCCATCTTTGGTTCTCAGTTTTGTTTGTTTGTCTCAGTTTTCTCATCTGTAAAATGAGTTGGAGAAGGACATGGCAAATCATTCCAGTATCTCTGTCAAGAAAACCCCAAATGGGGTGATAGAGAGTTAGACATGACTGAAAACGACTAAACAACAACTTGTGATTCCAAATCCAGGATCCTCCCACTGTAATACTTTGGCTTCCCACACCATATGTGTGTGTAGGAGAGACGGCCATTATGGTACAATGGAAAGAACCCTGGATGCTTTCTAATGTCAAGAAACTGAACTTAGTCATTTAAAAATATGAGACCCCACATACATCATTTCTCTCTGTGAACTTCACTTTCCTCTTCTGGCAAATGAGAAAAATGAGCCTTCCCCCCCCCCCCGAAAAGATGAAAGAAAATAAGTTAAGTCATAAAAAGCTGGAGAATTTTGAGCAGTCATTCAATATTGTGATTCTGTATATGGTTCCCTGTGTGTGTGTGTGTGTGTGTGTGTGTGTGTGTGTGTGTGTGTAGAACAGAGCATTTGAGTGTCATGGGATTGAAATCAGAAAGACTTGGTTTCAAATTCCATCCCAGAAACTATCTGTTTGACCTTTCTGTACCTCAGTTTCTCATCTGTAAAAGGAGGGGGTTAAACTTGAAGGTCTCCAAGGTCCCTTCTCTTCACTGCCTCCCCTCCCCAGTCAGTATTCAGGTTTGGGTGTTTCCTTTTCCTGGTCTGATTCTTTGTAGAAGACAGGACCCCTGAGTCCCCTGAGTCCTATCCCCTATTACCACTCCCAGCCCAAGACACTTAGCTGCTCATCTCATGGATTTGCATAACCACTTTTCCTATAAGCAAAGTCTTCAAAGGTTAGAGTCAGGGATTGTCCCTTCCCCCTGCTTCCACTTAGGGAGGGGAATATAGGACTCAGGTTAGAGGAAGGGGGTCTCCATGAAGAAGAGAAAGGAGGAGCTTAATGAAGAGGATGGGGGAGTCAGGAGAGCTCAGTGATGGTGATGTGGGGCCCAGGGAAGGGGATGGTGGCCCAGGAGAAGTAGAAATTTAGCTAGAGAGATGGGAGCTCAGTGAATAGGATAGGGATTCAGTGGGAAATTAGGGGCTCAATTCAGGGTGCAGACTCTTTGGGGAGTCTTGAAGTGATAAGATTGGGGAAATTCCCCTAAACCATTTTGGTTCTTCTCTGCTTCCCTCTGATTCTCTTACTGATGAGGACATTAATGTTCTCTGACCTCCTCACTGATGGGAGACATTAATGTTCTTTGACCCTAATTCGGGCCACATGATGGGGCTAGGCTGGGTTAGGGATTTGATTCCTTCTAATCCTTTAGAGAGGAGACTCCTTCCTTGTTCCCAGCTCAAGTTGGGGGCCCAGGGCTAGAGTCCAGGGACCCCCAGTCTCACATGGCCTGGCTCTGGCTCTGGGCCCGCATCCATTATGACTGTGTTCCCAGGCTAATGATGTATCTAAGTTGGGTCTGGGGGTCACGGGGACTGGGCTGAGGACAGATGGGGGCTGTGCTCAAGATGTATTTGGGAGATATTTGGGTATAATGAAGAGGCTGAAAACATGTTGTGTATAGGAGTGATGAGGACCAGGACCAGGGTGTGTTTGGGATGTATGTGTGTGTGTGTGGGGGGAGGAATTAGGCCCTGGATGTTTGGGGGAGGTAGTGAGAAGCCCTAGTCTGCAGTGTTTTGATGAAGGAAGGGCTATGCTTGGGACGTTTAGGGATTGGGGGACAAGGCAACGAGATTTGAAATGGAGGTAGTAGGGGCTGGGCTAAGGCCTCCCTTCCTGGAAAAATTTGGCTACAAGTCAGGCAGGCAAATGTGCTGGTGACCTCCCCTGTGCTTGGCGGTACACAAGGCCCTCACCATGGAGACTGGCCCAAACAGGGCCTGCTGCTCCTTGTGGTTATTTATACCCCAGCCCCTGCCTCCTCCTCCTCCTTCTCCTTGTCTTCCCTCCTGTCCTCCTGACCCTCACCTCGTCTCACCTTCTCTTCCTCTCCCTTCATCTAGCTGGAAAGAACGTGGGAAGTGTCTAAAGCTCAGCCTCTAACCTGGGCAGGAATTCCTTGGCCTTCCTCCCCGACCGGAGGTGATGCAGCCTCTCCCGGGAGAGCCCCCGGAAAAGAGAGCTCAGTGTCCCTCTCACCAGGCAGCTCCTTATTAGCCCGGCTCTTTGTGTGGTGTCCGCTCTAGCGAGGCAGGTCCTGGGCTCGGGGGCTTGAGAACAGCGGGATCGTTAGCCCCGTGGACCAGCCTGAACCCTAGCCCCTGCACATTCCCAGCCTCTGCTTCGGGCCCGGAACAGCATGGATGTCACTGCCCTCGGGTCCCCACAGCCGGGGCCTGGATCCAGGCTCCCTCTACCCCACCAAGCCGGGGCTCCTTCTGACTACGAGGCAGCCCATCCCAGCGTGGTGCAGCGAAGTGCCCCCTCCCTTCCAGCAGACACTGGCGACCTGGTACTTTCTCCGAGCGCCGAGCACTTCCCTAAACCGCAGCTGGAAGGAGAACTTGAAACAGTCTTTACCCTCAGGGAACTTAGAGTCCCGAGGGCTAGGGGAGGGAGAGCGGAAACACAATAGCTCAACACTTAAGGAAAGAGAAAGTGTATACACAAAAAATACAAAGTCATTGCCGGAGGCCGCAAGTAGATACTTAGTAGCTCTGGGGAGCCTACGGAGTTAGATCCCGGAGAGAACTAGGGATTCTAAGAGGCGGAGGGAGGAAGGACTACTTTCTTTTTCTTTTTCTTTTTTTCTTTTTTTCTTTGCAATTGAGGGTAAGTGACTTGCCCAGGATCACACAGTCAGCACACGTTAAGTGTCTGAGGTCAAATTTGAGCTCAGGTCCTCCTGACTTCACGGCTGGTGCTCTCTCCACTGCACCACCCACCTGGCTGGAAGGACTACTTTCCAGGCAGAGGGGACAGTTAGTGCAAAGCCATGGAGGTGGGAGACAGGGGGTTGGGATATTAATGACTGTTTTCTGTAATCTTTAAGGGTTTCAGAAATGCCTTATAAGGTGGATGATTCAAATATCTCATTTTACAGATGAAGGAATTAAGGTTTACGCAGTCAACATGTCAGATCAGTGACTTAAACCCAGGTCTAGCTAATGTTCATGTAGCATTTACCATGTGTTATGCGCTGCACTAACCACTGCACAATTATTCTCTCATTTGATCCTCACCACAGCCTTGGGATGCATATTGGATAAACTCGATAGATAAAGTAAAAGTAAACCGGGGGCTTGACCCCCCTCTCCCTTCTCCCTGGAGGTCGGTAGATGACATGATATCATAGAATTTGGGGCCAGAAGGATGGCTTTAGTCTAACTCCTGCATTTTACAGATGAGGAAACTGAGGTCCATGAGGAAAGTGACCTGGCCAACGTCACACAGCTTGTAAGGTGAAGATGAGTAGCTGGGATTCAAGGACATCCAGTGCCACTCACAAGCTGGGTTCCTCCCATCTAAGTTGGAGGAAGATGCAACAGGGGAGCAGCTGTGTAGGGGGACCTGCCAACCCCAAGCTCAGCCCCTCCAGGTCTGAGACTTGATCCCTGATCTTCACACTTTCCACCTGGCCCCACACTAGTCCTTTTTCAATTGTTAATTTGGAAACGGAAAAAGAGCCTGAGGGGAGGTAACTGGAGCCCCTGTGCCCTACCCCCCTAGCCCTGCCAGGGGAACTGGGTGTCTGTGCCAGACCCCCCCCTCCCTGATCATCAAGGACACTGCCTGACCCACTCTATTCCTGCCCAGAGCTGCCTTGGTGGGCCAGAGACTGAAAGCAGGAAGGGACCCAAGAGAGCATCAAATCTGCCCTTTTACAGCATGAAAAACTGGGGCTCAGAGAGGGGAAAACACACATGTTCAAAGTCACAAAGGTGGAAACAGTTGGGATTCCAAGCTGAGGCTTCTAACTCCAAATCCTGTGATTTTTCTCTCCATGCCCCTTTCTTTCCCTCTTCTTTGCCAGAACCCCCTCAGTGATAACATCCCCTTCTTCTTTAGTCTGTCGTGGGGTAGACAGCTGAGAGAGAGGGCATTGTACTGACGAGGCCTGCTAGGTCTCCTTGCCAACTTTCTCCCTGCCTCCTGCCCCCATCTGCTTCCCTAGAGCCAGTAGGCTCCTCTTAATTGGATTATCCCCTCTCTGGGCCTGCAAATGCAAGGGGTGGGAACAGGGGGTATTGGGTGACTCATCTAGTTGTCTGTCCACTAAGGAGATGATCTCTCAAAGGCTAGAAGCAAGGGTGGGTGATGTAGCTGGCAGTGAAAGGGGAAAAAGTGGGGCAGGGAGGAGAGTCCTTCCGACCCGAGTCACATCTTGACTACGGCTCACTCCTTCCTCCTAGATACGGGCCCAACACCTACAGGACTGGGTGCAGGAAAGGTCCTTCACATGTTTCCCTACAGAACATGAATTTTGGAGACAGGACTTGGGTTCAAAACTCAGCCCTATCACTGACTCAGGATGTACTTAAGTGGCTCACAAGTCACCTCTAATTTAAACCTTCTCTGGGATTATTTCCTCATTTATAAAATGAGGGGGATGGATCAGCTGACTTCTAATGAGCCTTCCAATTCTAAATTCTATAATTCTATGATCTTATGTTCTGGCACTGAAGAGAGTCAAGTCTTTCTCCTGCCCTCCTGCCAGGTGGCTTATGGGACATAAATGGGGGTCAAGGCCTCCAGTAGTCACTCTATCCTGCTCCCTAGCTTTGCATGGGACAGCAGGCGTACTTTTCCTTAGCCTACTGAAGCAGTTTCTGAAATCTTTAGCCACACAATGTTGGAATCTCTATCCCCATTTTCTAAATGAAGACCCTAAGACCCGGACAGAGAAAGGGGGCCTGTCCAAAGTTACACAGAATCAGTGGCAGGCATATTTCCTTTGCTTCATAATTCAGGACTCCTGGAGCCTAAGCAGGGTCTGTGATCCTCAGGGAGTGGGGATGTCTCCTTCATTCTATCCTCCTATCTTCAATCATATTCTTATTCACAAAGTTTTCTCTAATTCACCTCCATTTCCTTCCTATGTTTTTGCCAGAGAACTGGTGAGCAGAAACCCAGATGGTTCTTTCCTAGAAGGGGTCAACTTCCCAGAACTAAGGCCAGATGTGTCATTGTCAGGCCACTGTTCAATCTGTGGACTACTCGAGGAAGCCTGATTCCATGTTCTCCAGAGGTCCAGCTAGACTTGTTGGTGCAGATCTCTAGAAGCAAGAAGATGCCTGGACAAATTTAGACAGAGCTGATGCTCACAGACTGTTAGAGTAGAAGGGATGTTAGAACAGAGAATGTCAGAGCTAGGAAGGGCCTTAAAACTCAGAGCTGAGAGGGACCTTAGAATGCTGAGAGAGCTGGAAAATTTCTTATAGCATAGAATGTCAGAGCTGGAAAGGACCTTAGGACCGAGAATGTCAGATTTGGAAAGGGTCTTAGAAGAGAGAAGATCAGATCTGGAAAGGACCTTAGAATATATAGACTGTCAGATCTGGAAGGGCCCTTGGACTGGAGTATGTCAGAGTTGGAAGGGGTCTTAGAGTAGAGAATATCAGATCTGGAAGGGACTTAGAATATAGACTATCAGAGATGGAAGGGATCTTGGAAGTTGGAAGAAATCTTAGAATACAAAATGTCAAAGCTGGGAGCGTCCTTAGAACACAATGCCAGAGCTGGAAAACTCAGAATGTAGAATGTCAGAGTTGGAAGGGACCTTAGAACATAGAGATTAGCACTTAAAGGCCCTCAGTATAGATTTCTGAGCTAGAATAGATCATTTACCCCAACTCCCTCATTTTATTATAGGGAAACTGAACCCCAGAGAGAAAAAGTGATTTGTCTAAAGTCACACAGTATGGTAGTTATAGACATAGGACCAGAAACTTGATTTTCCGCTTTCCAGCCTCAGGCTCTCTTCCCTGCATGGAGCTGCCTCCTATTTCCTTGCCCAGCCCCCAGAGGCTCCCAGCATCCCCTGTTCAACCTCTGTCTTGCCCCCAAACACTGCTGTGGCAAAGACTCTCTCCCGCATGAATTATTAATTGAGCCCCAAGCCTTCCCTGATCAACACTTAGTCCATTAACCCCTTCCAGGCCATCCTCTCCCCACCCCCATCCATCCCCACACCAGGTGGCCAGGGGCTGGGGACTGGATCGGATGAACGGGAGCCGGGATCTCCATTAGTGTCAGGGAGTAAGCCTTGGGCCAGAATTCTGAAGACTGACAGGATTTTCCTTTCCTGCACAATAGAGGTATTGATTCTTGCCTTTTTCCAATCTGGCAATCACAGGTAAAGTGGGCCAGGATAGAGAGATTGAGCAGGTAGGTGGTGCATTGAAATAGAGTGCCAGACCTAGAGTCAGGAAGACCTGAATTCAAATCCAGCCAATGATACTAGCTGTGTGACCATGGGCAAGTTAACCCAGTCTGGGTTTCCTCAGTTTCCTCAGTTTCCTTCAACTATAAAGTAGGGATAATAATAGCACCCACCTCTCAGATGATTGGATGGATCAAATGAGATGATATTTGTACAGTGTTTAGCATAATATCTGGTACACAATGGGCATTACATTATTGTAATTATTATCCCTCACAGCCACACAGCATGCCATCTATAGAACAAGAGTGCAGACACTCCATTACCAGGCTCCCACGGGGGCCAGATGCATAGATCCCCATCTCTTAGCCCATCATCCCCACCCCCAATAGGGAATACTCCCCAACTGTCTTCCAAAAGATTTTGCATGTCATTTTCATGCAAATCTACATATGGATGACAAATAACAATAGCTTCTATTTCCACCATGCTTTAAGTTTAAAAAAAAAAAGTGCATTTCTCCCTACAGTACAAAATGGTAGATATTTTAGGTATTATTGTCAACATTTTACATAGAAGAAAGCAGGTCCCCAAGGGAAGGGGTTTATACAAGGTCATATGGTAAGTTTCTGATTCCTTTCCATTACTTCCTGGGTCCCATCCCCACCTGCCCCAAAGTGATCTAACTTCCTAGGAGCCTTACTCCCTGCTTCCTATTCCTGGCTTGTCCCTGTCCTCTATTTCTTCTCAGCTCTCTCTCTCTCTCTCTCTCTCTCTCTCTCTCTCTCTCTCTCTCTCTCTCTCTCTCTCTCTCTCTCTCTCTCTCTCTCTCTCTCTCTTTCTCTCTCTCTCTCTCTCTCTTTTCTGGCTCTGGCTCTGTCTCTTTCTGTCTCTCTCTCTCTCTCTGTCTCCCTGCCCAACATCAGCTCCTTCTCAGCCTCAGCACCCCTGATCACTTTCCTGCCTGTCAGCACCAGCCACTGTTCTTTTTGATCCCTGTGGGAGACAGAGCAGGGCTGAAATGTCCCATATTTGGGGTGGTTTCACAAACTGTCCGCTCAGGTCCCCCCTATCCAATCTCAGAATCTATGGGCTCAAGTTCTGCTGACGGGAAGCATCTGAGTTCCTTGGAGGTGACCTCAACCTATGCTGGGCCTCAAGGTGGAATCCAGAGGAAGTGGTGGGGGAGGAAGGGAGGGAGATCTCTCACCCAGAACCCAAGATCCAGAGACCACAGACCGCTCTCTCAGATACAAGGAGGCAAGAGGGGCAAATAGAAGAATGGATTCTGGGAATCTAGGTCCCCAGGTCTTCCTCGAATGAGGAAACGAGTAAAGTCTTAGCCCAGGAGGTAAGAGATCTGGTTTTATGAAGAAGCTGCTTCTCTCTGGGTCTAAGTTTCCTGCTCTCTACAGTGATGGGGTTAGATCGAGTTACATTTAAGGGCCCTTTCAGATTGAACTATTCCACGGGCTGTATGCACTCCAGGGACTTTTTGCTTTTCTCTGGGACAGTTTGGAGTTCCTCTGTCAAAACCACTACGAGAATCAAAGTAGGGGAAGCTGAATTTCCCAGCAGTTTTCAGGCAGTGCCAAGGTTATATCCACCATGACAGGAGGAGGTCAAAGGCAGGGCCAGCAAAAGGTTCTCACCTTGGAGAGAGCAAGTTTGAGAGTTTGGAGAGAGAGTTTGAAGTAGCAAAAGTATCAGAATGGAGCTGAGTTGGATGGAGGGTGGGGGGACCATCAGCACTGGCACTGGATAAAGTTCTTTGGAGAGGAAAGGTGTCAGGAGCTCTGAGTTTGAGCTGCAGCTCTGACATGCTGTGGGACTTTGGAAAAGTAGCTCTGAGATTCAGTTTCCTTAGATGTGAAGTGGGGAGAATGATTCCTTTTCTATCTCTGTCATGTGAGGATCATAGTGTGATCATGATCATTATTAAAAGAGCCATCCATACTCCCAATTTGGAGGAAATCATAGGTGCAGAACTGAGGGCTTTCAGGGAGCTATTTTGAGGTGAAGAAAATAAGGTTGGAGAAAAGGAGCATGGGGTAAATCTGAGAGGACTTCCCATAGGAATTGGCACTTGAACTACGACCTGGAATGAAAAGAAATTAAGTATACAGAGAAGAGATGGAAAGTGCCTGGCCCATTCACATATCTGGCTTTCCTATGACAGCCTTTCAAATACTTGAAGACAGTGGAAATGCCCTCTTTCTCTTCTCCAGTGCAGTTCACTTACCTGGGAGTCTAGATATGACACTGGGGCCTACAGTTTCTCCAAGGTAGAGCAATTCTACAGGGGTGAAAACTTACTGAGATCCCCCCATATGGGACAGCAGAAAGTGCAGAGCTATCAGAATCCCAGGCATAACATTGAGTCGTGAGGCTTCCAGTATAGAGTGGGTTTTGCTTATGTTTACTTCTAGTGTTTTAGAGCTCCTAACTCTCCTTCCACTTGGAGCATTGATTCTTCATGATATTAGCAATAGGACTCTGGGTTTGGGTTCTAGGTCTTTTCTGGGTTTGGGTTCTAAGTATTTCCTGGGTTAGGTTTTAGGTATTTGATGGTTTTGGATTCTGGGCTTTTGCTATATTCGGTTCCAGGTTTTTGTTGTGTTTGTATTCTGCATCTCTGATAGTCTTGGGTTCTAGATCTTTATTAGGCTTCTAATAAAATATTTGCATGAATAGTTTATGCACCTAATGAGTCTATGCAAGAATTTGAGTTCTAGGGTCTTTGTTGGAATTTTAAGTCTAGATCTTTGAAGGTTTTAGGGATTTTGCTGGCCTTGGATTCTGGAGTTATAGCAACATTTTAGGATTTAGGTAATTAGCTGATTTTAAATTCTAAGTCTTTGCTAAGTTCATCGTTGGGTCTTGATTATAGACATTTATAGGGATTTGGTTCCAGATTGCCATTAGGCTTTGGTTTTGGGTTTTTGTTAAGCTTAGTTTCTAGATGTTTGCTGAGGTTTGGTTCCAGTTGTTTGTGGGAGATCTCTCAGGGATTCCAAAATGTTGGTGTTTCCCCATCACCTTCTTCAGCTGGTATCTAGGTTTCTAATTTGAATAGGCCTTCCATGGTCCCCAGACTCCAAACCTCCATTCACTCAAAGCTCTCAGACCTGCTCAGACAACAAGAAGCATGCCCTTGAGCATGCTTTTTACATCCAAACTGTACCAGACCACACTCTATATTTTTTGGGTCCATTACCACAACAGGAAGATGCTTTTCACTTTCACCTGTGGCCTTAGTCCACTTCCTGTTACTACTTTTGCCCTGTCTAGCAAGCTTTTCTGCCTTTTTATTCTAGACCATCAGTTCCAGAAGTGGAAGGGATGTCTGCTGGCACTTAGTTCAATCCTTAACTGAGTAGGAAACCCTTCAATAGCATCTTCAAAATGTCATTTAGCCTTCACTTAAAGAACTGAAATTTTAGACAAGTCACTACTTCCCAAGGCAGGCCATTTCACTTTTGCACAGCTCTTGTGTGTGTGTGTGTGTGTGTGTGTGTGTGTGTGTGTGTGTGTGTGTGTATGTGTGTGTGTGTGTGTGTGTGTGTGTTATTTGTTTACTTAATGGTTTTTCCCCATTACATTAAAAATTTTATATTTGTTTTTAAAATTTTTGAGTTTCAGATTCTGTCCCTTATCCCCACCCACAGTTAATAAATCACATGTGAAGTTATGTTTTGCAAAACATTTTCATAAAAGTCAAGTTGTTGCACAGCTCTTATTAGGAAGGTGGCAAGTGAATAGAGCATTACTGCTCTATTCTGAGCCCTATTGCTTCTGACTTCAGTACTGCCTGAAGTCAAAAAACTCATCTCCTGAGTTCAGATCTGGCCTCTGACACTGAGTAACTGTGTGACTCTGGGCTGGTCACTTAATCCTGTTTGCGTCAGTTATTCATTTGTAAAATGAGCAAGAGAAGGAAATGGCAAACCACTTCACTGTCTCTGCCAAGAAAACCCCGATGACAAAGAGTTAGAGATAACTGAAAAACAGCAGATCTTATTAGGAAATTTTCCTTTTCACTGACTCTAAATCTGGCTCCCTACACATTCCACCCATTGTCAAAACTCTGTTTTCTAGAACAAAACCAAAGCCATCCACACCAGTCTTTCGATACTCAAAGACAGTGAAAATGCCCCTTTTCTCTTCTCCAGGCTAAGTATTTCTAATTCATTCCAATATTCTCATGTAGTTTGGTCTCCATTCCTATTATGATTCTGGCTGTTTTCTCCATCTGCTAAGCTTGTCAATGTTTAAATTTGGCAAATTTCTTAACCTCTCTCGTTCTTAGCTTCTCTCTCTCTCTCTCTCTCTCTCTCTCTCTCTCTCTCTCTCTCTCTCTCTCTCTGTCTGTCTCTCTCTGTCTCTCTGTCTCCGTCTCTCTGTCTCTGTCTCTCTCTGTCTCTCTGTCTCTGTCTCTGTCTCTCTGTCTCTGTCTCTCTGTCTTTGTCTCTCTCTCTGTCTCTCTGTCTCTCTCTCTCTCTCTGTCTCTCTCTCTCTCTCTCTCTCTCTCTCTCTTTCTCCCCCCTCTCTCTTTCTCTCTCTCCCCCTCCCCCCTCTCTTTCTCTCTTTCCTCTCTCCTCTCTTTCTTTTGTGAGAAAATCTGAAACCATAATTGAACTCAGGTCCTCCTGATTACTCAACCATTACTCTATTCACCATACTATCTAGCTGTTCCTGAGTCTCAGTTTTTTCATCTTTAAATGTGTGCTGGTGTAATTCATGGCTTCTGATGTCCCTTTTATTTTATTATTTTAATTTTTTAAATTAAAACTTTTTAATTTTTCAAAAGATATGCATGGATAATTTTTTGACATTAACCCTTGCAAAACTCTGTGTTCCAATTTCCCCCTTTCTCATTCCCTCTCCTAGATAGCAAGTAATCCAATATATTTTAAATATGGTAAAAAATATATGTTAAGTCCAATATATGTATACATATTTATACAATGATCTTGCTGCACAAGAAAAATCAAATCAAAAAGAAAAAAAAATAAGAAAGAAAATAAAATGCAAGCAAACAACATCAAAAAGAGTGAAAACGCTATGTTGTGGTCCACACTCAGTTCCCACAGTTTTCTCTCAGGATGTAGAGGGCTCTCTTCATCACAAGATCATTGGAACTGGTCTGAATTGTCTTTAAGGTCCTTTTTAGCTCTAAATCTTTTTTCCTATGGGCCTATGAACCATGTGGTGTTTTTCTTCCTGAGTCAATAACATCACAAGATAATGTCTTGACTTGGATTGGATTTAAGTGAGACAGAACTGTACAAAATTGTCAGTCTCACTACTTAATACAACTCTATAGACTTTTTATTGGTACATTCTTTGGGATCTTGGTTCCATGAGGCCATCTAGCTCCTTAAAGAACTTACTGGCAGTCCCTGACACAGAGAATGGCCACCACTCTTTCCCTGTCCAGATCTCTTGAGGCAAATTAAAGTTACAGATAACTTGCCTAGAATATTCCTTATTGTACCAGGTACCTCCTAGAAAGTGCTAAAGTCATGGGAATTTTGTAATCATAGTCTCAGAGCTGGAAGGGACCTCAAAGGGTATCTAGTCCAGCCTCCTATCCAGTGTGGAAACTTCCGCTATAGCCTCCTTTTTTCTTTTATTTGAACACTTCTCCCACTGAGAGTTCACTACCTCCAGAGTTAGTCTATTCCAAAGTAAGATAGCTCTTTTTTTCTTATATGGAGCTGAAATATCCTTCACCTTCTCTCCGACTCTACCCTCATTGGTTTTAATTCATAGAATGATTGGTTCTTAGAATGTTAGAGCTAGAATAGAGACTCTCCTCTCTTCTGCCTAGTAAAATTACTGACTTTTTTCCTTTTTCTTCTTTTTTATTTTTTACTTTCCCTAGTAAAATGTAAAGACAATGTTTAATATTCATTTTTTGAAATTTTGAGTTCCAAATTCTCTCCCTTTCTCCTTCTCCATTCCCCCTTATTGAGAAGACAAGACTGCCTTCTTTCAAAGCACAATTTCTGGGATCTATCCCAAACTTTAGGCCTTTCCTGATCCTCCACACTCCCTCCCCCCACTTCCACCTCCTTCCTGACTCTCTTCCTCTTGAAATGACTTTGCCTCTGCTTACTTATCCACATGTTAGATTCCCTTCAGTAGACTGTAAGCTCATCGAGAGCAGGGACTGATATTTTATCTTTGGATCCTCAGCTCCGAGAACAATGCTTGGCAAATACTATGTGCTTAAAATATGTCTGTGGAAATAAAATCAGATTCCAGCTCCTCATTTTACAGAGAAAAAAATGAGGACAAGGGAAGGAAGGAACTTTGCCCAAAGTTCTACTGTCTGAGGCAAAGCAGAGCACTTATGATGTCTTTTCCCTGTGACAACTCATCAGATAGTAGAAGACAGTAACTATGTTCTCCTTGAATCATCTTCAGTTTGAATCATCTTACTCTGGTTATTAATGTATTATGGGGGAAGGAAGAGGAAGGGAGACAGGGATAGATGCTCTTTCTCACCAAGTACTTCCCAGTTGGATGAAGGCATGGAGAGGTAACAACATTGCTTCCTGTGGAATTATTGGGGTGGGGGAAGGTAAGGACAGGACTGAGGAGGACCTCAATTGCTAAGTTAAGGAGAGTGGACTTTGAGTTGTGGGTAATAGGGAGCCATGGGAAGTTTCTGAGTGACATTGTTAGAGCTGGGCCTTAGGGCTCATTACTGGGGCTAGAATGGATGGGAAGAGGTGTAATTGGAACAAGGAAACCTCTTGGAAGGTTGAAAAAGGAGTCCAGGGGAGAGAGTGTGAGGGACTGGATGAGGTTGGGAGAGGGAGATGTTGGGATTTAGTGGCTGGAGTGACTCAGAGGTTGGGTCCTATGGCTACACCCAGCCAGGCCCTCTTGTTTTGGGGAGCTGGGGGGCAGGACAGGGGGACTACACCCAGTGATAACCTGAGGGCTCTTCCTCTTTCCCTCTTTCAGGAAGGAGCCCCCCAGGGGCCAGGCTCTGCAGTGTCCGTCAGTGACGCTGACAGATGCCCAGCAAGTGGGAGGGGGGAGGAAGGGAGAAGGTTGGTCACGTGCTGCAGCTCCGTTTGCCATATTTAGAATCGCTGGATCAGGGGAAACGTCTCCTCCCGGCCCCAGCAGCCAGGATTCTTGGAGAGAGACGCACACAGACACATACAGTCAGAGAAGAGTAGAAGATACAGGGACAAACAAGAAAAGATGCCTGAAGGGGGATCCTGGGACCTGCGTTACCCCCCAGCCCAGCCTGAGTGCTGCCTTCTGAAACAGACCCCCACTCAATGGGGGAGCAACCTGCTTGTAGACGCACAAATCAGAGCAAGTAGCCAGAGAAGGGGCAGAGCTTGCATACACTCAGAGGGGACCAGCTTAGAGAGAGGAAGGATCCTGGAGCCCAACGAGGCAGAAGCTCTGCCATTCACTAGACAAATAGCTTCAGCCAAGCTACTTCCTCTCACTAGATCAGTTTATCCATCTGTAAAATGGGAATGATCACGTTGTTTGCTCTCCCTAACTCCTAGGACTCTTAAAAGGAAAGTGTTCTGTGAACCAAAAAGTACCATAGAAACAGGAGTTGTTATTTTAAGTATTGTCATCTGACCCAATAAATAGAGTCAAATAAATTAAACCAATCTGTGGTATGAAAGATCATAGAACCATAGCTCAGGATTTGGAGGAGACCTCAGAGGCTATATAATCCAAAGCTTTCCTTATACAGAAGAGCAAACTGAGATCCAGGAAGATTTAATGTTTTGTCCAAGATCAGTTAGTCAATAAGCATTTATTAAGCACCTAGTATTTGCCAGGCACTGGGCTAAGCACTGGAGATACCAAAAAACAAAAACAAAACCCAGTCCCTAGTCTCAAGGAACTTACAGTCTAATGGGGGAGCTACATGGGAACAAGTATATAAATAAGCTATAGAGAGGATAAATAGAAGATAATCAATAGAGTGAAGTCACTAGAAGAGGATGGGAAAGGCTTGTAGAAGTTAGGAGGCAAAGATAGGGAGGGAGAGCATTTCAAGCATGGGGGGGGGGGGGACAGTGAGAGAAAATGGCAGAGGCAGGAGATGAAGGGTCTTGTTCAAGGAACAACCAAGAGGCTGGCTTGGATCAGAGAATAAGGAAAGGGGGTATTAGATTATTATTAATTAGATAATAAGATTAGAGTATTAGATAATATTAGAATTAGAATATTAGATTAGATTAGAAGACTGGATACTTGGGAAGCAGGGATGGATCAGGAAGAGCTTTGAATACCAAATAAAGGATTTTGTTTTCGATCCTGGAAGTGACTGGGGGAGTCACTGGAATTTATTGAGAAAGAAAGTGCCACGTTCAGATCTGTGCTTTAAGAAGATCACTTTGGGGGCTGAGTGGGGGTTGGACCAGAGTGGGAAGAGATTTATGGTAGGTGGGTCCTCTAGCAGTTAGTGCTGTATATTTTACTTATTTTTTTGTACTTATAGTATTTTAATTTTTCCCAATTACTTGTAAAGATCATTTTCAACATTCATTTTTGTAAGATTTTGAGTTCTAAGTTTTTCTGCCTCCTTTTTTTCCTTTTTCCTTCCTCAGACAGCAAGGATTTTGATATAGGTTCTACATGTATAATCATTTTAAACATATTTCTTCATTAGTCATGTCGTGAAAGAAGAATCAGAACAAGAGGGGAAAAAGCAAAAGAAAGAAAAAGCAACAACAAAAAGTGAAAATAGTATTCTTCAATCTGCATTCAGACTCCATAGCTCTTTCCCTGGATTTTGATGACATTTTCCAACATAAGTCTTTTGGAATTGTCTTGGATCACTGCATTGCTGAGAAGTGCTAAATCTATCATAGTTGATCATCACATAATGTTTCGTTACTGTGTATAATGATCTCCTGGTTCTGCTCACTTCATTTAGCATCAATTCATGTAATTCTTTCCAGGCTTTTCTGAAATCTGCCTGCTCACCATTCCTTATAGAACATTAGTATTCCATTACATTTATATACTATAACTTGTTCAGCCATTCCTCAACTGATGGCATCCCCTCAATTTCCAATTCTTTGCTGCCACAAAAAGAGCTGCTATAAATATTTTTGTGAGTCCCCTTTTTTAATGATCTTTTTGAGATGCAGATAATAGTGTTACTGCTGGATCAAAGGATATACACACTTTGATAGCCTTTTGGGTACAGTTCCAAATTGCTCTCCAGAGTGGTTGGATCAGTTTACAACTCCACCAACACTGCATTAGTGTTCCACTTTTCCACACCCCTTCCAACATTTATTATTTTCTTTTTCTGTCACCTTAGCCAATCTAATAGATGTGAAGATAGTACTTCAAAGTTTTGGGTTTTTTTTTTACTCAGCTAGTGCAGTATATATATAGTTCAGTTGGGAGATGATGGGTACAGAATGAGAGGAGATGCTGTCCCACAAAGGATGAATTCTGAGACAAGATTTGAATCCAGATCCTCTGATGGTTATAGAATGAAAGGCATGGGTTATCCTAGGACTTGGTTCCCCTTCCTCCACTCCTAGTCCTCCTATGAATGCTAGACTGCCTAATCTCTGAGATTCCCCTTTCTTGACTGAACAATGACTTAAGGAGAAAGTTGTAAGGAGAGAGCAATAGGATTTCTGCCACCCTCCTAGGGATGGATGATGCTTTCCTATGGGAACTCTGTCTCAACCCTTTCACCTTCCTTTGCTGAACAGAGGAGATATCCCCACCCTAACCCTAGGTTGGGGAAGGCTAAGCTTTCCCAGAGGACCATCCCCTGCTCCCTCCCACGCCCCTGACCTGTTATTTCAGCTAGTCCCTGCTGCTGGCTAGCTGCCCAGGTGCAGGAGTGTGGTTGCCCCCAGCAACTACCAAATAGCTGCAGGGAGCAAGCATCCTCTGTGCATGGTGCCCACTGGGGTGGCAGGCTGACTGAGAACCAGTGACTGAAGGGACATGAAAGACTGCTCACTTTATGGATAAGAAGGTACAGAAGTGAGAAAATGACTGACCTAAAATCAAATAAATATTAAGGAAGGTAACTCAGAATTAGAACCTTTGAAATAGACTATTGAAATTGGAAGGGACTTTGGACCACTATAAATATGGGGAAGTTGAGGCCCAATAAAATGAAGACATTTTAATTGGGGAAAAACTTTTTTTTTTTTAAACGAAGGCATTTAACTGAGATCACATGGTTAGAGCCAGCAGCCTATGAGGGAAGCAGAGGCTAAAACAGAGTCATGACTGTGTCTCTATACAACCAATTCTAACTAAGGAAACTTCTGTGTCCTATAGTAGAGAAATGAACTTAGGCACAGAGCCAATAAGCATCAGACGTGGGACTTAAACCCAGGTCTCTCCTGACTCTGTTTCTCTGTGTCCCAATTTCCTCATTTGTAAAATGAAGATAATTCCTACAGGATGTACCTTGTATGCAAGGTGTGCTAATAATGCTTAAAACCAGTTGCAGGACACACTTTTAAGTTTACCCTATATTATTATTAACACTTTCCCTATTACTCTCTTAAGTGTAGATAATTAACAATAACAAAAAGGAAAAAAAAAAACTATTTGTAGCATTTGCTGACCTCCAAGACATAAATGTTTACACTGAAAATTTAATAACTGGTTCTCCAAGAAATGGGACTCAAATGAGAAAATGTGTATAGAGTATTTTGCAGACTACTATAAAAATGTCCCAAAAATCTGAGTGCAGGCTAGTGTAGTCCAAGATTTTTGGGACCCCCCATCTGACCCAAATACCTCATTATTTCCATCTTCATTTATTTATTTTATAATTTCCATAGTGGTTACTGATGAATATATTCTCAGGGTCATGTGTCACAGGCTTTGAGTTATTTCCTTTATATCCTGCTCTTTATGACTCATTTGGAGTTTTCTTGATAGAGATACTGGAGTATCACTATTCACTATTTCTTTCTCCAGCTCATTTGGCAGATGAGGAACTGAGGCAAACAGAGTTATGTGACATAACTAGGAAGTGTCTGAGGTTGCATTTGAATTCAGAAAGGTGAGCCTTGCTGATTCCAAGATGCCATCCACTTCATCACTGAAACTCTCTTATTTTTACGGATGAGGAAATTAAAACCTGATTAGGAGAAGTGACTTGCCCAAATTCAAACACATGATAGGAGACAGAGTCCAGATTTCATCTTATATCCTTCAGCTCCAAATCCAGCCCATGTCTTGCATGGACATAACCCTAGGAGTACAGAGCAATAATTGGAAGCATTCAACCTCCTTATTTGCTCGATAAGGACAATGAGGAATTTGCCCAAGCTCACAGGGGGAATTGTCGGGTCCTCCAGCACCACATCCTACACTGTCTTCTAGAAAGGAAGTAGAAAGCTTCCCCTTCCCCCTTTTCCCACTCTGGGCTGAGTGCTTAAATAGTATTTGCTTAAATAAATGTCCAAAGGAGATTGCAGTTAGAGTTGTGGAATGATGTGAATGAGTCTGGGGGTGGGGGGAGTTTAAGGGATGACCAGGACCAGTTGTAAAGTGATGGGAAGGTCAGGGAATGAGATAAATTCCAGACTGGGAATCTGGGGCTCTGAGTTGTCCTCTTTGGGTAAAAGGAGATGGTAGGAAGCAATGGAGTAAGAGGCAAGAAACCTCAGTCTGGGTCCCAGGTTCTCCACTGACTCACTGTGTGACCTTGACTAAACCCCTATCCCTCTCTGAAACTCAGTTTCCTTCTTTGTTAAATGAGTAACATCTAAGGTTCCTGTCCCCTCTTTTTGTCCCAGTCCTTCCAGGAATACATCTGGAGGCAGCTTTGCATTTAGGGTTAGCTATCTGGGTCCCAGAGGGGGTGGTCCTTACAGCTCGGAGTTCTTGTATTCCCACGTGTGCCCAGTCTCTTCCTTTTCTGTCCTGAGAATGAGCTGAGTGGAGCCGCAGGACAGCTGGTTAATTATTGAAGGACCAGCTTAGCTGAGCCGGCTCCTGCTCCTGCTCCAGTTTTCTCTGTGTCAGCACTGGTGAGGGCAGGCCAGGAGGAACTCTGGGTGGGTGGGGGGAGGAACCCAGCCTCATGTGTTCATTCATTTATTCATTCATTCATTCATAATAAATTCATAATAAAATGACTGGGGGACCATCAGTCTCTTCCAGACTTGTAGGTGCAGGGGGAACTATGACCTATGCAAGCACCTTGCATCCTAATCACCCCATCCCCCTGACTTACTATCTGTGTGACCTTAAGCAGTCACTTCCCACTGGACCTAAATTTCCACCTAGAAATGTCAATCATTACTATTATTTCATCTCCGACTTTCTGTGTCCCAAAGTTCCTCTCATCTTTGACATTCTACGAGCCCAGGTCCTTTTTAGCTCTACGTTAGCTCTAAGGTGCTCTTAGCTCTGCTATCCTTTGTTCTGTTGTAAAGAGGCTCCCTAACACTGAGAGTTATTTCAGAGTGGGATAAGCTGCCTCTGGAGGAGTGAGATTCTCCTTCGTCTGGGTGCCCATTTTGGAGGAATATTACAGAGAAAATTCCACTTCAGGTACAGGTGGGACCAGACAGCCTGGGGATCCTTGCCAGCTCGAAGTTAAGGATTCTGCGTCACTTTCAGGACTGAATCCTATGAATAGACAAAGTTCTCTGACATCAGAGGCGGGATGATCAGGATAGACTTTCTGTTGGAGGAGGCTTTACTCAGTTAGGAAATACACAATATGTAGGGGACTTTCAGAACCCAAATGACTTTCCCAAAGTAACAGCCTCCTGTGGTGATCTTAAACGCATCCTTCACATACACTGAGAGGGCCTTTTTGGAGTCTTGCTTTCTTCTAAGGGGAGGCAACATGGGACAATGGAAAGCAGACTGATTCTAGTTCAGAGGACTTGGGTTCAAATTCCACTTCACTTTCCCCAGCCTCAGTTTCTTCATCTGCAAAATGGAGGGGTTGATTTAGATGGCCTTTTCCACCTCTAGATTTATGAAATCTCTTGGAGGAGAATAGCTATTGTTGACTTGGAGAGATGGGTTCTCAACCTGCTCTCTGTTCAGCAAGTATAAATTGAGCACCTACTGTGTGCTAAGGTATTGTGCTTCTCTCACACTGGACAGTGAACTCCTTGAGAACAGAATTTTTTTTTTTTTTGCTTTTCTTTGTATCTCCAGTAGTTGACACAGTGCCTGGTACATAATAGGTTCCTAACAAATACTCCTGAAGTTGACTATGTTAGGCATTGGGGATACAAAGACAGAAAGGAATGGATCCTGTTCTCTAGATGTTTCCTTTCTCCTGGGTAGTGGGGAAGGACACAGTATGTACACAGATAATTATTTATTCTATGTAAACATATACACGCATGTATAAGTATACATATTTTCATATAGCTGTGTGTGCATGTATATGTATGTTTATATGTGTGTATACACTCATATATATTATATATATTTGAGAAGTTTTATATATTGCATTTTATATGTATATACATACAATATAATAATTGGGGAAAGGACATTAAATGGACACTTATTAAGTTCTATGTGCCAAGCACTGGGGCTACAAATACAAAAGCAGACAGACAGTCCTATGAAGTATGAAAAGTTTGAAAAGACATACATTCTGGGTAATTAACCCTTTTATTAATTATTATTTTTCTCATTAACTGTTAAGCAATCAGAGTTGATTACTATCTGTTGTGAACAATCACTCTTCCAAGAGCAGCTGAGCATTAATAGGCCACCATGATCCATTTTTGGTTCACAAAAGACAGCCAGATGACCATTCTTTTATTAATTACTCGCTAGCCATAATTAACAAAGTGAATGATTACCCAGAAGTTATGCCTCTTAAACTTTTTATATGTCACAGTCCCTACTTTCTGGGAGCTCATATTCTAAGTAGAGAAGACAATATTTGTAGAAGATTTCATCTTCTACTACAGCAAGATCTTCTGCTACTTAGGAAAGACCTTGTATAGGCAGGGACATCTGAAGTGAGGCTTGAAGGTGGCTGGGGGTTCTAAGAGGCAGAAAGGAATTTGCATTTGATCCTATAGGTAACAGGGAGCCTCTGCAGTTCCTTGAACAGCAGTGTGATGGTCACAATTTGAGAAATATCAATTTGGCAACTGTGTGGAAGATGGCTGAGAGGAGGGGAAAGACTGGTTGCAGGGAGTTCTATTAGATGACTAACTGCAATAACCCAGCTAAGAGGTGATGAGGGTCCAGTCTAAGCAATTGGCATGTGAATGAACAAGAGAAAGAAAATGTGAGAGACTTTTTTTTTTCTAGTGAATAAAAATCTATTTTCTCTCTTCCAACTTCCCAGCTGCCATTCCCATTGGAGGCAAAAAAGAAAAACAACGCATAACCAATTTGACTTTGCAAATATGCACAGTCAAACAAAACAAATTCCTGAATAAGTCAGATCCCCAAATGCCCACTTCACCCTGCACTCTGAATGCATCATCTCTCACCTGTGAGGAGGGGGTAGCATGTGCCATCAGTGATCCTCTGGAATCATGGCCTGTCATTAAAACATGAGAGATGGGGTCACCAAGACTCGTGGTGGAGGATGAGGACTGGAGGATGACTTTGCAAATCCAAAGGGCCTCAGAGAGAAGTGGGGACATTAGGAGGAAGGGTGTTTCCAGCAGGGAGTTTGGTGAATGGAGCTCAGGGGAGACTGGAGCTATCCCTTAGAGAATCCATGAAAGATAATGTAAAGAGGGAATAGAAGACAGCCCAGGACTCATTTATATATAGGGGGAAGCTGCAAAGGACACCGGGTAGTGTCAGATATGTAGGAGAAGCAGAAGGAGCAGGGTCAGAGAGTGTGCAAGAGGAGGGAATAATCAGTTAAATGGGAACAAGGGAACAAGTGAGAACTGGGAAGTTCTGGGAAGTGAGAAAGTGAGAGCAGTGAGTACAGATGTCTTTTTTTTTTTTTTTTTTTTTTTTTTTTTTTTTTTTTTTTAAAGAGATTGGCTGGAAATAGGAAGTTCAGTTAAGAGTGATAGTGTCAGGAGCAGCTAGGTAGTGAAGGGGATAGAGTACCAGCCCTGAAGTAAAGAGGACCTGAGTTCAAATCTGGCCTCAGACACTTCCTAGCTGTGTGACCCTGCGATAGTGTGAAGAAATGGACTGGCCTGGGAAGTTCTGGGCATGTTGGAAGATTGCAAGGAAGGACCTGATGGATAATGAGGGATTAAAGATGAAAGGGAAAGGGAGTTCTTTGATACCCTGGGTTTCCCTACCCAGATTTTCCTAGCAAAATCTCATTTTTGTCTTCATCCTTTCCTGTCTTGAGTTAGGGGACCATGCTATTGAGTGTATTCACTGACATAAGCTATCATTTCATTTGGGATAAATATCTATGCAAATGAAATACTCTTACTATTTGATTTTATTGGCTTTTCCAAAATGCCTTTTTGTAGGTTGACCATGTTTTTAAAAATTAAGGTAGGAGTTCATTCTTTTTTGTCATTGTTGTTACAATCCTATTGAATGTAAGCTTCTTGAGGACAAGGACCGTCTGTCTCTCTTTGGTATTGTCTCCCCAGTGTTTAGAACAGGGCCTAGTTGTTGAGTCATTGTTCAATTGTGCCTGACTCCATTGACTTCCATTTGGGTTTCCTTGGCAAAGATACTGAAGTGGTTTGCCATTTCCTTCTCCAACTTATTTTACAGATGAGGAAACAGAGGCAAACAGGGTTAAATGACTTGCCCAGGGTCGCACAATTAGTGTCTAAGGCTAATTTGATTTCAGGAAGATGAATCTTCCTGACTCCAGGACTGGCACTCTATCCATTGTAGCTTGCTCTTTGGCATGTGGTAAGCACTTAAACATTTTTCATTCATTCTTTTCTTGGTCTTAAGATTTTAAAGCTTGTTTCTGAGGAAATAAATATGTTATAGAAAAGAAAAAAAGATAAAGGAAGATAAATGATTGAAGGGGAGAAGTTTCAGAGAATACAGGAGGAGATGGAATTAAGAGTCAGGTATTGGGGCTGGCCTTAGCAGTGGGAAAGGCTATCTCTTCCTTTAAAACTGACGGAAAGGTGAGAATGGAGATTTTCTTAGTTCCCCCATCCCTTTGCTGCTCAGTTGAGTGAGGACCCTTTCTAAGGTCAGAATAGTTTTCAGAGACCCACAGACTAGTAGTGATATATTAGTGTCCATGGTTTGAGAAAATACAAGATGATCAGAAGGAATCCACGTGGCTTTTAAAGTCCTAATACCTGGTCGCCATTTTGTCTTGTTTCAGTAAGTTATTTTCACGTGCCTTCCATGCAGCCAAATAGCCATTAGCTAATCCCTCTGTATGAGGGTCCCATCTCCGGCCTCTGTGCTGGAAGGTGGTCCCGCTTCTCCCCTCCCTCTTCGCTTCCTTGGAAGCATAGTTCGGGAGGTCTCTCCTATGGAAGGCCTTTCCTCATCTCTTCCTCCTACCCCAGTGGTTGAGGCCCTGTCTCTCTGAAGATTACATTGCGTACAGCTTTGTGTATATTATATGTGCACTCATCCCAGTGCTTCTCTTCCCCCCTCCCAGTAGAATAGAAGCTCCTTGAGAGCAGGAGCTGTTTCCCCTGTTGTCGCCCAGCTTTGCGCCTTCTACCTAAGTGCTTCATAACGGCTGAATCCAATTGAGCTGAATTGCAGAAAATCTGTGTCCGACCTTGAACCAGACCTTCCTGCTTCCAGAGAGGCAGTGGGATGGGGAGTCAAGGCTTCTGCTCCTCCATGCTCCATCCTGAAGATCTCTTGGGGGTCCCCATTGCTGACAGGGTCTGGGTGGCCCCAGCATTCTTAGCCTCATTTGCTGCTCCTCCCCTTCCCAGCCCCTTTCTTCCCCCTCCCCTGGTCAGCCCTTGAGTGCCCTTCGGCCATGCAGTGGACTCTCCTGCTGTCCTTTCAGATTCTTGCTGGTCTTTAGCTGCCTGGTGTTGTCAGTGCTGTCCACCATTCAGGAGCACCAGGAGCTTGCCAATGAATGTCTACTCATTTTGGTAAGTACATTGGGACCCGACAGGAAGGGCCAGGACTGTGGTTCAGGGGGACGTCCTGAGGCATCAGCTGGTGGTGGGAGATGGCTTTATCCCTGGGCATCGGGTTCTGTGGAAAATTCCTCCCAACCTGGCCGAGTCTGCAGCCAGGGGTGTGAGTTGTGATAAATGTAGCTGGAGTAGGGTGGCTGTCACTGGCACTCACTCTCCAGGAGCTTGCCAGGGCCTGTTATGAGGTGCTCTGTCCCTCTCTCCTTCCCGACATCACATTGGGACGTGGGAGCCATGGCGTGGTGGTTGAATTTAGATTCACGAGATCTGAGTTTTAACCTGAGCCTAATGCCTCTGGGCCCCCGTTTATTCATCTGGAAAATGAGAGAATTGAATTAGATAATCTTGAGACACCCCTTCTGGTTCTAGATACTATGGTCCCCTCTGAAGGGAGCTTGGTTTGCTTTGATTTTCTAATAATCCCAGGGCCCACTGCAGACCCTGACTTGTCTCTTTAGGAAATAGGAAAGTGTCTCTGTCCATGATGTCCTCTTCCCTGCAGGACAATTCTCCAGTGTGCCCTGTGCCTAGAGAGAAGTTATGTGTGTGTTGGAGGTGGATGGGGAGGAGGAAGGGGGACCACAGTGCAAAGAAAAACTCAGAGAAACTGAGTTTATATCATGACTTACTGGCTGTGTAATTTTGGACAAACCACATAACCTCTTTGAGCCTCAGTTTCCTTAGTTCTATAATAATGATGGCTTAGCATTTATATAGCACGCTATAAATATCTAATTGGATTCTCACACAGTAACTCTGGGAGATAGAGGCTTTTATTATCCCCACTTTGTAGCAAAGAAGCTCAGGCAGACAGAGGTTTGGGGGCAAAAAGAGAGAAGACTGATGGAGGAGATTCTTGGGACTTTTCTCTGGTAATGCAGAATCTCTGAGCTGGGTCCCTGCAGGGCAGAAGCTGTTGAGCAGTGAGGGAGGGGACTAGGAAAGGAAATAACAGAAATGGAAAGCTGAAGAGGTCCAGATAGGGAGTCAAAGAGGACCGGGAATGGGAGAGAGAGTCAGTCAAGCTGGTCTGGAAGCGGTCTCTTGAGGTGGGAGATAATCATTTGGGGTGACCTGCTTTCTACTCTATAATTTGAGTCTTTCTAAAATTTCTGGACATGGAGCCTTCAGACTGAGAGGAAGATACCGCTCTGTTTCCATGGACCACCACTCGTCCAGGTTGGGGACGAGCCTTTGGCCCCAAGGTCAGAGATCAGAGGTCAGGTCCTCTCTCCAACTAGACCAAGCCCTTTCTTCCCTGCAGGAGTTTGTGATGATTGTGGTATTCGGCATGGAGTACATCATTCGTGTCTGGTCTGCTGGCTGCTGCTGCCGCTACAGAGGCTGGCAGGGGCGCTTCCGATTCGCCCGGAAACCATTCTGTGTCATTGGTAATGGGTGGCTCTGATCTCCAACCCCTGCCCCAAGTCTCGACTCCTGACCTTAACCATGATTTTGACCTCTAGCTACGATGCCAGACAATCCTTACTTTTGCCCCCAACTCTTTCCCTGATCCTCACCCAAAGTAATGCTAACTAGCAGGGTTGGGGCTCCTGGTATGATTCTAATTTTAATTATAAGCCTCCTCCCTCTCTTTCCCTAACAGCTTGATCCTAATTTGTGATCAATGATTTCTGACCCCAAATGTGGGACTGAGGAGTTTGGGGCCCCTATAAGGGGATGCTCTGTGCCCAGTGCCCTTGTGATCCCCACACCGCTCACGTTCTTCCCTCACCTCAGACTTCATCGTGTTTGTGGCCTCGTTGGCTGTCATTGCGGCTGGTACCCAGGGGAACATCTTTGCCACATCTGCCCTGCGGAGCATGCGCTTCTTGCAGATTCTGCGCATGGTGCGCATGGACCGCCGTGGAGGCACCTGGAAGCTGCTGGGCTCCGTGGTCTATGCACATAGCAAGGTGCTCAGTGGGCCTTGGGAGAGAGGGTCAAAGACTAGGAAAGGATGGGAAGAGCTTTGGTGGGAAATTAGGTCCTTTCCTTCCCTTCTCTTCCCTTCCTCCTTCCCTTCCCCTCCCTTTCTTTCTCTTCCCTTCCCTTCTTTTCTCTTCCCTTCCCTTCCCTTCCCTTCCCTATTTCCTTTCCTTCCCTATTTCCTTTCTTTCTCTATTCCTTTCTCTTCCTTTCCCTTCCCTTCTTTCCTCTTCTTTTCCCTTTTCTTCCCTTTCCTTTCCTTCCTTTCCCTTCCCTTCTTTCCTCTTCCCTTCCCTCCTCTTCTCTTCCCTTTTCCCTTTTCTTCCCTTTCCTTTCCTTCCCAGACCATAGATTTAAGTAGCACAATCTGAATTTGACTCCATTTCCTCCAACCCCATCGGGCACCCTCTTCATTGACCTTGCTGTGGAATTGCTCACACATACATTCACCTCTGCAGACTTCAGGTTCCATATCTATAAAATGATGACAGTGGGACTAGTTGGTTTTTGAAGTTCCTTCCAATTCTATGAATCTAAAACTCACCCAAGACTCAGCAGATTTGGCTTTGAGGACTTAGTATTTCTTTCTCCACAATGGGGAAGGAGAACCTTGGCTCTTTCACTGAGTTCCAAGAAGAGAACAAGAGGGGATAGCTCAGAGCTCTTTGAAGTGGGAGTACCACCTGGCCCCAGGGGGAGTGGCTGCAGTGGAGAAAAGGGTTGGGGACCTCCCTGGCCAGGACCTCTCCCCACCTTCTGGAGCAGTCTTCTCTGTAAACTAACCCTCCCAATCCCTCTATCCCAGGAGCTGATCACTGCCTGGTACATTGGTTTCCTGGTCCTCATCTTCGCCTCCTTCCTTGTCTATCTGGCGGAGAAGGATGCCAACTCTGACTTCTCCTCCTATGCCGATTCACTATGGTGGGGCACGGTATGTCCTATTCCCACCCCAGCCCTGGTCCTTCTAGCTCCCTGTGCCCCGGGGCCTCTATGACCTTAACTAAATAGATCCCCTATGCCTCCAAGTGACCATATGTCCCATTCCCTCAAGAGATCCTGAAGAGATAGATGCCCAAACTAATCCCCAGTGATCCTGACCCCTAAGCCCTCCTGCCCTCTCTCTCCCCACAGATCACACTGACTACCATCGGCTATGGGGACAAGACCCCTCATACATGGTTAGGCCGGGTCCTGGCAGCCGGCTTTGCCTTACTGGGTATCTCCTTCTTCGCCCTGCCTGCTGTGAGTGTCTCTGAGCTTCGCCAGCTCCAAGTAGGGTGGGAAGGAAGAGGGAAACAGCCAGGAGAACAGGGCCAGTCTCAAGATGTCCTGTACTGGGTGGTACTAGGTGTCAGTGCATGGAGACTAGACACAAATGTCCGTCCTCTAATTCCTGGGACTACCCAAGAAGGTCCCCTCCTTTGGAATGAAAATAGATGGAGACTTGGTTTCTGAAGAACTTTCAAGGCTATTAGAAATCAGAGTGACCTGGCCTGACCTCACCTGGCCCACCTTGACCCTGACATGTTGCCCTCACTCCTAATAGGGCATCCTGGGCTCTGGCTTTGCTCTAAAGGTTCAGGAACAGCATCGCCAGAAGCACTTTGAGAAGCGCAGGATGCCAGCAGCCAACCTCATCCAGGTAAGTTCATTGATTAAAGCACTGATTAAATACCTGATAAATAGCAGACACTGTTAGGTGTTGAGGATATTAAAAAATAAGGAAAGAAAGAGGGAAAGAAAGAGAGAATGAGGAAGGAAAGGAAGGAAAAGAAAGGAGGAAGAGAGAAAGAAAAAAGAAATAGGAAGGACAAAGGAAGGAAAGAATGAAAAAATAAAGAGAAAGAAATAGGAAGGAAGGGGAAGACGGATGAGAGAAAGAAAGAATGGAAGGAGAGAAAAAGGGAGGAGGGAAGAAGGGAATGGAGGAAATAAAGAAGGGAAGGAAGGAAAAAGGAAGGAAGAAGAAGGCGAGAAAGGAAGAAAGAAAGGAGGAAAGGAAGAAAGGAAAAGGAAGGGAAGAAAGGAAAGAAGGGAGGGAGGAAGGAAGGAAAAAGAAAGAAAGGAGGAAAGGAACAAAGGAGGGAGAAAAAGAAGAAAAAAAGTCCTTGCTTTCAAAGAATTTGTGTTTCTTGAGAGGATATAGCATACACACAGAGAGATAAATCCAAAATATATTGAATAAATATAGCCTAATCTAGGAAGAGAAGCAATGACACCCAGGGGACTTAGGAATACTCTCCTCTAGAAGGTGGCAATTGAAGGGATCCAGGGTTTGTGGTAAGAGAAGGGGAAGAGGGAGAGCATTCCAAGAGTGGGTCAGGCTTGGGGTACAGCCCATGCGGTCATAGAGGTAGCATGTGAGTGGATTCAGTTGATTGAGTTCTAGACTTGGAGTCAGGAAAGCCTGTGTTCAAACTCAGTCTTGGACACCTACTAGCTGTGCGTCCTTATCCAAATTACTTTACCTCTCTGGACCTCTGTATCTTCATCAAAAAAATGAAGGGATTAGACTTGATGGCCTCAAAGGCCCCTTTCAACTCTAAATCTATAATCCTATGAAGTAGAATGTCATGTTCAGAGAACAGTAATTAGAACAATTTGATGGAAACGGAGCGTATAAGTTTAATTAGCCTATAAAGATGGATGGGAGACAGATTGTGAAGTGCTTTAAATGCCAAACAAGGAAGTTTTATATTTTATTTTAGAGGCAAAAGGGAGCCATCAAAGCTTCTTGAGTAAAGGGAAAAAACTGGTCAAACATGAGTTTGAGGAATATTAATTTTAATCAGTTGGAGTGGAGAGAGGCTGGCATCAGGGAGATAAAATAGGTTGCTATTGCAACAAAGACAATGAGGTCCCCCTCTAAGGTGGTGCTCATGGGGGCAGAAAGGAGATGAGTGCAGGAAATGGTGAAGAAGCTGAACAGATGGAGTGGGGCAGTAGTGAGGTAGAGCGAATACTCAGAGGTGGCTCCTAGCCTGTGAACTTAACAGGAAAAATGATGGTGCCCTGGACAGATACCGGAGAGCTGAGAGAGAGGGTGACTTTAGCAGGAAGCTAATGAGTTCTGCTGTAGACATGGCGACCTTGAGATGCCTGTGGGACCTCTAGGAGGAGACATCTGGGAGGTGATGATGGGGGACGCATGTTGGAAGTACAGATTTGGGACTGATCTGTATGGAAATGCTAGGAATATTCCTGGGAGTTGATGAGATTGCTGAGAGGAGGAATATGGAGAATGTCTGGTGTAGTTCACATGGAGGAAGTGGAGAATGCAGAGGAAGCTGAGAAGGGGAGGTCAGATAGATAGGAGGAGAACCAGGAGACAGCACAAAAACCCAGGAAGGAGAACGTTTGTGCAGGAAGGCGGTGCTCACCAGCACTGAATGCTGCAATCAAAGGACTGAGGACTTAGTGATGGAGGTAGTGGATAGGGAGCAGGGCTAGCTTTCTGGTACCACCCTATCAGTGCCCATCTGGTGCCAATTCCAGGTGACCTGTTTGAGAAGCTCCAGGCCCAGGGGCACAAACTGAGGATAAGTAGAGAGGAACCGTATTAAACATTTTTTATTGCTATCTTTTGTTTTTATATCATCTTTGTTTCCAAATATCTCTCTCTTCCCGCCCCTCCCAATCAAGCCATCCCTTGTAATAAGGAATAAAAAAGAGAGAGGAGAAAAAGAACTGGAGCTGTGTTTCAGTCCAAGGGCCTCATGAAGACCAGGCCTGGGGGGAAGAGAGGGAAACTGGAACACCATGTCAGCCAATCCCCTGTCTCTAGGCGAGGCGTTGGTGGAGACAGCCGCCGGGGAGGGATGCTGTATACATGTTTATGGGGATCAGTAGGAGGGGAGCTATGTGATGGAGTAAAAAGATACCTAGATTTGGAGTTAGAGATCTTGGGTTTGAATCAACTCTTCCACTTGCTAACTCGGGTGTCCTTGCAAAGTTCTTTCTCCTCTCAGGACCTCAATTTCCCCATCTGTATAATGAGGAGGCTGGATTATATGACCTCTGAGGTCCCTTTTTGGCTCTGAATTCCATGGAGTTGGATGCTGGGCTGCCCTAAGCTCAGCTCTGGGGCGGTCCCCCTCTCCTCTCTGAACCCCCCTCCTCTGCCAGCTTGGGCTCTGTGCCCAGAAGGAGCCACTGGGGTGACCGCCTCCTCCACCTGATTCCCTGTTACCACCATCCTTCACCCCAGAGCAAATGGCCTGGACATCCTTGGCAAGGCCTTTGGCTGACCACCCCCCTCCACTTAGCACCTCTTATCTCCCTTCCTCAGAGTCTCCCCCGTCCTTTCACACACAATGGCCTCCTCATCCCTGTCCCCATCCCTGTGGGGACATTGATTTAGGCTGCTGGGATAAGCTCTGGCTGAGACAGCTGGCATTGTGGTTCCCCCATAATTAATGAGTGGCTTCCAAAGGCCTCTGCTCGCCATAGAAATATACCCATCCTGGGAGGCAGGCTTGGGCGAGGTGGGTGAGCTCTCAAGGACAAGGGAGAGCCCAGGCAGCTGGGAAGGGAGCCTTCTGGGCTGCGTGTGCCTCCCAGCCCCCACCAGCACCCAGGGCCACCCCCAAGTGGCCCCTCCTTTCTTGTTCCTCCACTTTGGTTTCCTACCCCATTTCACATAGATTCTTCCTTTAATGTAGCCTCCAGCATGGGGTAGTGGAAATAATAATGGTGCAGACGTATATGTGTGCGTGTGTATTTTACAAAGCACGTTACGTCCAAGTTTGCTCCCCTGGGAATCTGGCCCCAAACCTGGCTTTGCTACCCACCCCTTGTGTGGTCTGGAACCCGCTACACGTGGAGGCTACACTGGCTTCTCCGGGAAACAAAGGCCCTGGACTACGCGCCTCCTACATCTCTCACTCCTTCTCTCCTGTCCTCCCCAACCTCCCCTTCCCCAGTTCCTCCCGCCTCCCAGCCTCATGCCATCTGTAATCCGCTCCCCAGGAAGGATGCTAACTGCTCCCGTCTTTTCCCAGCCAGTTCTGGATCTCTTTTCAATCTGGGACCTTTGGTCTAGCACCCTCTGGTGGCAATTCATGACCACTGCAAGAAGAGTGTGATGGTTTGGCTAGGCTTGGATTGGATTTAGAGCAAACATTTAGATGAGAAGATAGTAGATTTGGAGTTGAAAGAGGCTTTGGAGGGCATACAGTCCATCCTCCTGCCCCCCTATTTTTCAGATCCAGAATCTTCAGGCCCAGAAAGAGTAAGGGAATTCTTCAGGGTTGCCCAGGAAGTTAGTGATAGAGTCAGGATCTGAACGAAGGTCCAGATGGAGCATTTTTCCACTACACTGTTGTGCTTCCTTTATTCAAGCCCTATGATTTTACAGAGGAGGAAGCAGAGGTCCAGAAAAAGGAAATTATTTCCCCAAAGTTTCTTTGTCTAGGTACTGGAGCTGGGACTCAGGTCCAGTGCTTGAACCTCTATCCCCTGAATTGAGGGGTGGGTAGGGGTGATGAATGCCTTGTTCCCATTAGGCTGCATGGCGCCTCTACTCTACTGACACAAGCCGAGCCTACCTGACAGCCACCTGGTACTATTATGACAGTATCCTACCCTCCTTCAGGTAGGCGCCTCTGGGGCCCACGCTGTGGGGAGGAGGAGGTCGGGTTGGTGGGAGATAGAATCTACCATTCTGAGCACCAGCTGCCTAAAAGATGCTTGGGGCTTAGTCTGGGATGGAGGAGGTGACTGGGGCAGGGACCAGAGATCTGAGAATGGGGGGGGGGGGATAGGAGCAGTCAGTAGCTAGATCTTCTAGGGAGCGGAGAAAAACACACATTGGCTGATGGGTCAGGCTATCAAGTGGTTGATCATGAGATATGAGCCTCAGTTTCCTCATCCATAAGATGAAACTAACAGTTTTTATACTCTCACTTCGCAGTTTTGTTACAAGGATAGTTCAGGTTTTATAAACCTTATACCTTTATAAATCTGAGAAGGGAAATTTATTATTATTGTTAAAATGAATAATATGAGCATTATTCAGCAGGGTCTTCTGGGAATCTATATTGTCAGGGACACACCTTAGGGGAAGGAGAGACCACTAGCGCTGGGCTAGGTGGATCTGAGTGTTGCCCATGTGGGCAGAGGCAGAAACGCTTTATGTCCACTCTGGGGGCCAGCAATTCTGTATCTGTGCCTTAAGCCAAGCAGCTGTCACCTTCTGTGGCAAATGAAAGGGGCAGCGGACCAGTGCTGGAGGGTCTCTTTATCCCATCAAGAGGGGAGTAACTGGGGGCATGCGCTAGCTTAAGCTGGTTCCAGGAGACCGGAGAACAGGAAACTTGCATGTAAATAGATGTCGGGGGCAAAGAATGGGGTACACTGCCAGCTCACCCAATTCCGTGCCCCAGCTGAGACGGGTTCAGAGATTGCTCTGTTCCCTGCGGCTGGCCCACGTCTACATTTGGTGGGCAGCATTGGGGGAAGGGGTGCTTCCAGCTGCTGAGGGGTTAACTTGTGTCCACTCCGGAGGAGAGGGGGTGGCTATTAATAGCACAGTCAAGGTGGCAGGAAGTGCCCTGGGGTTGGGGGAACTGCTGGGTCCCTGGGGCCCCCGGGATGGAGCCTGTGCCCCCGGGGCATCACTCAGTCCCACGGGTGCAGAGCTATTAGGGGGAGGATGCTGAGCTCAGCGATCCCCCCTTCCCCCCCTCATCCTGCTCACCGCTTTTCCGCCTACTTAGCTCCTCAGCTCCTTGGTGGAAGACCAGCTGCTGAGCCCCGCCTCCTCCACACCTGGTTTCCCCCCTCCCTTCCCGCTTCCCTGAAGCCTCCCTGGTGGGGCTGCTCTGAAAGGAAGCAAGAGAAAAGATAAGAGGAGAGAAGAAAGATTGGAGGGGGCTGTCTCCTTGTCTGCTGCAGTGTTCCTTCCTCCCCCCTCCTGAGAGGCTGGAGGAGACCCCTTTTATCCCAGCCTGCCCCAGAAGGGGCCGGGTTGTTTGGGGCCAATGAGGGAATCTTCTCGTTTGAGAAGCTGGTGCCTTAAGGGGAAATCAGCATATGGGTTTGTCTAGGGTCACTGGTCACTACAGGGTGGGGTAGCAAGAAAAAGCTATGACACTTAGTCTGTGTGACCTTGTCACTGTGTGACCTCGATCAAGTCATTTTACCTGAGTCCTGAGTTCCTCTGGATAGCTGATCCCTTAGCTTGACTGGAGGTGGGCTGGGGGGGATGGGCAGGGCAGTGGCTCAGCAGGGACAGAATAACCCTTTAGCTCCTACCTGAACAGGTAACTCCTCCGCATCTGAGGAGCTAACAAGCTTCTGGATAATGATAATCCTTTAGTTTCTAGGGGAAGCTCCCTAATTCTGAAGGAATCCTCCCTTAATTCCTGGAGGGAACACTTCTTAACCCCTGCAGTGATCACCCCTCAATTCCTTCAGGGATTGCCCTCAGATATAATCTTAATTCACTTATTTAATCTGTTACCCAGCTACAGGAGCCTGATACAGAAAGTATGCTGGGTGCTGGGGGTACAAGTATAAGAGCGAGGGCTTCCCTGGACAGAGAGGACTTTAAGGGGTGGGCAGAGTCTGAGGACTCCCTTAGTCCAGTTTCCTGTGGGGCACAGGGTCCTGGAGCTTGTCAGGAGAGTGGGCAAATGGGCCTCCCTGAGACCCTGCTGGTACCCAGGGCCACTCCTGGGGAGGAGGGAGAAAGGGCCCTCTTGGCCCTGGCCCCTGGAGAGAGAGAAGGCCAGAACCTGCCTCCACCTCCTCCCCACTCCAGTAACTGCTCCCATTTTGTATCTGCATCCCACCTGCCCCACAGAGAACTGGTAATATTATTTGAGCATGTGCGGCGGGCCCGTAACGGGGGCCTGTGGCCCGTGGAGGTGCGGAGGCCGCCCGCACCCACTGGAGCACCCACCCGATATCAGACCTTCGCCACCTGCCATCGGCCGGGCAGCGCCTCCTATTGCCCTGGCGAAAGGTAGGGGCCCCGTGACAGGGCCGGCTCCCTCCTCTTCCTCCTCTCCTCCTTGTCCTCTCTCACTCTGGCTTGCTCTCTCCTTGCTGGGCATAGGTCCTCTCTGGCCATGCTCCCATAGTGCCTCTTCTCCAGCAGGCATGTGCCAGCCTCCCTGCCAGGTAAGGTGAATGGGCATTAGAGGGGGTGGCACAGGACTCAGGTCCCTGGCACCTCTGGGAGTGTGCCTGGTGATGAAGGAGAACATCCTGGAAACAGGATCCAGTCTTGGTGCAGGAGGAGCAGGGGGGGGGGGCCTCAGGATCCGGGTGGGAGGGGGAGGGGGCCGGGGTTCTGCCCAGGATGCCCCAGCACAAGTGCTAGAGTTGCAGTGAGGGGACTCAGGGCCCCAGCTTGAGCCTGTGTTTGAATATCTGGAGGCTCCTCCTCTGGCCCAACTCCAGCAGCAGGTCTTGCTGAAATAATGATAATTATTGCCATTTACACAGTGTTAGGAAGTTTGCAAAGCACTGGGTACCTATAGGAGAGCCGGGGTGGTTGGAGTCAGGATGAGGAAAGGTTTCTGGCTCTGAATCCTGGTCAGCTACACAATAGCTGGGTCTTAGGCAAGTCATCTGTACACCTCACTTTGTCCTGTATGGAACGTGGAGTTTCCTCCAGTGATGGGGAGCCCAGGGGCGGGGTCCAGCCCTACTTCCTGGCAATGGTGGCTCTCCCCTGCTCTGGGCCTGTTTCCCCTCTATACAGGCAGATGTATGACTTAGGGGTCCCCAAGACCCCTTTGGCCGCCAAGACCTTGTACTGGGTGGGGGTATTTACTGACCAAGAAGGGCTCCTGCGTCCACTTGGGCACCTCCTGGAGAAAACCCCTCCATTGTCTCCTCATCTCCCGTGACTTTTCCACCACCCACCTTACCACTCATGCCATTGTCATCTGTGTCTCTCTTTCTCTCCACCCCTTCCCTCCCTCCCTCTCCCCGGAATTTCCCTCTCCCATTCCTCCTGGGAAGTTGGAGAGAGGAGGAGGCCACTGGCCACAAGTGCTTACGGCTCAGGTAATCTTCAGTTGGCAGATGGGGGGATGGCGTTGCTTGTGACGCCGGCGAGCCTTGACCCTCTGGGGCATGTGGGGGGAGGGGGAAGGGGGACATGGCCTGCAGCCCTACATGGGGTGCTGTGGAGGGAAAAATGAACCCCGCACTATTGAGCTGGAGAATTAGGTTTGAGTTTTGAAAAGCGAGACAGGAGGGGGCAGCTAGTTGGTAAGTGGAGTCAGGAGAAACTGAGTTCAAACCTGGTCTCAGACACAAGCTAGCTGGATGACCCTGTGCAAGCCACTTTACCCCAATTACCTCAAAAACGAAAAGAAAAATGGTACAAGAGAAAGAGCACTGATGCTAGAGCCAGAGGACCTGGTGCAAATCCTACCTGTAATGGTGAGGATTTTTTTTGGGGGGGGGCGGGTTTTGCTGAGGCAATTGGGGTTAAGTGACTTGCCCAGGATCACACAGCTAGGGAGTGTTTAGTGTCTGAGATCAGATTTGAACGCAGGTCCTCCTGACTTCAGAGCTGGTGCTCTCTCCACTGCACTATCTAGCTGCCCCTCAGTGATGTTTTTTAAATTGTGTGACCCTGGACAAGCATTTTAACTTCCTCAGTTGCTTCTTCTGTAAAATAAAGAGGTTGGACTAAATGACTTCTGAGGTCCCTCCCAGCTCTAGATGCAGGACCCTAATGTCCTTTCTCTTCTCTAAATTTCAGTTTCTTCTTTAAAATGAAGGGCAGACAGTGCAGTAGGTAGAGCCATGGCTGGGGGTCAGGAGGCTTAGTTTTATCCAGCCCTTGTTCTGTCACTGATCCACTGACCCCTCTGAGCCACAGCTTTCTGTTAAATGAGAGAATTGAACTCATGATTTGCTAAGTTCTTCTGGAACTGTAGCTCTCTGCCATGTTTCCAAAGCTTAGATTCCCTAGTCTTTGATGGGAGATATGTGGAGGCTTGGGACAGTGCCCCTCTTCCCCACTCTTGCCATCCCTCAGCCTCTCCCCATAGAGCACCTGTGACCTTGACACCCTAAGCTGTTTCCTTGAGGGTGAGTATGAGTTTGTATGGATATGGGATCGGCCTTTGCCTCCTTGAGAGCGGGCTCTGCAACTCAGAACTGTGACTCTTCTGCTTTTGTGTGTAACCCCACGGAAAGCTCGATTCGGAGCTTGCACCTCTCCCTTTCTCCCTCCTGCCTTTGGCTCCAGGGTTACGGTCTCCCCAGTTTTCCTTGTGAGCCAGAGGTCTCTGGTGGGGTGGGAGGAGTGATCCCTCCTTCCTTCCCCATCCCTCAGTATACCTTTGGGGCTCTGAGCCAGAAGAATGGTCATCTTTCCTTGGACTCTTTTTGTGTGTGCATTTTCAAAGAAGCTAAACTTGAGCTAAAGAAAAATAGAGAATTAATGGTAGATTTCCAGGCAGATGGGAGGAAGGCTTGGGGGGAAGGGGACCTTTCTTCTATCCCTACCAGTCACAGCCTCTATGAAATCAAACATAATCTCTTCCATTACTTTCACTCTTTCCTCCATCCCCATTTTGTCTCCATTTGATTGTTTCCTCTTAACACTCATTCTCACTCCCCAAAACCTCCTTGCAAATGTCCATCAGGATCTGCCTCCCAGAGGCCCAGTTTCTTGTTTTTAAACCTGATAGGGGACAGAGGGTAGTACTCCCTGTAGTCTTTTCCCATCAGCTGTGTGTCCTTGAAAAAACTGCTTAACCTCCCTGGGCCTTTGGCTCCCAGAAGGAATGGCAGAACTGTGCAGGGTGGGGTACTCTGGGGGCTGGAGACAGGGCAAGCTAGGGAAGGGGTACCTCTGCTGCTCCTTGCCTGGGTAGGCACCAGTGGGGTAAAGGAGGGAATGGTGGGTATCACCCCTATTGAGTGGATAAAATGGATTATTCCAGGCTTGATTTTCTGCTCCTATGTAGGGCACCGGGAACTCAGCTATTCCCTCGGGAATCACCAGGAGTAGTTAACTCTTCCCTCTTCTTACCTAAGAAGCTCCCTTTCATGGGGGTGAGGGGGATTTTAGGGGAACCGGGATGGGCATATGGGTGACACTAAAATGAGAGTACAGGGCACCGTGGATGGGGAGTGGGGAAGGGGCCTAAGATTAGGGATGTGAAGGAATCAAGAGGCAGGGGATTCAGGAAGATCTAGGATGTGGTTATTGGGACAGAATATGGGTGGAGCCCGGTGTTTGGGTCCCACAACAGCCCCAAGATGAGGAGATGGAAGGGCCAGGATCAGCAAATTTAGGGCATCTGGGGGAGGATTGTAGGGTATCTCCCACCTCTTGGCCACACACCAACTTCTGCTCAGAGAGAACTGGGCCATGGGGCATGGAGGTTGGGAACAGTAGCTGCAGTGGGAAAGAAGCCATGTCAACTCTGGTCTAGTTTCTGTCCATCTATCCCCTAGCTGCCATGTGGGCACGCTGGGGCTGACACATACCCAGCAGAATCCCACCTCCCTCCTCTCTCCCTAGCCCCATTAGCCTGAGAATTAGACCTCAGCCTCAACCCCTCCCCAAAAAAAGAAGGGCTCTAAAACCTGGGCCCCCTTGGGGACCTATCGGGGAGCTTCTCACTTATCTGCCTTCAGGGTCAAAGGTCTTTCTCAGGCTGAGTTGGATATAGCCAAAAATCTTTGAAGGGGGTGCAGGGATGGGAACTGTTCAAGCGAAGCAGAATGGGAAACAGGAAGTGTTGCTAGGGTCAGTGGGAGATTCAAGAAATTATTCCTAGGACCTCCCAGCAGAGGAGACCACAATTCTCCCTCAATTCCTGTCTCCACAACTGTGTCTTTCCCACAGCTTAAAAGTGGCCACATCAGAGCCGGGCCTCTGCCTGGGGAGCTGGGGACCATGTAGGTAGCACTGCCCAGATGGAGTGTCATGGAGAAAGGCATGGAGGCACCCGGCGTCCTCTTGGCCATCCCAAGGGATCTTGGCTTCCCAACCTGGATTCCAAAGTCACTTAGAAACAACCCCTACTGGCAGAAAGGGTAATTAAGCCCCAGTGCCCACCTCAAGCTCAAAGACCTCCGAGGTGGCCTTTGGATGTCGTTCCCATGAGATCCTATGCCCATCTGTATGTCTGTCTCTGTGTGTGTCTGTCCACCCTTCCGGAGTTGAGAAGGAGGCACGGTGCAGTAATGGGGCTAGGCGAGAACAATCCAGGGCAGCCTAGCACTCATGGGCACGTAGTAGGTGCTATACAAACGGTAACGATTATTATTTGATGGTCACTGGTGTGAGAGTTCAGGGAAAAAGACTCATCCAACTATTTCCCTGCCATAGGAACAGAAGCTAACATTTAATTAGTCAATACATCAGCATGCATTTATGTGCCAGGATCCAGGTGAGATGTTGGGGACACAGGACCAAAAGTCCTGCTTGCAGGGTGCCAGCCTTCCACATGCCCCTGGGGGAGTGGAAACCAGGGCCCTTGCAAAGGAGAGTCTCTGGCTTCTTCAGGATGGATCACGGGGTTTGGCCCAGGACAGGAGAGCCTGGAACATCTTCCTGCTCCCCGCAGGCTGATCTGCTAAGAGCCGGGCTCATGCTGCCTGGTGAGGCTGCAGATGTGGATCTTCCCCTGCACCCGGCAGCCTCCGGGTCCATTCCTTCTCCGGCCAGAGTGGCAGACACTTATGCCCAGATGCTAAGGCTCCTCTTTCAGGGAGCACCAGCCCCAGGCTGGGGCCATGCCCATACATAACCCTTGCTTTCCCGCCCCACTAACCTCTACTCGTGTCTCATTCTCAACTTTCCAGCCAAATGTTTAGTAATAAACGGAGTTTCTTTCGGATCCACGCCAGCTGGAGACCGAGGTACCGGCGCCTGGCCTGCCTCCTGTCCCCGGCCTCCTGCCTAGATGGAGCATGGGCCGGGGAGCCTCTGAACAGGGCATGGGGTGCATGCTGCCTGCCCCCCTCCCCTGGCCTGGCATGACTGATGGCCCCAGGGGGAATAGCCTGTATTGCTGCTCTTGGAGCAGGGGCAGGGGCACGCTTCTACCCTGCGTTGGGATGCCCACCTGGATATCCCATAGCTTTAGGAACAGGAGTGCTCAGGGACCCCACCCCAAGCCTTCTGCCAGCCCTGTAAGGTCTCTCCCAGGTATAATGACCTAGTGAGAAGCACAGCATTAGACCCAGATCCAAGATGGGAACTACAACTGAGTAACTGTGTAACTCCGAACAAG
The DNA here is from genome assembly GCF_048593235.1 of Sminthopsis crassicaudata. NCBI lineage: Eukaryota > Metazoa > Chordata > Mammalia > Dasyuromorphia > Dasyuridae > Sminthopsis > Sminthopsis crassicaudata. The sequence goes on from NC_133619.1 coordinate 594,014,030, forward strand.
TTACTTTGTATCTCTGAGCGCATCTCCTCTTCTGGAAGATGGTCTTCAAGGGCACTACCACTTCCAAGTCTTACACTTTGATGATATTCAGTGGGGAAAAGCCCTGAATGGGGAGCCCAGAGGTCTGGGTTCAAGGTCAGTCTTGCTCCAGACCTACTGGGTGACTTTGAGCAGGTCCCCCCCTGCCAGTTCTGGGACTCACTGTCTGCAAATGAGGTTTGAAGGGGCAGATCTCTAAGTGTCCTTCTGGCTCAGCTGTTCTCAGTCTAGGAGCCTTGGATTCCTGGGTTTGTTCCCACCCTTGCCCACTGTCCCATTGTAGATGGGGCTGAATCAGTGACTGGGAGAGAGTGCTTTGCGCAGCTCAGAGTGGGATGTCTTCTTTAAAGACTTCACTCTAGATCACCTGAAGGAAAGAGAACTTCTCCCTTGCTTTACTTTCCTTGATCCTAATGGGCCAAGTCTTCATTATGGACCAGTCTAGGGAGGCTACTGCCCGATCTCCCAATGTTATCATGCGCCAGAAAGGCTGAAACAACTTTCAGTGCACCAGGAGAATGAGCTCTCGAGCAAATACTCCTTTCTGCTACTGCTGCTCTCCCAACCTCTCCCCCACCGTTTGTTGAGACTGGTGCCCTTTACAGTAACCCCAGTGAAACAAACCCCAGGGAACAAGAGCATTCTCTAGCTGAAGGAGGTCCATCTCTCCCATGATCTTTTTGGAGCTGAAATCTAAGAGGAAACGAGATAGGGAGTCAAAGCTGGAAATAACTTTTGAAATTGCTCCAACCTGGGATATTGAGGCTTTCCAATAATAAGGTCACACAGGAACAATTTAGAGTTTAGCCCCAAGTTAATTAGGTGGGCTACTCATTTTCCCTTAGGGAATTTCTCTTTTCCCTCTATTTTAAATCCATAACCTGAATGTTTTCTGGAAAGTCACAGACACATACACTGAATGCTTCGAGGGTGGAGTCCCCCTGCATTAGGCCTTTGTTCCATACCCTGTACTTCTCTAAGGAGGGTGGGCAAGGCAGGCACCTTGGGAGCAATCAGAAATGGTAACCCAGGAATGAAGCATGTCAAGGTTCTGGGATTGAAGATCCTGGGTTCTAGGTACTGGTTTCAGCATGAATTATGGGACTCTAGGTTCTGGAATTTTGAGGTCCCTGTTTCTAAATTGTTTTCATTTCAGCCTGATTCACAAAGTTCTGGCTCTTGGACTCTGTTGTAATGGGTTCTGGATTCTTCCTGTCTCCTTCAACATTACCTAAAGAGTTCTAGACTTTGGGACTTTGAGATCTGGGCTCTCCTAATATCAGCATGACCCATTATGGATTTCTAAGTTTTGAGATTTTTGAGAACTTGGGTCCTAGATTCTCTTAATCTCATCTTAGAACCTCACCTCCCAGCTCTGGGAGAAGCTAAACTCCAGCACCCCCTGTGTCCTCCAGCTCAAGAGAAGAGGTGAGTCCCCTCTGCCTTCTGGTTAACAGACAGAAGGATTGCACAGATGCTTGGGCAGGAGGAAGGGGTCTGCTTGGCAGCATGTGAGAAATCTTGTAAAATGAACAGAACTGAGCAAAGTTTGAGGCATGCACTAGCTTCCAAACTTTCCCCCACCCCTGCCTCAAGGGATGCTCTGAAGTACCTTGGGGAACCTGGCTGAGCATGCTAGTTGGGATGTTAGATGCCCCCATTTGTTTCCTTCCCTCTGCCTCTCTCCCCTTCCTGTCCTCGGGAGTCCCTCCTAAAAGAACCACAGGTCCAGGGACCCCCACCCACTCCTGGCTCCAGGGATGTCCCAGCTCATCCCGGCTGCCTTCTCGAAGGCGCCCCTGGTTTCAGTCTTTGCCTCTCACACCCCATCTGGCCCTCAAAATATGGCTTCAGGCATGGGATTTAGAAGATGGGGGAACCTCTTTCTTTCCCAGACCCCTGCCCCTGAAACCAGTGCCTGTCCCTGCCCTCCCACAAACCCAGGAGCATCCTAGAGGGGCCTCCTTAGCCGTCCTCCTCTCGGTCCACTTCTCAAAGTTCTGCTCTTTGCTTCTAATTCTCTGACCTTGACTTTGGTGTGACCTCAGACCAGTTCTCACAGTACACTTGGTGTAGGACACCCTGGAAGTGTGTGGAGGGGCATCTTTGGGGCTGGGCTAGGAAGAGCTAGGATTGGGTGTCTGATGCTATACTCTACCACTTACTATCTGTGTGAACTTGGGCAAATCCCCTCCCCTGACCCTCAGTTTCCTCATTTGTAAAATGGAAAGATCATACTAGATGACCTCAAAAGTCCCTTTTAGCTCTATCTCTTTGGCACGTCTTCTAGCCTCCTAAACTGTAAGCCACACTCTGGGCGGAGGAGGAATAAGCTTGTGATGGGAGCTGGCATGTGCTTATGTAGATCAAGCCTACAAAAACAGTCAGATGGTGGCCAGAGCAGCTGGTTTTTGGACACTCACTTTTTCATTCCAACAAGCCATGGAATAGCCAATGCCTGGAAAATAGGATTTATGCAGTGGGTCCTACTCCAGGTGTCCCAGACAAGATGACTGACGACCTCTCGCTCCTTTGGGAAGTGTAGAAAGCCCATCAAGGGCAGTCCCAGTATTTTTGCTCCCTCTTCCTGACAACAAAGCATTCTGGGGATACTGCTTATCTCTGGAGCCAGGAGAATTTGAAAGTGCTCACCCTTTCTCATGCACTTGGTTTCCTGAAAATAGATTCTGCCCAACTCAGGACAAATATCTTCTTTGGAAAGTTCTGAACCCCCTCTATTCAGGGGTGCTCAGAGAAAATGCAACTCCCAATTTACCAAGATGGACTCCTTCTAATGCCCACCTTTGATTGAACCACTAAAATACATATTAGAGTTTAATCTTATTCTTTTTATTTGCTTAATGTAATGCTTTATGAAGCAAAGAAGGAAAATCTAAAGAATAAGCCAGACTTATGTGTCAATTGGTCAACAAGCATTTATTATGTGCCAGGCATTGCTAGGCACTGGAGGTGCAGGGACAAAATGAAATGGTTCCTGCCTTCCCAGAGCTTACAGTCTTTCAAAAGATTCTAGAATGAGATTAGGAGAATCTAGAACGCACGTTCTCAACACCCTCCTTGTATGACCTTCCCCTGTGGCTTGTGTCTGTGCTCCATTCTCCAGACTTTTCTCCAGGATGGGGGACTGGGAGGCTAACAGCTCTCCTCCTGGTCCCCCAGTTCCTCCTGGCAAGGTTTGTCTCCACCCATCCAGGTTGAGGGAATAGCCTGAATGTGGTTGTAGAATTCTTCACGGGGTCAGAATCACAGAATCTCTGAGCTGGAAGGGACCTTGGTGGCTATCTGGTACCCGTACTGATCACTTTGCTTGAGTTCCTCCCATGATGAGGGGGGACTCACTGGTGACTGAAGCAGTGAGGGCTACTTTGGGAAAGCTCTGTCTGTTAAGAAGTTTCCCCTAAATTTTCCTTTCTGTCTTTTACATCTGTCTTTTTACATGCCCTCTGGGGCCATGCACAATCTTTGATCTCCATTCTCTTATGAAGATAGCTGATAAAAGACAGAATGAAGATCCTAAAGCACAAACGATATATCACACAAGTATACTCCCATAATTTAGACACAGACACTCACCTATACTATCAACAGATATCTGAATACCCAGGTGTACCAAGATAGTTGTATATATATACCTGTATGTGTGTATATGTGTATGTACATACTCATAAGCACCATACATACAGGTGAACACAAACATGTGTATGATGGGTAGTATACCAGAGGCCTTGAGGAGGAATCACTATACATTTTCTTTTTTTACTAGGGGGAAAACTCCAAACACTCATGCTCCTTTCTCCCATTTCTCAAAGAACTTCCCCCAGTCCCCTCCTCCCAAAAGCGGTTGGAAGTCTGGTTCACAGGTCTATCTCTAGTCATTCTTCCTGATGGTCAAAGTGGGACCAGGCTGGGATTAGTTCTCCCCTAGTTTTCTTGAGGCCTGAGCACATTCCTGCTGACCTTCTCCTAATTCTGGCTTTGGAGTGTACATCTGCCTCTCTGTCTTTCTTGCCTGGGTCTCCACCAGACTGATCTCCACTGTGCCCCTCTGTCTCTTTCCACATTTTTCACTCTTGTCTGTCTGGGCAAAGGTGTGTGTGGGATAATCAAGTGAAATGGAGTCCTAATTTAGTTTCTTCCAGGTCCACCTCCCCAATATCCTTAATTCCCCCTTCTAAATCCCCAAATTCCTGCCTCTAATCTCCATTGCCGACCTTGAGAATGCTCAGTTCTCACCTCTAATCTCCCTCGTTCCCAATTTCAAGCCCCCAATTCTCTTTCCCACTTCCCCCAGTCCCTACCTCAAATCTCACTTTTAGTCTCTCCAGTTTTCACTTCTAATTAGTTCCTCACATTCCCCACCTCCAGTTACACCTCTAGTTGCTCCCATTCCCACCTTCAGTCTCCCTAATTCATATTTCCAAATTCTTCTAGTCTTTCCACCACCAATCTCCACCTGTAGTCTACAATATCCCATTTCCATCTTAAATCTTCCTAATTCCCACCACCAGGCTCTTCCAATTCCTCAGCCAATCTCCCCTATTCCCACCTTCCCATCAACCTCCCCTTGAGATTCCTATTTCTAACCCTCCTAGGTCATGGATCAGTTTTGTCCATCCTGGCCTTAAGAGGCTACCTCTGTGCCCTGACCAAATCCCTACATTCCCCTCAGGGCTCTGTGACAGGAGAGGGAGGTGACATGTTCTTTTCTCTCTTTCTGATCTTTATTTTTCCTCCCTCCTTCCTTCCTTGACCCTTGCATCCCAGCACTAAGATGGGCATCAAGGACCGTATCCGAATGAACAGTGCTCAGCGTCAGTGCGGAAGAACTAAGCAGCACCTGGCCCCCCCACCCCGAACCTCCCCGGGAAGTGAGAGTGAGAACGTGAGTGTGGGAGAGCCCACTAGCCCCACGAAGGTCCAGAAGAGCTGGAGCTTCAATGACCGGACCCGTTTCCGGGCATCACTGAGGCTCAAGACCCGGGCGTCGGCGGAGGGTGAGTTCAAATGGCCAGCTGGTGCTGTCACTGGAGATCTCAGCTGGCTCAGAGAGTTCTCAATACCAGTGATTTGACTTGCCTTCCAGCCTGTGACTCCTGGAACCCAAATCTCCGCAGAGCAAGAGAAGAAAGAATTGGGAACAATTTTTGGCTATGTGGCTTGGTTGCCTTTTCTGAAAAAGGAGGGGTTGCAGGAGATTATCTCTAAGGGCATTTGCAGTTCAGATTGTGATTTTTTTTTCTTTTTTTGGCTGAGACAATTGGGGTAAAGTGACTTGCCCAGGGTCACACAGCTAGGATGTTGTCTGTGATTTTTTTTTTTTTTTTTTGATTCAGCTACTCAATTCTCTATTATCTATATGCTTGGTAGATAACACTGAGTGGTTAAAAAAAAAAAAAAGCTGGGACTTCCCCTTGTTGGCTTGTCCTGTCCTGGTGTAATGAACTTGTTCCTCATTCTTTGTTGAGAATGAGGGACGGCATCACCTCTCAGATTCACAAATGGCACCAGTCTCCTCTCCATCAAGTTGCCTGCTATCTGTTTCAAACTTTCCATGAGGAACAAGGAAGGAATGATCATAGTAGAGCATAAGAGTGAAGGATGAAAGCATTGATCTTTAAATTTGTTTAATAGTTTTTGTTCTTATTACCTGCTTTCCTCAATAAATCCTTCCCTCCTCTTTTCAGATAATCATCTCTTATAATAATAAACAAGAGAGGGGGCTATTGAAACTAGCCAACCCATCCACAGAAGGTCTGCAGACTTTCACAGCTCTAAAAACCCACATCTACAAAGAAGCTCCTTTCTTTCTGATGGCTTCATTAAGTTGTGATGGTGCCATAGAATAGTGGCACTGAATGCCAAACCCAGTCCCTTTTTCCTTCTCTTTAAAATGAGGCAGAGTGGCAGGGATAGGGAAACTAGTTCCTGGTGAGATCAGCCTGCTGTGGAAGCCTCCAAGGAAGGAGGACTTGACAGGTCACTGCTGTCTCAACAGAGGGCCCCTCTGAAGATGTGACGGAGGAGAAGAGTTATCAGTGTGAGCTCACTGTGGACGATGTCATACCTGCCATCAAGACGGTGATCCGGTCTGTCCGGTGAGTGTCACCCTATAACACCCGTTCTAGGAGGTCTGGGCTCTGCAAGCTCCAATACTAGCAATACTCCAGTACTGCCTGCTTGCTGGCCTGGGAGGGGGGGAGCCTGCTGGGGGATGAAGCTGCATCTGGGCTCTCAGCAGCCTTTGGAGTCAGGCTCAGCGACTCAGGAACTTCTGGACAGTGGAAAGGGATGCTGCTATCTGACTCTTGAAACTAAGAGTGATGAATTTATGATGAATTAGGACCACAACCAATTTTCTTCTCCCTTTCATGATTGCACTGTTAGCCCAGTCTCATATTTACCCCAAAACAAATCACAAACCATCCTACTTCTCTTCTTGTTCTTCTTCTTGTTCTTGTTCTTCTTGTTCTTTTTCTTCTTGTTCTTCTTCTTGTTCTTTTTCTTCTTGTTCTTCTTCTCCTCCTCCTCTTCCTCCTCCTCCTTCTTTTCCTTCTCCTCCTCTTCCTCTTTCTCCTCCTTCTCCTTCTTTCTCCTTTTCTTCCTTCTCCTCCTCCTCTTCCTCTTCTTCTTTCTCCTCCTTCTCCTTCTTCCTCCTCCTCTTCCTCTTCCTTTTCCTCTTCCTACAGATCCAAGTAGGCATTGGGCTCATCATCAATATACAAGACATACCTACCCCTGGATAACATTACATACATACTGACTCCTTCTATAGAAGGAGTCCCACATATATGTGGGACTTTGTGCAAAGCCACCATGGGGAAAGGGGACTGAAGTGAGGGAGGAGAAACTTGGAGAGAAGAGCTAGCCTATGATAGAAAATAACAAAAAGAATTCTGGATTTGGAGATAGGAAATCTAGTTTAAATAGAGGATTTATTTACTATATGCCTTTTAAAAATGTACTTTCTCTTTGCCTCAGTTTCCCCATCTGTAAAAGGAGGAAATTATTGCAGATCTCAAAGGTCCTATCTAACTCTCTAATGATCCTATAGAATAGATGAAATTAAAGAAACCTGCTCCCTGCCCTAAGGGGGTTCACAATTTAGCAAAATAGGATATAAGCATAAAGAAAACAATTTACAAGTCCTAGTTTTGTGACCCTAGTCAAGTGACTTTCCCTTTATCTTCATTTTCCTCATCTGTATGGTCTCTAAGGTCCCTGCCAGCTCTATATCCTGTGACCCTGGGCTCAGGGCTCAGAGAGAGCCAAAATATCATTTGGGTTAGGAGAGCACAGAGGAAGGAGAGTCACTGTGGCTTAGGGGTAATCAGAGAAGTCTTCCAGGAGGAGATGGGCTGGGAGTTAGGTCTGGGAGGATGAGAAGGCCTGAGCCGAGACAAGTGGAAGGACCAAAGTCCAGGTAAGAGGTGTTGAGGGCTAGGAGGGGAGCTGGACATTGCTTCTGCACCCCTGCTTTGTAGCTCCTCTGCTCACTTGAACTCCTGAGTCCAGGGTTCCTGGAGGCTGAGGGAGCCCTGACACTCAGGCCCTGTTCCTGCTCATCCCCACAGAATCCTGAAATTCCTGGTAGCCAAGAGGAAGTTCAAGGAGACTCTCAGGCCCTATGATGTGAAGGATGTTATTGAACAGTACTCAGCCGGCCACCTCGACATGCTAGGCAGGATCAAAAGTCTGCAGACCCGGTGGGTGCCGCTTAACCTCTTAGGGAATCCTCCTACTTGGCCTTCTGGAAGCCTCTCCCCACCTCCCTTGCACCATTCCACCTGAAGCAGTGGCTTCTGGACATGTCAGAGTGCTTAGCTTAGAGCCAGCCAGATCTGAATCCAAGTCACTTTATTTTTTATTTATTTATTTTTTTTAAGGCTGGGGTTAAGTGACTTGCCCCGGGTCACACAGCCAGGAAGTGTTAAGTGTCTGAGATCAGATTTGAACTCGGGTCCTCCTGAATTCAAGGCTGGTGCTCTATCCACTGCGCCACCTAGCTGCCCCACCAAGACACTTTTGATGTGACCTTTTATTTAACTTTTTATTTCATTTTCATTATTTCATTATTTAACTTTTCATGTCATTAACTTTTTTAGCCCCCCGTTTCCTTGTCTATGGGAGGGGAATCACAATAGCCTCTACTTCCGCAGGATTGTAGTTCGGCTCAAAGCAGAAAAGTGCTTTGTAGTCTTTAAGGAGCTATAGAACCGTCCTCTATTATTATTCCCAGGCTAAATCCCCTCACCTCTGACGGCTCTCACCCGGGCTCCGAGGTTAGGGCTGTCCTTTCTGCTTCCCCCCGGGGTTCCCTCAGTTTAGGGCTGCGTCCGATCCGGTGGTTTGCTCCTGGGAGAAGGGGGTCCCTGGGAAGGGAGTCCCCCGGTGCCCCTCATTCTGCCCCGGCCCTCCTCCCACCCCTTAACGGACTTCTCCGTCCGCAGTGTGGACCAGATCGTGGGCCGGGGCAGCGGGGACCGTGGGGACCGGAAGTCCCGCGAGAAGGTAGAAAAGGCTCCCTCGGATTCTGGAGAAGCCGGGGACGAGATCAGCATGCTGGGCCGCGTGGTTAAGGTGGAGAAGCAGGTGAGAGGGAGGGGGCCCCGGTCACGGGGTCCCCACCAGGCGGTGGGGGGCCCAATCTCAGGCTGGGGGAGCGGGAACAAGTCCGGGACTTCGGAGCGAGGGCTTCCAGCCCAAGGACCTGTCCAGGTTGGGTGACGCCGTCTCCGGTAAGCCAATCGGTCTCCCCAGGACTCAGTGGCCCCTTGGGGGAGCTCTAAACTCGCCTTCCCAAACCCCCGGGACAGCTAATCCTCCGCTAGCCCTCGGTCTCGGGCCCTCGCGGCTCGGGCCCTCCCCCCCCCCTCCCCCGCTAAATCCCCCCCCCCCCCCCCCCGCTAAATCCCACCCATTGAGCCTCGCCCTCAGCTAAGCCCCGCCTCCAACCGGGTTCCGCTTTGTGGTGGCTGAACTGCTCCCCCAATTAAATCCCCCCCAACTAAACTCCGGCCAATGAGGACCCAGCCCTGGGCGTCCCTGGCCCCGCCCCTCTCCGCCCCCAGTGAGCTGCAGCCCGGGGCCACCCCGCTCCAGCTGGGTCCGTCCCCTGGCAGGTACAGTCCATTGAGCACAAGCTGGACCTGCTGCTGGGCTTCTACTCCCGGTGCCTGCGGGCGGGAGCAGCTTCCTCTGCCAGCCTGGGCACCGTGCAGGTGCCCCTCTTTGACCCGGACATCACGTCGGACTACCACAGCCCCGTGGACGCTGAGGACATCTCTGTGTCCGCGCAGACGCTCAGCATCTCTCGATCGGCCAGCGCCAATATGGACTGAGGGAGGCTCCCCACGACCCCAGGGATGGCACCTGGGCTGACCACCCGGCCTGGCACTGGCCCAGTCGGCCCCAGGCTCACCTGCCTGTCTGCCCGCCTGCCCTCCCACCATCCAATCTTACTTGAACAGGCCTTCCTTCCTGAGAGTCTCCTAGCATGGAACTATTGAGCCGCCAGGATGGGGTAGGCCCCACAGCAGGCATCTCGAGGGCACCCAGGTGCCCCAGGCTGGGCAACCTCCCTCAACCTTCATTCCCCAACTCCAGATGCTGGGCCCACCTCCTGTCGGGTAGCCAGGCAGACGGGCCCTGCCAGCTTTGCCAAGGGGGCCTTAGAGACAACGGAGGGCCGTCCCAGGGCCTGTGACTCTAGTGCCCACTGGGGAGCTGAGGGGCGAGCCCTTCCCCTTCCTTCCCCTCCCAGCAGCCACCTGGCACCATGGGCTCCCCAGATGCCTCGGTCCCAGAGCCGGGATCGCTCTAACAGCTATGCAAGACTGATTCTCTCTCAGACCCCTCCCTGGAGGGGAGAGTTCTGGGGAAGGCCCTGGCACTGTCAGGAATGCTGACATCCTTTCCTACTCCCCTGGGGTCCTCTGTAGGTCCCACCTCAAAGCACAGTGATCCCACCCCAGCGGGTGGGCACCATATATGCAATCCACATTAAATATGCAACTTTCGGGCTGGACAGGGTCCCTTGGGGGCCACACTCCCAGCCCAAGCTGGTCTCAGGCTGCCTCCCCAAGCTTTGTCCAGCCCTACTGGGCTGGGGCCTGGGGTACTTACTCTCTTCCCCGCTGGAGCACAAGAATGGTTGGGGGCCTTTGGACTGAGCCCCAGCCCTTCACCTCTCTTCTAGGACCCTCTCAAGGGCACTCAGCTCCCCATTTGTCAGGGGAAGAGCAGCCCCTCCCCAAACAAAAACAAAAACACACATTGATTCCCTTCCCATCCACGGTTTCTTCCAGGAGCCCTAATGATGGACAATTTCAAAATGTGGTTGTTTGCTGTCCCAGGGAAGTACCTCCCTGAGCCCCATAAGGGGGCAGGGAGAGAGCAAACTGAATGGAACCTACCTGATCCGCAGTATCCCTACAGCCGGTCCCTGTTTGGTAGGTTTGAAGACAAGCCGCCTCCTTTCCAACCAGGATACTATTTTCTTAAGTAACTGTTTCTGCTAGTATCCTCTGTACCCCTAACCCAGAGCAAAGGGGGACAGCTTGGCCCAAGGACCCCAGCAAGAGGGTGGGCAGCTCAGAGGGAGAAGCCTCAAGCCCCCACCCAGAGAACAGCTCACCCCACACACACTCCACTCTGAATGCAAGAAAGCTCCCCCAGGGTCCACCCTCCAGCTGCCACCGCCTCCCCGGCATGTGCCCACTCTCTGGCCCCGGAGCTTTCTTGGAAACATAACTTCATAGATCTCCCCCACCACACACATAGGCCCTACAGAAGGGCGAGGGGACGAAGGGAGACAGGGTCCCCCTCCCTCCCCGAGGAGGGCAGTGCCTGGTGCCTGCCCTGTGCCAGGGAAGGACTTTGCATCTCACACCCAGGGGCCCTGCATGCACCCCTGCTTGGGCTGGAGGGGACATGGCTCCCCTCCCTTGCTGCACCCTCCCTCCCACCTCCGCATGCCCTCTGCATGTGGTGCTAACCTTTGCACCAGGAGCCTGCCCACCTCTGGCCCTTCCGTGCCCTTGTCTGCACTGACCCCAAGAGATCCTCCTTTGACCCAGAGATGGAGCTGAGGCTGAGACCCTCTGACCAAATGAGAGCCCAGACTAGTCCCCTCCCCCCCATTCTCCACCGCGATCGAGGTTCCCCCACCAACCTGGTTCTCGGACATGCAAGTACCTCACTTTGTTAACTTCATTAACTTATTGGTTTCATTAAAGTTTTCAGTAGAAGGTGGTTGGCCTTGGTTCTGTTAATTGGTTGGGGGAGGGAGGGATCAGAGATGGTGGTCCTGTGCTCAGGCTTCCAGGGGTAGCAGGTGAAAGTCCTAGGGGATCTTTCACCCAGACAGTGAAGGCTGGGGTGAGGGTGGGAGACATCGCCTCAAAGTTTCTTAGAGCTGGAAGAGAGCCCACTTCACAGATGAGGAAATGGAAATCCAAGAAAAATTCTTAGGCATTGAGTGGAAAACTGGTCTGGAGAGGTCATGTGACTGGCTGAACCAGGGTTCAAACCTTCTGAGTCTAAATCTCATGCTCTTTCTCCTACATTCTATGGCTTCCTACCTGTGTCCTGTACTTACGGCCCCAAAGGGCTAGTATGTGCGAGATTAGACTTTTGTTTGACTCCAAAAGGCAAAACTAGAACTGAGCCAGGAGTGGGAGGTGGAGGTGGAAGAGAGACTGTTTATTTGATGCTGCTAAATGCTGTGTGACTCTATTTCTCGGTTTTCTGAGGTTGTACCAGAAGTTCCTTCCCAGCTCTGATGCTCAGGAATATTTATTTTTTATTTATTTTTTTGGTCCCCTTCTGGATCTGATAATTCTATGCTCTAAGAGCCCTCCCACCTCTGACCTCCTGGGTTCTAAGGGCCCTCCCAGCTCTGCCATCCTGAGTTCTAAGGGCCCTCTCAGCTCTGACCTCCTGGGTTCTAAGGACCCTCCCAGCTCTGACCTCCTGGGTTCTAAGGGCCCTCCCAGCTCTGACATCCTGGGTTCTAAGGGCCCTCCCAGCTCTGACCTCCTGGGTTCTAAGGGCCCTCCCAGCTCTGACCTCCTGGGTTCTAAGGGCCCTCCCAGCTCTGACCTCCTGGGTTCTAAGGACCCTCCCAGCTCTGACCTCCTGGGTTCTAAGGGCCCTCCCAGCTCTGACCTCCTGGGTTCTAAGGACCCTCCCAGCTCTGACCTCCTGGGTTCTAAGGGCCCTCCCAGCTCTGACCTCCTGGGTTCTAAGGGCCCTCCCAGCTCTGACATCCTGGGTTCTAAGGGCCCTCCCAGCTCTGACATCCTGGGTTCTAAGGGCCCTCCCAGCTCTGATATCCTGAGTTCTAAGGGCCCTCTCAGCTCTGAGCTCCTGGGTTCTAAGGGCCCTCCCAGCTCTGACCTCCTGGGTTCTAAGGGCCCTCCCAGCTCTGCCATCCTGGGTTCTAAGGACCCTACCAGCTCTGACCTCCTGGGTTCTAAGGGCCCTCCCAGCTCTGCCATCCTGGGTTCTAAGGACCCTCCCAGCTCTGACCTCCTGGGTTCTAAGGGCCCCACTCAGCTCTGACCTCCTGGGTTCTAAGGACCCTCTCAGCTCTGAGCTCCTGGGTTCTAAGGGCCCTCCCAGCTCTGACCTCCTGGGTTCTAAGGGCCCTCCCAGCTCTGACATCCTGGGTTCTAAGGGCCCTCCCAGCTCTGATATCCTGAGTTCTAAGGGCCCTCTCAGCTCTGAGCTCCTGGGTTCTAAGGGCCCTCCCAGCTCTGACCTCCTGGGTTCTAAGGGCCCTCCCAGCTCTGCCATCCTGGGTTCTAAGGACCCTCCCAGCTCTGACCTCCTGGGTTCTAAGGGCCCCACTCAGCTCTGACCTCCTGGGTTCTAAGGACCCTCTCAGCTCTGACCTGCTGGCTTCTAAGGGCCCTCCCAGCTCTGTGGTTTAAGGGCCCTTTCACCCTTAATCTATGAGTCCTTCCCCTCTTCCCTGTGTTATCATTCTTCTTGAACACAGTGCCTCTCTGTTTCTTTTTGCCCTTTTCAGTTACTCATATCAGGAATGTGATGATAAATGTTTCCCCAGAAAAATGTACATGTTACACACTTTTAAAGCTAAAGCTGTATCACTTTTGCATTTTCCCCATCACGTTCTTAAATCAGCAGACACTAAATCCAGTCCTGATTTGTGTTACTTGCTGATTTCCACAGTGTAAACCCTCTCATTGAAAATCTAGTGAATAGGTTTCATGTAGCCTCCAACCCTCTCCTGACTCTCATGCAGTATACAGTAGGTGCTCCCAGAATAACTGGAGTGGGAATGAGCTTGAGACTCTAAGGCTTGTGTTCTAGTAGGAGCACTGCTTCTAGATTCATAATGAATGGGATACCCATTCATTAACTGGCCAGTCCCTGGAGGCGATGTGGTATATGTGCTGCGTGAGCTGAGTGTGTCCCTGGGCCTGAGGTTGTAGCGAGCTGTCGTCTCCAGAAGCTGCTGGATCTCTCTCTGGGAAGAGATCTGCTGTGTCTACTCAAATCTTTCAGACAGATTCTTCTTCCTGTAACGAACCGTTGTCTCCAGGTAGTTGCTGTTAACTCTTGTCCAGAGAAGTGACTTCCCTTCCTGCAGAGAGCCCCGTCAAGCCTGATGCAATGCAGAGTCTTCTTCTTGAATCTCCTCCAGCTCTTATCCTTCTCCAGGCAGACTCACTTTCCAGGCCCACTGTTGCTTTTTATCCTCCCAGAGAATGGGCGTGGGATAATGCAAGGGCTTCTGGGAAGAACCACTTCAGCCATTGAGCTTGCTCCTTCTATCAAGTCAACCTGAGTTCTCACCTTGTAATTGTCCAGAAAACCTGAATTCTCACCTTGTCACTGTCCAGACAACCTGAGTTCTCACTTAGTAATCCTAACATCTCCCCCTTTCTTTTGATTTAGAACATAGGACAGTCATGACCTTGAAACATAAATCCATCAATATGGGAAGTATTACAGATAATTACATAAATGACCTTGAAACATAAATCCATCAATATGGGAAGTATTACAGATAATTACATAAATTACATAAGCACATAGTAACATAGTAACATAACACATGCTAGAAGTATATAACATAATCATAAATTGAAAATTTATAAATGTCCATAAGTCCATTGTCCATTAGTCTCATCTTGTGTGAGGAAGTCCAATGATTCCTGCTGGTTTTAAAATTCTTTAACAGTCTTTTTATTAGCCATGCTCTTTCGGTGTAAGATGTTTCTTAGATCTTCTCCTTTATTTTGAGGTCTTTCTCTTTTTCTGTCTCTCTCGGATGGACAAGGTGAATATGACTTGTTGGCACCCATCTGATTCCTTCTCCTGCTGAAGAAATACAAGCAAACCCTCTCCCCCAGGCAGTTAACCTATCTGGTCCCTTCCATTCACCACTTTCTGGATCTCTCCACATCACCTGGCGATTATCTAAGGACAGTGGAGATGCTCGCACTGGACACTGCCCTTCTGGTGGGTTATAAAACCTGTCTGCTGGAGCCAGTGCATCTTTGTCAAAAATTAGAAAATTAATGGTATAGAGAACTAAATTTAGAAGTTCCCTAGGGCTACCTGTGTCTCCCCCTTTCTTTTGTTTTTGGAGGAGTGTCTTAATGTCTGTGTTTCTTCTCTCTACTATTGCCTGCCCTTGAGGATTAAAGGGTATGCCCGTGGTATGTAAAATCTTATACTGTGCACAAAAGTGTGTAAAATATTTGGACGTATATGCAGGTCCATTGTCTGTTTTTATTGCTTGTGGCACACCCATAATTGCAAAAGCTTGTATAAGGAATTCAGTGACCACTCGGGCTGTCTCTTTTGCTGCTATTGATCCTCCCACCCCAGACATATAGGTGTCTGCTTTAATCTTTGGCCAGTGACCGGGCCAATTGGCACCTCTAATAACTGTACGATCTGCACCCGTGTCTACCAATCCTTCAAATGGTATTCCGTTTATATAAATAGTAAGCATAGGTCGGTCAGCTGTCACAGCTGCTGTCCAATATATTCCTGGATTTTGTTCATTGGAGTCAAAATCTAGGCGACTATCACGAGGTTGCTTATTAGGGGTACGTAACAATAAGCCTGATGCTACTACTTCTCCTGGTTGATAAATCACACGTTGTCTGCCTGTGTTAGTGACTGGGATATTAGATACACGTTCTCCAGTCTCCCACATCAGTGTATGGATGGACACTGTTTTGTAGGCACTCTCAGAAGGTGAAATGGTCAAGCCTACTGTGCCTGGAGGCAAAGGATCCATAGGCTCAACAGGAACAGATTTCACTTCTCCAGGGAGTATCTCGGTAGTCTCTACTGCACACAACTCTATTTTTCCTAATTTCAATCCCTTTCTTCCATCTGATTGCCTTTTGGCTGATTGATCATGTCTTAAAATTCTCTGGATGTAACCTCGGCTGCCATCATGCCCCACTTGGGGGGCTGAAGCTGGGCCCCACCTGTCATTTCCCTGGGTCAATCTACATTCGGAGGCCCAGTGGAGGCCCTTGTGACATTTTGGACATGGAGTTTTAGGTCTTCTCTCACCCTGTCTTCTCACTGTATCTCCATATCTACACTGAGCTCTTAGATGTCCAATTTTTCCACATTGAAAACATCGCCGAGTTTCTCTAGAAGGCTCTTGCCAGGAGGGACCCTGTCTTTCCACATTCATCATTGTCCGGGTGTAAAAAGCATTTGTTCCCACTGTAGCACAGCGTCTTATGATCTCCTCTAAAGGAGCATCTTTGTCTAATCCCCATATAATTCTTTTGCAAATCTCATTGGCATTTTCCTTAGCCAGATGTCTGGTCATTATTTCTGTAGCTGAATTTTCTCCAATAGTTCTTTTGACAGCAGTTTGCAAACGTCCCACAAAATCTGCAAAAGGTTCATTGGGACCTTGCTGTATTTTAATGAAAGTCTCTCCACGATCTTTCTGTCCAGGAAGGACACCCCAAGCTTTTATTGCAGCCTTAGCAATTTGTTCATATATTGTCATGGTATAATCAATCTGTTCCGAATTCTCTCCATACTGACCTTCACCAGCTAAGTGCTCAAAAGTGAATTGTGTGTTAACTCCTATTTCCAAATTGCATCTGACTTGAATTTTACATAATTCATGAAATTCCGCAAGCCATAATAAATTTTCTCCAGGTTCCAGACATGTCCTTGCTATGGATTTCCAATCATTCGGGGTTAGGACTTCATAAGACAAACCATCTAGTAACATTTTGACATAAGCTGAGTCCCTGTTCGGGCGCCAAATTGCGAAGGTCTGGTCTAGCTCCTCTTGTCAGAATAAGCAAAAGTCCTTGCCCCACGTTGGGCGCCAATTGTAGCGAGCTGTCGTCTCCAGAAGCTGCTGGATCTCTCTCTGGGAAGAGATCTGCTGTGTCTACTCAAATCTTTCAGACAGATTCTTCTCCCTGTAATGAACCATTGTCTCCAGGTAGTTGCTGTTAACTCTTGTCCAGAGAAGTGACTTCCCTTCCTGCAGAGAGCCCCGTCAAGCCTGATGCAATGCAGAGTCTTCTTCTTGAATCTCCTCCAGCTCTTATCCTTCTCCAGGCAGACTCACTTTCCAGGCCCACTGTTGCTTTTTATCCTCCCAGAGAATGGGCGTGGGATAATGCAAGGGCTTCTGGGAAGAACCACTTCAGCCATTGAGCTTGCTCCTTCTATCAAGTCAACCTGAGTTCTCACCTTGTAATTGTCCAGAAAACCTGAATTCTCACCTTGTCACTGTCCAGACAACCTGAGTTCTCACTTAGTAATCCTAACATGAGGTGATGCCCTGTCCTGTTGTACTGGGAAGCTTCCTACTGTAAACTGTCCAGAGTGGCAGGACTTCCTCCCTCACCCATTGCTCTTCCCAGAAGGGCAATTGATACACATTCTATAATAAGAACTTCCATTTCTTCAAGGAAGTTCAGGTAGTAGAAGGAGGGTTAGCTTGGAGGTGGGAGAATCTCGGAAAGAGGAAAGTCCTAATTCTGACACATACTGGCTCTATGACATTGGACATGCCGGTTAACCTCTCAGTGCCCCAGGCAACTCTAGTTCTGTAAATCAGAAATAAGTTCCTCATTTGCATCAGTAATGGAAGTTTCCAAAAGAAATCATGGTTTGGACCAATGCCCTCTCCCCCCAACCATCCTCCCATGATCATAAGATAATGCTTAAAAGGAACTTTCTTCATATATATAGCAGCTCTTTTTTTGATGGGCAAAGAATTAGAAATTGAGAAAATGCCCATCAAGTGGATGAACAAGATATAGAATACAAAAGTTATGGATTCCTATTGTGCTGTAAGAAATAATGAAAGGGATGATTTCAGAGAAATCTGGGAAGATTTGTATGAATTGAGGCAAAGTAGAGTGAACAGAATTAGAAGAACAATGTATATAATTGCAATATTGCCAAAAAAAAACCCCAAAAAACCTCTAGGGGCAGCAGATAGAGTTCCAGCCTAAAGTCAGGAGAACCTGACTTCAAATGTGACCTCAGACATTTAACACTTTCTAGCTGTATGACTCTAAGCAAGCCCTTTGACTTCAATTGCCTTAGCAAAAAATAAAATAAAATAACACATCAACTCTAAACATTTTAGTAAGTGATAAATTCAATGACCAACCATAAATCCAAAAGAGTCATGATGAAACATGCTAGCCACCTCCAAATAGAAAATGGATGAAACTTATTTATTTCTTTTCTTCTTTCATTTTTCTCTTTCTTTTTCCCCTACCCTACCCTTTCTCTCTGTCTCTTTGCCTCTTTCTCTGTCTCTTGTTTCTCTTTCTCTATTTCCCTCTCTTTGTCTCTCTGTTTCTGTCTCTGTGCATATCTCTCTGTCTCCGTTTCTCTATCTCCCTATCTCTTTGTTTCTGTCTCTTTCTCTGTGTGTGTCTCTCTTTCTGTTTTTGTCTTTGTCTCTATAGCTCTCTTTCCCTCTCTCTCTGAAATTTGTTTTGTATGACTATGCATATTTGTAATGTGTTTAGTTTTACTTTATGTTAAGCTTTTTATTTTCAAAACATATGCATATTTGTTGGTGAAGTTGTGAAAGAATCCAACCATTCTGGAGAGCAGTCTAGAATTATGCCCAAAAAGTTATCAAACTGTGCATACCCTTTGATCCAGCAGTGTCTCTACTGGGCTTATATCCCAAAGAGATGTTAAAGAAGGGAAAGGGACCTGTATATGCTAAAATGTTTGTGGCAGCCCTTTTTTGTAGTGTCTAGAAACTTGAAACTGAATGGATGCCCATCAGTTGGAGAATGGTTGAATAAGTTATGGTATATGAATGCTATGGAATATTATTGTTCTTTAAGAAAGGATCAACAGAATGAATACAGAAAGGCTTGGAGAGACTTACATCAACTGATGCTGAGTGAAATGAGCAGAACCAAGAGATCATTATACACTTCAATAACAATACTGTATGAGAATGTATTCTGATGGAAGTGGACACCTTCAACAAAGAGAAGATCTAATTCAGTTCCAATTGATCAATGATGGACAGAACCAGCTACTCCAAGAGAAGGAACACTGGGAAATGAGTGTAAACTATTTGCATTTTTGTTTTTCTTCCCAGGTTATTTTTACTTTCTGAATCCAGTTCTTCTTGTGCAACAAGAGAACTATACCATCCTGCACACATATATTGTATCCAGGGTATATTATAACACATTTAACATTTATAAGACTGATTACCATTTAGAGGATGGGAGTGGGGGGAAGGAAGGGAAAGATGGAACAGAAGTGAGTACAAGGGATAACATAAAAAATTGCCCATGCATATGTTCTGTCAATAAAAAGTTATAATAAAAACATATGCATAGGTAATTTTCAATATTAACCTTGCAAAAATCTTGTATTCCAATTTTTTCTCCCTCCCTTCCCTCCATCTCCTCCCCTAGACATCAAGTAACACAATATATGTAAAACATGTGCAGTTCTTTACATATTTCCATATTTATAATGCTGCACAAAGAAAAATTAGATCAAAAAGGAAAATATGAGAAAGAAAACAATGCAAACAAACAACAAAATGAATGAAAATACTATGTTGTGATCCACACTCAATTCCCACAGTCTCCTCTCTGGATACAGATGGCTCTCTCCATCACAAGTTTATTGGAATTGGCCTGAATCACCTCATTGTTGAAAAGAGCCACGTCCATCAGAATTGATCATCATATAGTATTGTTGTTGACATGTATAATAAACTCCTGGCTCTGTTCATTTCAATTAGCATCAGTTGATGTAAGTCTCTCCAGGCCTTTCTGAAATCATCCTGCTGGTCATTTCTTACAGAACAATAATATTCCATAACATTCACATCCCATAACTTATTCAACCATTCTCCAACTGATGGGCATCCACTTAGTTTCCAGTTTCTTGTTAATACAAAAAGGACTGCTACAGACATTTTTGCACAGGTGGGCCCTTTTCCCTTTTTATGATCTCTCTGGGATATAGACCCAGTAGAGACACTGCTGGATCAAGAAGTGTGCTCAGTTTGATAGTCCTTTGGGCATAGTTCCATATTGTTCTACAGAATGGTTGGATCAGTTCACAACTTCACCAACAATGTCTCAATTTTCCTACATCCCCTCCAACATTCATCATTATCTTTTCCTGTCATTTTAGCCAATCTGAAAGGCATGTGGTAGTACCTCAGAGTTGTCTTAATTTTCATTTCTCTGATCAATAGAGCGTTTTTTTCATATGACTAGAAATTTTAATTTTTTCATCTAGAAATTGTCTGTTCATATCCTTTGACCATTTATCAATTGGAGAATGGCTTATTTTCTTTTTTTTTTTAAATTTTTATTTTATTTTATAATTATAACATTTTTTGACAGTACATATGCATGGGTAATTTTTTACAACATTATCCCTTGCACTTACTTCTATTCAGATTTTTTCCCTTCCTCCCCTAACCCCCTCCCCCAGATGGCAAGCAGTCTTATATATGTTAAATATATTACAGTATGTTCTAGATACAATATATGTGTGTAGAACTGAATTTTTTGTTGCACAGGAAGAATTGGATTCAGAAGGTAAAAATAACAGTTTACATTCATTTCCCAGTGTTCCTTTTCTGGATGTAGCTGGTTCTGTCCATCATTAATCAATTGGAATTGGATTAGCTCTTCTCTATGTTGAAGAAATCCACTTCCATCAGCATACATCCTCGTACAGTATCAGTGTTGAAGTGTATAATGATCTTCTGGTTCTACTCGTTTCACTCAGCATCAGTTGATGTAAGTCTCTCTAAGCCTCTCTGTATTTCTCCTGTTGGTCATTTCTTATAGAACAATAATATTCCATAACATTCATATACCATAGTTTACCCAACCATTCTCCAATTGATGGACATCCATTCATCTTCCAGCTTCTAGCCACTATGAAAAGGGCTGCCACAAACATTTTGGCACATACAGGTCCCTTTCCCTTCTTTAGTATTTCCTTGGGATATAAGCCCAGTAGTAGTATGGCTGGGTCAAAGGGTATGCACATTTTGATAACTTTTTGGGCATAATTCCAGATTGCTCTCCAGAATGGTTGGATTCTTTCACAACTCCACCAACAATGCATCAGTGTCCCAGTTTTCCCACAGCCCCTCCAACATTCATAGTTATTTGTTCCTGTCATCTTAGCCAATCTGACAGGTGTGTAATGATACCTCAGAGTTGTCTTAATTTGCATTTCTCTGATCAATAGTGATTTGGAACACTCTTTTATATGAGTGGAAATAGTTTTAATTTCATCATCTGAAAATTGTCTGTTCATATCCTTTGACCATTTATCAATTGGAGAATGGCTTGATTTCTTATAAATTAAAGTCAATTCTCTGTATATTTTGGAGATGAGGCCTTTATCAGAACCTTTAACTGTAAAAATTTTTTCCCAATTTGTTACTTCCCTTCTAATCTTGTTTGCATTAGTTTTGTTTGTGCAGAAACTTTTTAATTTGGTGTAATCAAAATGTTCTATTTTATGATCAATAATGGTCTCTAGTTCTCCCTTAGACACAAACTCCTTCCTCCTCCACAAGTCTGAGAGGTAAACCATCCCATGTTCCTCCAATTTATTTATGATTTCGTTCTTTATGCCTAAATCTTGGACGCATTTTGATCTTTTCTTAGTATGTGGTGTTAAATGTGGGTCCATGCCTAATTTCTGCCTTGCTAATTTCCAGTTTTCCCAGCAGTTTTTGTCAAATAATGAATTCTTATCCCAAAATTTGGGATCTTTGGGTTTGTCAAAGATTAGATTGCTATTTTTATTCACTATCTTGCCCTGTGAACCTAACCTATGCCACTGATCAACTAGTCTATTTCTTAGCCAATACCAAATGGTTTTGGTGACTGTTGCTTTATAATATAGCTTTAAATCAGGTACACTTAGACCACATTCCTCTGACTTTTTTTCATTAGTTCCCTTGCAATTCTCGACCTTTTATTCTTCCATATGAATTTTGTTGTTATTTTTTCTAGGTCATTAAAATAGTTTCTTGGGAGTCTGATTGGTATAGCACTAAATAAATAGATTAGTTTGGGGAGTATTGTCATCTTTATTATATTCGCTCGGCCTATCCAAGAACACTGAATGTCTTTCCAATTATTTAAATCTGACTTTATTTTTGTGGCAAGTGTTTTGTAATTTTGCTCATATAATTCCTGACTCTCCTTTGGTAGATGGATTCCCAAATACTTTATACTATCGACTGTTATTTTGAATGGAATTTCTCTTTGTATCTCTTGCTGTTGGATTGTGTTAGTAATGTATAAAAACCCTGAGGATTTATGTGGATTTATTTTGTATCCTGCGACTTTGCTAAAATTCTGAATTATTTCTAATAGCTTTTTAGCAGAGTCTTTGGGGTTCTCTAAGTATACCATCATGTCATCTGCGAAAAGTGACAATTTGATTTCTTCATTTCCTACTCTAATTCCTTGGATCTCTTTCTCGGTTCTTATTGCCAAGGCTAGAGTTTCTAGTACTATATTGAATAGTAATGGTGATAGTGGGCAACCTTGTTTCACTCCTGATCTTACAGGGAAAGGTTCTAGTTTTTCACCATTACATATGATGTTTACTGAAGGTTTTAAATATATGCTCCTTATTATTTTAAGGAATAGTCCATTTATTCCTATACTCTCAAGCGTTTTTAGTAGGAATGGATGTTGGATTTTATCAAATGCTTTTTCTGCATCTATTGAGATGATCATATGATTTTTATTAATTTGATTATTAATATGGTCAATTATACTAATAGTTTTCCTAATATTAAACCAGCCCTGCATTCCTGGTATAAATCCCACTTGGTCATAGTGTATTATCCTGGGGATGATTTTCTGAAGTCTATTTGCTAATTTCTTATTTCAGATTTTAGCATCAATATTCATTAAGGAAATTGGTCTATAGTTTTCTTTCTCAGTTTTCGATCTACCTGGTTTAGGTATCAGTACCATGTCTGTGTCATAGAAGGAATTTGGTAGGACTCCTTCAATCCCTATTTTTTCAAATAGTTTACATAGCATTGGAGTTAGTTGTTCTTTAAATGTTTGGTAGAATTCACCTGTAAATCCATTTGGTCCTGGGGACTTTTTCTTAGGAAGTTAGTTAATAGCTTGGTCTATTTCTTTTTCTGAGATGGGACTATTTAGACTACTTACTTCTTCCTCTGTTAATCTGGGCAAGCTATATTTTTGAAGGTATTCTTCCATTTCATTTAAGTTATCGAATTTATCGGCATAAAGTTGAGCAAAGTACCTCCTAACTATTGTTCTAATTTCCTCTTCATTAGTGGTGAGTTCACCCTTTTCATTTTCAAGACTATCAATTTGCTTTTTCTCTTTCCTTTTTTTAATCAGGTTTACTAAGGGTTTGTCTATTTTGTTGGTTTTTTCATAAAACCAACTCTTAGTTTTATTAATTAATTCAATAGTTTTTTTACTTTCAATTTTATTAATCTCACCTTTTATTTTTTGAATTTCAAGTTTTGTGTTTGTCTGGGGGTTTTTAATTTGTTCCTTTTCTAGCAATTTTAGTTGTAAGCCCAATTCGTTGGCCCTCTCTTTCTCTATTTTATGCAAGTAGGCCTGTAGAGATATAAAACTTCCCCTTATTACTGCTTTGGCTGTATCCCACACATTTTGGTATGATGTCTCATTATTGTCATTTTCTTGGGTGAAGTTATTAATTATGTCTATGATTTGCTGTTTTACCCAATCATTCTTTAGTATAAGATTATTTAGTTTCCAATTATTTTTTGGTCTATTTTCCCCTGGCTTTTTATTAAATGTTATTTTGATTGCATTATGATCTGAAAAGGATGCATTTACTATTTCTGCCTTACTGCATTTGATTTTGAGGTTTTTATGCCCTAGTATATGATCAATTTTTGTATAGGTTCCATGAACTGCTGAGAAGAAAGTATATTCCTTTCTGTCTCCATTTAGCTTTCGCCAAAGATCTATCATATCAAACTTTTCTAGTATTCTATTTACCTCTTTGACTTCTTTCTTATTTATTTTGTGGTTTGATTTATCTAATTCTGAGAGTGCAAGGTTGAGATCTCCCGCTATTATAGTTTTGCTATCTATTTCCTCTTGCAGCTCTCTTAATTTCTCTTTTAAGAATTTAGATGCTGCACCACTTGGTGCATACATGTTTAATATTGATACTGCTTCATTATTGATGCTGCCCTTTAGCAGGATATAATGCCCTTCCTTATCTCTTTTAATTAGATCAATTTTTGTTTTTGCTTGATCTGAGATGAGGATGGCTATTCCTGTTTTTTTGGTTTTGCCTGAGGCATAATAGATTCTGCTCCACCCTTTTACTTTTAGTTTGAATGTCTCACCCTGTTTCAGGTGTGTTTCCTGTAAACAACATATAGTAGGATTCTGACTTTTAATCCAGTCTGCTAACTGCTTCCTCTTTATGAGGCAGTTTGCCCCATTCACATTTATGGTTAGAAGGACTAATTCTATATTGCTTGCCATCCTATTAACCCCTGCTTATGCTTTTCCCCTTTCCTTCCCTTTTACCCTCCTATCCAGTATTAAACTGGTGAACACCACTTGCTTTTCACAGCCCTCCCTTTTTAGGATCCCTCCCCCACCTTAAAGATCCTCCCCTTATTTTACCCCTTTTCCTCGAAATTACTGTATTCCCTTCCCCTTAGCTTACTCCTTCCCTTTCACTTTTCAATGAAGTGGAAGAAGTTTCACCATAAATCGAATATGTCTATTGATACACGCTATGTTCATCTCCCTCCTTTCTTTCTCTCAGATATAATAGGTTACCTTTGCCTCTTCATGAGATGTAATACCACCACTTTACACTTATTTATGATATAATCTCCTTTCCACCTCTAGTTTCTAAGACAAATTGTACATATGTTCTTTACATATTTTTTTGACAGAAGTATAGTTCTCAAGATTTCTTTTTACCTTTTTAGAAATCTCTTGAGTTCTGTATTTGAAGATCAAACCTTTTATGTAGGTCTGGTTTTTTCATCAAAAATAGATGGAATTCATTTATTTCGTTAAATGTCCATCTTCTTCCCTGGAAAACGATGCTCATTCTTGCTGGGTAAGTTATTCTTGGCTGCATACCAAGTTCCTTAGCCTTTCGGAATATCATGTTCCAAGCCCTGCGTTCTTTTAATGTGGACGCTGCTAGATCCTGGGTTATCCTTATTGTGGATCCTCCATATCTGAATTGCTTTTTTCTAGCAGCTTCCAATATCTTTTCCTTTGTCTGATGGTTCTTGAACTTGGCCACTATATTTCTTGGCGTTTTGATTTTAGGGTCCCTTTCAGTAGGTGATCGATGAATTTTTTCAATGTCTATTTTACCCTCTGTTTCCAGAATGTCTGGGCAGTTCTCTTTGATAATTTCCTCAAAAATGGTGTCCAAGCTCTTTTTTTCCTCCCATTTTTCAGGGAGTCCGATTATTCTCAAATTGTCTCTCCTGGATCTGTTTTCCAGGTCTGTTGTCTTTCTGGTAAGGTACTTGACATTCTTTTCAATTGTTTCATTTCTCTGGTTTTGCTTGACTACCTCTTGGTTTCTCCTTGAGTCATTCATTTCTATTTGTTCCAGTCTAATTTTCAATGATGTATTTTCTTCACTCACTTTTTTTATATCTCTTTGTAATTGTCCAATTGAGTTTTTATCTTCTATGGAATTTTTTTCCATTTTATCTATTTTATTTTTTAGAGAGCTGATTTCTTTTTCCAGCTCACTAATCCTGTTTTCCTTGGTGTTGTTTACCTTTTCCAGCTCACTAATCTTGTTTCTCAATTATTTGATTTCTTTATCTACTCTGTCTTTGAATGCATGGGATGACTTCTCCAGGCTCTCTTGCCAAGCTTCCCTTTCCTTTTCCCATTTCTCTTCCAGCTCTCTTGTGAGAGCCTTTTTGATTTCCTCTATGAGGTTCTTTTGTATTGAGGAGCAGCTTATATCCCTCCCAGGGGATACATCTGGGGACAGTCTGTTCCTAGTCTCCTCAGCATTTGAAGTCTGCTCCCTCTCCACACAGAAGCTGTCAATGGTTAGAGCCCTTTTTGAATTTTTTGTTCATTTTGTCAGAGTAGGAATCAAAGAAAACAAACTGACAAGAGAAACAATTGGTCTGTTTTGCGGGGGATGGGGCTGGATGGTATTAATGGGCTTCCTCTACAGACTGGGGGTAGGGCAGCAGAGAGCCACTAACAGAACAGCAATGACTGTACTGAATCTGCTCTCTGAGGCTCCAAGAACGCACGGAGTCAGTCCAGGTGGGGGTTGGGGGTGGCCAGGCTCTGAGAGAGGCTGGCTTTCTGGGGTTTTAATCTTCACCTCGGTGTTTACACCCTCTCTGCTGCTCCTGGCTTGCTGCCAAGACGGAGCATCCACACTGGGGCAAAAGCCCTTTCACAGAAACGGCAGGGATCACACCCCTCCCCCTCCGGTCTGAGCTGTGTGAGCTGCCTGTCTTGCTCTGGCTGCCTGCCCTCAGTCTGCGCCCAGTCTGATTGACCCTCCCCCGAGCAAACACAGACCTTTTCTGGAGACTTTCAAGGATGTCTTCTCTTGGTGATTATTTGTGGATTTCTTTCTGGGTCAAGCATTAAGTCAGAGGCTTGTCATGAAGTAAGTTCTGAGAGAAAACGAGGAGCTCAAGCAGCTGTCTGCCTCCATGCCGCCATCTTGGCCGGAAGTCTCGAATGGCTTATTTTCTTACACATTTGAGTCAATTTGAAATGAGGCCTTTATCAGAACCCTTGGACTAATCCTCCCCCCAGTTTACTACTTCCCTTCTAATCTTGTCTGCATTGGTTTTGTTTGTACAAAAACTTTTAAACTTAATATAATCAAAATTATCCATTTTGCATTCCATAATGTACTCTAGTTCTTCTTTGACCACAAATTCCCTCCTTTTCCACAAATCTGAGAGGTAGATTATCCTTTGTTCTCCTAATTTGCTTATAGTATCATTCTTTATTTAAAAATCATGAATCCATTTCGACCTTATCTTGATATTGGGTGTTAGGTCAATGCCTAGTTTCTGCATAATAATTTCCAATTTTCCCAACAATTTTTGTCAAATAATGAGTTCTTATCCCCAAAACTAGGGGCTTTGGATTAATCAAACACTAGAGTACTATAATCATTGACTATTTTGTCCTGTGAACCTAACCTATTCCAGTGATTGACTGCTCTATTTCTTAGCCAGTACCAAATAGTTTTGGTAACCATTGCTTTATAATATAGTTTTAGATCTGGTGTACTAGGCCACCTTCAATTGCATTTTTTTTTCATTAATTCCCTTGAAATTCTTGACCTTTTCTTTTTCCAGATAAATTTTGTTATTATTTTTTCTAGTTTTATAAAATAATTTTGGGGAGTTTGATTGATGTGGCACTTAAAAATCAGATTAACTTGGGTAGAATTATAATTTTTATTATATTAGCTTGGCTTATTCATGAGCACTTGATAGTCTTGATTAAATCTGACTTTATTTGTGTGTTTTGTAATTGTGTTCATATAGTTCCTGACTTTGTGTTGGCAGGTTGACTCCAAAATATTTTATATTATCTATAAATATTTTAAATGGAATTTCTCTTTGTAGCTCTTGCTATTGAACTTTGTTGGTAACATATAGAAATGTTAATGAGTTATGCAAGTTTATTTTGTATCCTGCAACTTTGCTAAAGTTGTGAATTGTTTCTAGAAGTTTTTTAGTTAATTCTCTAGTATCTCTATCATCATATCATCTGCAAGGAGTGATAATTTGGTTTTCCCATTACCTATTCTAATATTTTAATTTATTTTTCTTCTCTTATTGCTAAAACTAACATTTCTAATTCAATATTGAATAATAATGATGAGAGTGGGCAACCTTGTTTCACCCTTGAGTTTATTGGGAATGCTTCTAGTTTATCCCCATTACATATGTGCTTGTTGATGGTTTTAAATAGTTGCTAATGATCATAAAATAGAATTCTTAAAAAAAAAGTCTTATATAACATGGTTTCCTCCTACCTTTCTGGTCTTATTATGTACTATTCTCTTCATACACTCTATAATCCTGCCAAACTGCTCTTCTTGCTGCTTCTCACACATAGCTTCCCATCTCCCATCTCTGGTTCTCCCTTATGCTTGGAAGGCATTCCATTATTACTTCTCCTTCATAGAATTTTTTTCTTCAAAGCTCAGTTAAAATTCCATTCCCTACAGAAGACTCCCACTTGTATTTATTTTTGTATATAAATTTATTTTTATTTATAAATCTACATGTAATTTTCCATTATTAGAATTAGAACTAGCTGCTTGAGGACAGGAACTGTTTCAATTTTTTTTTTATCCCAGAGCAGAACTTAATATTAGTAAATACCTCAGCTTACTAATTTGTAAAAGAGGAATAATTTTAAAGTATTTATTAGGCATTTGCCATTTGCCAGATACTGAGTTAATGAATGAGAATACAAATACAAAAGTGGAACAGTTTCTGTCCTCAAACATCATTTGATTGAGAACCAGAATTGTCTTTTGACTTTTTTTATATCTCTAACACTTAGTATAGTACCTGGTACATAGTATACCTACTTAATAAATGCTGTTGACTGAGAGGCCACATATACAAGAAAGTTGCTGGGGAGTTACAGGAATGATGAATTGATTCATAGGATGAGATGATTTACTCCTTCCGTATTTTCCTCCCCTCTCTTTTCCTTCTGTGTCCTTTTTCTTTCCTTCCTCCATCCTTTCTTTTCCTCCCCTCCTCTCTTTTTCTCTTCTCTTCTCTTCTCTTCTCACTTCTTCTTATCTATTCCCCTTTTCTCTCTTCTCCCCTGGCACTTACTGCAGGGTAGTTTCAGGGTGTGCTCTGGGGCCTGGAGCCAACTAGACATGGTAAGTTATAATTATATTGTTGCCCTGGTTTATTGTTTAGAAATCCCTTTGCAGACCTTACAACACTATGGAAATGTGTGCTTTTATTCTAGAAGGAGTCAGTAGGCTCGCAAACTCAGGTGTGATTTCAGATCCAAGTTCTTTTCACACTTATTT
This sequence comes from Sminthopsis crassicaudata, assembly GCF_048593235.1. Lineage (NCBI taxonomy): Eukaryota > Metazoa > Chordata > Mammalia > Dasyuromorphia > Dasyuridae > Sminthopsis > Sminthopsis crassicaudata. The sequence goes on from NC_133619.1 coordinate 594,042,686, forward strand.
AAAAGTTTATTATTTAAATAATCTTAAATTAATATAATTAATAATAATAAATCTTAAATAAACTATTATTTTTAAAAGTCCCCTTCTCCTCTTGTTCTCAATTTCCCCATTCTCAGTGAAGGGATGGGGCTGGAGCTAACCGATCAGTAAGGGTCCTCCTGCCCTATCCAACTGGATTGTTCCAAGTTTGTTCTCTGTGTCTCACTCTCAGCCAGCGCTGGAGGGCAGCAGAGACCAGGCCTTGGAACCATAGCCTCAGATCCATGTTCTTCTGGAGTTGCTGTGTGTTCAACACATCCTATCCAGAGGTGAGGGGTTGCCTAGCTGTGATAAGGGATGGAGATTCAGTCAGAAGATGACTGTGTACTGTAATGTTCTTTTCTAAACTGTAATCTTCTCTGGGAACAGATTTCTTGGAGAGCTTCTGGAGGCAGCCTTAATTTCAGTTCAATTTCCATAATCATCCCAAATGCAGCCAGGAGTTAAAGTCCAAATCTTTTATTTTCTCTTTCCAAATCTTATCTCCTTCACATGGGGCTCAGCTAGTTTTCTGGAGGCCTTCTGGATCTTGGTTTCAGTGTTCTCCTGCCACCACTTCTGTCTTCCTTCTTTCTGCCCAACTTGTGAATCTCCTCAATTTGTGAATCTCCTCCACATGTGAATCTCCTCGACTGAATTCTGGCTCTGAATCTCCTGAAGTACCCATCCAGCACAAAGGTGGAAGACGGAATGAATTTGACTCTGCCTCCAAAAGAGTGGGCTTCTGACTTGTGAATCTCCCAAAGTCCATCCTAGTTGAGGCTCCTAGCTTATATATGCTCTTTAAAGGTGTGAACTCTTTTAAAGGTGTGAACTAAATACATAAGCATTAGCACCTTGTTTCAAGTTCTGGCCCATAACATCCCCCACTTTCTTTTGATTTAGAACATAGGTGGTCATGACCTCCCTGACTTCTCAAGGAGGTGAGAACCCCAAAAAAGAAGGTGATCACATCTTCCCTGACTGCTCAAAACGGGAGTGAAAACACCACTAAAAAAGGAGGTGATCACACCCTCCCTGACTTCTCAGGAAGGGAGATGAAAACACCAAAGGAAATGGGAAATCAAATCAGATTAACAGGTTTCTGAAAGGCCCCCCCTTTAAAAAAAAAACAAACGTTTTTATTTACCAGATATATGCATGGGTAATGCCAAACCTCTTGTTCTAATTTTTCTCCTCCTTCCCCCCCCCCACCTCCAGATATCAGGTTGACCAATACATGTTAAATATGTTAAAGTATAAATTAAATACAATATGTGTATACATGTCCAAACAGTTGTTTTGCTGTACAAAAAGAATTTGACTTTGAAATAGTGTACAATTAGCCTGTGAAGGAAATAAAAAATGCAGGAGGACAAAAATAATGGGATTGGGAATTCTATGTAGTGGTTCATAGTCATCTCCCAGAGTTCTTTCACTGGGTGTGGCTGGTTCAGTTCATTACTGCTCTATTGGAATTGATTTGGTTCATCTCATTGTTGAAGATGGCCATGTCCATCAGAATTGATCATCATATAGTATTGTTGTTGAAGTATAGAATGATCTCCTGGTTCTTCTTATTTCACTCAGCATTAGAAGGGGCTCACTCTTAAAACATGTATACATAAATCCATCAATATGGGAGGTATTACACACAATCACATAAACTACATAAGCACATAGTAATATAACACAGCTAGAAGTGATGTAACAAATAACATGAATCAACATGAGGATTTATATATGTCCATAAGTCCTAGAAATAGTCCAAAAGGAATCCATTGTCTATTAGTTCATGTGCCAGGAATCCAATAATTTCTGCAAGTTTTGAAGTCCTGCAATAGTCTTATCTTGTGTTAGGGAATCCAATGATTCCTGCTGGTTTTCAAGTCCTGCAACAAGTCTTATCTTGTGTTAGGGAATTAAGTGATTCCTGATGGTTTTCAAGTCCTGCAACAGTCTTTATCAACAATTTTTCATCTCAAGGAATCCAATGATTGCTCCTGGTTTTCAAGAACTGCAACAAGTCTTATCTTGTATTAGGGAATCCAATAATTCCTGCTGGTTTTCAAGTCCTGAAACAAGTCTTATCTTGTGTTAGGGAAGCCAATGATTCCTGATGGTTTTCAAATCCTGCAACAAGTCTTTATCAACAATTTTTCATCTCAAGGAATCCAATGATTCCTGCTGGTTTTCAAGACCTGCAACAAGTCTTATCTTGTATTAAGGAATCCAATAATTCCTGCTGGTTTTCAAGTCCTGAAACAAGTCTTATCTTGTGTTAGGGAAGCCAATGATTCCTGATGGTTTTCAAATCCTGCAACAAGTCTTTATCAACAATTTTTCATCTCAAGGAATCCAATGATTCCTGCTGGTTTTCAAGACCTGCAACAAGTCTTATCTTGTATTAAGGAATCCAATGATTCCTGCTGGTTTTCAAGTCCTTCAACAAGTCTTATCTTGTGTTAGGGAATCCAATGATTCCTGATCTAATGAGTCCTGCAACAGTCTCATTATCAGCCATGCTCTTTCAGTGTCAGATGTTTCTTAGATCTTCTTTGTTTTGAGGTTTTTCTCCCTTTCTCCCTTTCTGTCTCTCTCTAGGTGCTCATTGCACCCATCTGTTTTCTTCTCTGTCCGTAAAAATACAAGCAAACCCTATCTCCCAGGCAGTTAACCTATCTAGTCCCTTCTATTTACCACTTTCTAAATCTCTTCTCATCATCTGGCAATTACATTGAAGCTGTTTACACTGGACACTGCCCTGTTGGCTTAAAAGGCCTGTATTCCCCCCAAGTGTAGTCCTTTTCTGATATCTGATTGTTTTTTGGCTGATAGATCACATCAGAGTCCTGACCTTCTAAAGACTCCCTGGGTGTAAACTCAGCTACCAACATGCCCCACCTGTCTTTTGTATATCTTGGAGCTCGGCCGGAAGTCCATCCTAGCTGAGGTTCCTAGCTTATATATGCTCTTTAAAGGTGTGAACTAAGTACATAAGCATTAGCACCTTGTTTCAAGTTCTGGCCCATATCAGTGTATCTTGTACTCAGTGACCAGCCCTGGCTGAGGCTAAATGGCTATCCCTGGCCCTTTGCATGGGTCCAGTCTTTCCCTGTGGTTGCTAAGAGATCAGGTGACCATCCAGCTTTAGGCATTTTCCCCAGTTGGAGGGAGGGGAGTCACTGATGATGTGCTTGTGGAGCCTAAGTGACCTCTGGGAAGGGGCAGGGAGGGAGGCCAGGGAACAGAGGCATCATGCTGGTTTTTTATGGTCTATACTCACACCTACTCTCCTGACTTTGGTGAACTTAATGGATGGGATAGGTTTCACAGAATTATACTATTTAGCAGGGGAATGAACCTTAGAGACATCTGGCCAAGGAGTTCTTAACATTTTCTGTATCATGGACCCCTTGGTAGCTGGGTAAAACCTATGAACCCCTTCCCCAAATCCTGTTTTTAAATTCAACAAGACATATAGACTTTAAAAGGAAACCGGTCAAATTTTTAAATGATCAAAATATTTTAAAATCCATTTACTTATGCCAGGTTAGGAACCTCTGATCTAGTCCAAACTTTTTATTTTATAGAAAGGAAATCAAGAAGGAATTGACATGTCCAAAAATCACATGGCAAATCAATGGTAGAATCAGAATTCCAAATGAAGACTTCTGATTCCAGATCTAAAACCTCTTTCTCAACCCTGGAGATGGAGGGGGGCATGGGGACACACAGAGATAACAGAGATATGGCCATAGGCCATAAGCATTCTGGAGCCAAGGAAGATGAGTTGACGAAGGGGCCATGAATCCTAGATCACTCTGGAAAAGAGACATGGAGCCCAGGGACTGTTGCCTGGAGATTTAAGCCTTGCCCTTCTCCCACCCCACCCCCAGGATGGAGGCTCACTTGGTCTCCCACCCAGGGCTGGGACACAAAGGGGCCTTTGTCTCCCTGAGGGTCTTCTCTGGGCTTAGAAGAGAATGGTTCATTCTGATGTCCCCAGCAGCTGTGCCCTGGGTGAAGGAAGAGGATGGAGATTTCCTGGCTGAGCCCGTGCCTATGGTGATGCCACTGACAGCACCCTGTGACTGAGAGTCAGGAGAACTCATTCTCAGACCTGGCTCCGTCACTGACTTTCTGGGTAATCTTGGTGAGTCATTTCCCTTTCTCCAGCCCTCAGTTTCACCCTCTGTAAGAGAGACAAGATGCTCCCTGCCCCAACCTGCCACCCAGGAATGAGAGAGTGGGCAAGCAGGAGAATGCTTTCTATGGTGGAAGATGGTGTCATGGGAGGGATGATTTCCCATGTCAAGTCAAGTCAGATCTCCAAATATTAGCATAGGCATCCACTTTAAAGTTTATAAAGAAAGCACTTTGTTCACAGGACCTCTGAAAGGCAATAGAGTATATTTGACAGTCAAGGCTATGGTGGACCAGTGGGCTAGTGCTCATCTGTAAAATGGGCATAACAATTTTCCTTACCTTCCAGAGTTCTTGATTTATAAAGAGATAATGAGTTATAAAGTATTTATAAATAGATATATAAAGTTAATATATAAATATAAATTAGATATCTAAATATCTAAATAAATAAATATAAATAGTTATATAAAGAATTATAAAGCACTTATAATGGTAGGTTCCAATTTAGCCTCAGACACTTCACACTTCCTGGCTGTGTGATCCTGGGCAAGAGACTTAACCCCAATTGCCTCAGGGAAAAAAAAGAGAGAGAGAGAGAGAGAGAGAGAGAGAGAGAGAGAGAGAGAGAGAGAGAGAGAGATAATAGTTATAAAGTACTTAGCACAGCGTATAGTAGGTGCTATATAAAAATGTTAACTGTTACTTCCTATTAACATTTTAATCTAGCTTGGGATACACTTGGGAGAATTTCAGGCCTGCCAACTGTCTGATTCCTTTGGCCTAAAAGATATTTAAAATTTCTGTGATCCCAAACTCTCCATCCTGTGTCAAACCATTGGACTCAGAAAATATGACTTCTCAGATCCCTTTAACGCATGCTTCTTCCAATAACCATCCCTTCAATCTCTCCCTTCCTATTTGCTTGCAAACATGCTCAAGTCTCCCTAATCCTAAAAAGAATCTTCTGACTATTCTATATCATCTCAAAGTCAAAGCCTAGAACTGGAAGGAACCTGGGAGGCCATCTAATTTTACCTTATATATTAATATATACATACTTGACTTTACATACTAATTTACAATCTCTCATTTCATAATTGAGGAAACTGATTCCCAGGATTGGATGAGTGGGACAAGATCACATAGATAGTAAGGATGAGGTGAGCTTTGAACCTCTGATTCCACTTAGTACCCTTTCCACTATTTCCACACTTATTTCCTTTACTGATAAACTTCCATAAAAAGTGCTCTACCCTCGTTCCCTCCATTTCCTTTTTTGTTCCCTTCTGTCTCCTCTGTTCTTGAAAGTCATCATCAGCCTCCTGATTGACCAAATCCAGGGCCCTTTTCTCAGGAACTCTTTAGCCATGAACTCCCACTAACTCCTGCCTCCCATTCATCTGTTGGCTTCAAAGACCCCACGTTCTTTTTGGTTCTTCCTTGCCTTGCCGCTGCTCCTTCTCAGTCCTTCCTCACCTCCTATACCAACAATTCCCAAATCTTCAGCCCCTCTGCTGAGCTCCAAAACCAGGTCTCCATCTCTGCTCAGATGACCCATGAGAGCCCCCAAACTGAGCTCATTATCTTTACCCCCAAAAGTGACCCTCCTTTTAATGTCTCCCAAATTCATTACTTTTCCTTTCCCTCACATCTCCTATTCAATCATCATTTTACTGCACAGGATCATAGATTTGTAGCTGAAAGCAGGGATGTGTCAGCAGCAGCCTCAACTGGCTTATGAGAGCAATTGATCACATTTTCAGTGAAATTATTCATACCTTGGACAGATCACCAGGCAAGATGTCAAACCCAGCCTCAGATGCTTGCCAGCTATGTGACCCTGGCCCCATAACCCTTCCTGCCTCAGTTTCCTCATGTGTAAAATAACCTAGAAAAGGAAATGGACAGACATTTTAATATGTCTGCCCAGAAAACCCCAAATGGGATCAGAGTCAGACACATTGAAACCACTGAATAGTAACAAATGAATTTATACCTCTGAAGTTAGCAAATGATACAACTCAGGCTTTGAGTTGTGCTGATTCTCTAGATTTAAGAAAGTGATGGGGAAAATGTGGATAATACAGATTCAGCTTAAAAGGCTGACCAGAGAGCTGGTTGTTAAAACACCTGTTAAGTCACCCCATAGAGGGCTTCAAGTTCACCTGCTCATTTTACAGGTGAGAAAACTGACTTCTCCAATTCATTTGACAGATGGAGGAACTGAGGCTGAGAGAGTGAAGGGACTTGTCCAGTGTTACCCAATGAATCCATATCTGAGATTGGATGTAAATTCAGGTCTTCCTGAGTCCAGCCCTGATGCCCCATTTATGTTCCTCCTGTGCCCCAAATCTTAAGTGGCTACCTATCACCTGCCAGTAATGTTCAAAGTTTCTGACCTGGCATTCAAGGTCTTCCCCTCCCTAGTGCTACCTTTCCTCTCCAGCCTCATCTTGTAACACTTTCAAGAATACTTACTTTCCTGTCCTCCATGCATCCCCATCTCTAGGACTGCTTACATTGCCTCATCGGCTAGACTAGTCCTCCTTCCCTTTCTTTGTCTTTCCTACCTGTTTTTTAAAGCTCTGCTCAAATGGAAACTCCTTTGTGTCCCTTGAAGTCATCCCTGATCCCCTGGGTTCAGTAGTTGCCTTGCCTGCTCAGAAATTATATAGTTTTCTGCAGGTTTCTGATGCTCAGACCATGAGATATTGCACGAATTATGTGGAGTTGTCTTATCTCCAGTAGAGCGGGAGCTCTAGGAATCTGGATCATATAGTGCTCTGCACACAGAAGTTGCAGAAATGAGTGTAGTGCACTGTAGCTTAGTGCAAGCACCTCTCTCTTATAGAAACTGAGGCTCGGTGGGAAAATCACTTAGTAAGATGGTGAGAGTCTGAGCAAGCTCAAGGTCTCCCAGCTCTTGGTGCTCTTTCCTAATGGCTCAAATGGGACCCTGGGATGCTCTCCCATGCCTTCTATAGAGAGGGTCTGGGGTCAAGGGCTGTCAGGGTGGAGCAGGAAGGGTTAATCATGCCCCCTGCCCAGAATACAAAGGCAGGAAGCAAAAGGGGCAGTGCCCAGGGTTCTCAGCCATTTTCTTCATCATCTTCAAAGGACCTCAGACATCCCCATTGTACTCCCTCTCTTTTTATCTCCATCTACCCCAGTGCCTCGTGAGCTGTGTAGCTGATTGGGAAAGAGGTCAGAGTGGAGTGCTGGGAGAATGCTCTCTGAAAGGTCCCGTTGAGGATCCCCTCACCTATTACTCAGCTCCCATGTGTTGGGGGGCTGTTAGATAGGATAGAGTTCAGAATGAGTCATTCTGGCCCTCTAGCAGGGAAGGGGTCACATGGAAGAAGGAAATGTGTGTGTTTAAGGGGAGGGGTCTTCCGGTCTTCTCCTCCCTTTTCTCTAGTGCCTGAGTAACACATGAGTCACCACAGATTCCAATGGGGCCAATTTGAGGCCAAACTATTTGTCAGCAGAGACACTGATTCTCTGGTCCTGTCCCTAGTGAAGTTACAGGGAAGCCAGGCAGGCAGAAAGACAGAAAGACAGACAAGCAGGAAGGTAGATACATGGGAAGACAGACAAGCAGACAGGCAGGTAGACAGACAGGCAGACAAACAGACAGACAGACAGACAGACAGGCAGGCAGGCAAGTAGATACATAGGAAGACAGACAAGCAGGCAGGCAGACAGACAGGCAGGCAGATAGGCAGACAGGCAGGCAGACAAGCAGACAGGCAGGCAGATAAGCAGACAGGCAGGCAAACAGACAGACAGGCAGGCAGGCAGGCAGGCAGGCAGACAGGCAGACAGGCAGACAGACAGGTAGGCAGACAAGCAGACAGGCAGGCAGACAGACAAGCAGACAGGCAGACAGGCAGACAAGCAGACAGGCAGGCAGACAAGCAGACAGGCAGGCAGACAAGCAGACAGGCAGGCAAACACACAGACAGGCAGGCAGGCAGGCAGACAGGCAGGCAGGCAGACAGGCAGACAGACAGGTAGGCAGACAAGCAGACAGGCAGGCAGATAGACAAGCAGACAGGCATGCATACAGGCAGAAAGGCAAACAGGCAGGCAGACAGAGAAGCAGGCAGGCAGACAGACAGGCAGACAGGCAGGCAGATAGGCAGACAGGCAGACAGACAAGCAGACAGGCAGGCAGACAGACAGGCAGGCAGGCAGATAGGCAGACAGGCAGGCAAACAGACAGACAGGCAAGCAGGCAGGCAGGCAGGCAGGCAGACAGGCAGGCAGACAGGCAGATAGGCAGACAGGCAGACAGACAGGTAGGCAGATAGGCAGACAGGCAGGCAAACAGACAGACAGGCAAGCAGGCAGGCAGGCAGGCAGACAGGCAGACAGGCAGGCAGACAGGTAGGCAGACAAGCAGACAGACAAGTAGGCAGGCAGGCAGACAGACAGGTAGGTAGACTGATAGGCAGTTTCTATTTGAGGGGCAGATTGATATAGGGGAAGAACCTTGGAAGAAGACTTGACTTTGCCACTTACTAAACCTGATTTGATTGCAGTATCATAGAATGCCAGAGCTAAAAAAGGACCTCAGAGTTCACCTGATCCAGATCTGTCATTTGGCAGAATTTCCATTCAGGGAGGGGAGAGACCTTGAATGGGGTTAGCAAGCCAGTCAGTGGAATATGTGGCTCTAAGCACTCCAAGTTCAGAGCCCCACATTGAAGCAGATTTCCCCTTTCCTCCATCCCCTTAGAGGATCCATGACTCACAGTTCCCAGCCCCAAGGGATAAAATAGCTCTCTAGACAGACACCCCATTGTCAGAATCTTGAAGGAGGGTCAAGAGGCCCCTGAATGCTGACGAGGGAGATCTCGGGGCCTTCAGACTACACAGAATGACAGAACTGGGAGCGATCTTGGAACATGGAAAATCAAAGCTTCGAGGGACTGTGTAACCCGGGACACTGGAATAGCTAAACCGGGCTGTGGACAGAACCTTAAAGTATGCAAAGCATTTCACAAATGCTCTTATTTGAATCTCACGGCACCCCTTGCCATCTTTGCCCATTTTGAGGCAGGGACCAGTCGGGGGAACAGTTACTGCTTATGTGTGCCAGGCACTGCGCTAAGACAAAGAAAGGCAAAAAACGTCGTTCCTTACCTCAAAGAGCTTATGTTGTACAGGGGAAGACAAAGTTTAAATAACTGGAAACTGTGAAATGTGTACAGAGAGACAAGAGATTGTACGTGGGGTTTTGAGCCTCGGCCTCCTGCTTTCTATCCTCTCGGCCCAGTCTAAGGGATACTGGAATCTGAGATGTCAGGACTGGATGAGACTTAGGGCTAACCTTGCTGCCAACCTTCTGTCTGGCTTACTGCCCGCCTGCCCTGGGGCACAGGACTTGGAGCAGCAAGGGGCGGGGGCACAGAGCATTCATTGTATTCTGTCTCCACCACTTACCCGGGCACAGGAAGAGCTTGAACTGCAAGCAGGAAGAGGAAGGAGAAAACTGGCACGTGCAGGCCAGGTGTGAGGGCCCTGTGACCTCAGGCAAGGAGCCAAAACTTCGGGAGGACCCAGGAGTTCTAGGCTCTACCAGCTCCCTGACAAGAAGTGGAGGGGAGGAATACCAGTCAGATCTGGAAAATGGCATAGAGCTTGTGGGCGGGCGAATGCCGGGGCACAATGCCAATGCCCATGGCCCTTCAGGTGCCCACCCTCAGTCTCTCTCTGCAGAAACCCAGCCAGCAAATGTCTGTCTCAGCTTGGCCCCTCAAGGGTTGGGGCTGGGGAGAGGGGGCCTATAAAAAAGCCCATTTCCATCCCACCCCCGTTGATGCCCTGAGGGGATAGGGCAGCCAGTGCACCCGGTTCTGAGAATATTGCAACTCAAATTTCACAGGCATAGGTCTGGCCTGAGCACCAGGTGGTATCTTCCAGCCCTCCCTTCCAGGTGCTCAGGGCTGCCTTCTGCCCTCTCTCCTGCAGTCCTGGCCAGGATCCTCCCCTGGAAGGTGTCCCCCCGATCCTAGTCTGAGCCCTGAGCCTCCCCCTCCCCGCCCCCTTTCAGATTCCGAACATTCCCAGGAGCTGAGGCTGCTTCAGCCCCAAGCCCTGGCCCTACCCCTCCCCCAGCCCAGTCCGGATGCAGCATCTGCTAAACCCTAAATCTGAACCCAGTGACGGGGTCCTCATCCAGACCTGCTATTTATCACCCGTGAACAAGGAACTTCCCCTCTCCGGACCTCGGTTTCTCCATCTGTAAAATGAGTCACTCAGACTATATGATCTCAAAAGTCTGCTCCAGCCCTCCTGATGGGAACCGGTTCTGGCTACAGGAGAACCCCAGCTAGAGCCTCAGAGAGTCCCTGTGCCCCGGCAGGGGTGTATGGGATTGATCTTCCCTAGAAGCAGCAGGTGGGAGGGGGCAAAAAACGAGGGGATAGACCAGATGAGCTTTTCGAGCCCTTTGAGCCGGGGAGTTAGGGCAATTTGTGATTTCTGGTTGACAGGTAGTTTTCTGAGGTCCCTCCCCCGTCCCTGCCAATCCAGTATGCTCCTTTGTCCCTGAGGGATGTTTAGAACCCCTGATCTGTAATCCCCTCTCTGCGGCAGAACCGCGGACCTGGGCTGGCCCACGTGGAAGTTCCTCTCGGTGTCTGGCCCAGCTCCCTCCTGTTATGGCAGAGGTTCCTTTGCTTATGGGATTGGGGTGGGGATATGGAGAATGTCAGCAATCTCCCCTCCTGGGAGCTGGAGTTAGGAGCCTGAAGTGACCATTCCCTTGTCGCCTTCCTCCCCCCTCTTCCCGCCCCCCCCTCCCTGCTGGCCTCCGGTCACTAGGCTGGGCCAGGAGGAAGAGCCAATCCAGGTAGGAGCTCCCCTCCCCGCCTCTCCCCTCCCTGGGCCCACCCTCTGGAGGCAGGGCTGGGCGGGGCCACTACTAAAGCCAGGGTCCTCCCTCTAGTTCCACACTGTGCTGCCCGGCCCGGCCCAGGGACACTTCGGGGGACAGAGGGAGGAGGGCGTCCAAAAGGGTGCGTTGGGACAGTGGGGAAGAGGAGGAGGAAGAAGGGAGGGAGGGAGAGGAGGAGGAAGAGGAAGAAGAAGAGGAGGAGGAGGAACTTCAGGCCTGGTGCCAGTCCTGAGCAGGAGCCAACAGCCCTCACGCAGGTAGGGCCCTCCCCACCCGGATCTGGGCGCTCACCCCATTCCAGAGCTTGACAGCAGACAGGCAGATGGAGGGTGACCTTTCCGTGCTCTCCACACTCAAGCTCACGCTGGGCTAATGAGTTTGGGGGAAAGGGGGCTGGGGCAGAAAAGGGATGGTAGGGATGACCTAGAGAGAAATGGGCAGAGGTGGCCCTAGAGACGGGGCAGGCCAAAAGAGGTGCAGGAGCAGGAGAGTGAAGGGTGAGCAAGAACTCAGATGTTACTAAATCAAGCGTTCCCCGGATCCTTTAGCTCTGATAGAGAGGACAGGACAGAGGGATAGCAATGGGGGACAGATGGATTAGGGGGAGGACTGGCTATCCGATGAAGGGGAGGAAGAGGAAGGAGTTGATAGAAAGACCCCAAGTTAGGAATGAAATAGACAAGGGACAGACGGGGACATAGGAGATAGATGGAGAGAAAATAGAGAGACACAGGCTGGAGAACAGTACCGGGGGAAGAGGAAGGAAAGGGGTGAGATAAGGACAGAGGGGTAAGGGGGAGCAGAAGAGGGGGCAATGGGGAGAGACAAGGCAAGGGTAACAAATGTGGGACAAAGGATGGAGAAACAAAAACTGAGATGGTGGAATTGGGGATGGAGAAAAGAAGGACAGAAAGAAGTTTGCTGGGGAGCATAGACATGGAGCTTTGGAGCTGGGAGAGTCTGCAATTGAAGGGAAGGAATTATCAGAGGGAAAGAGCTGGAATCCTTCCAGTCTGAACCATAAGGAGCTATTTTCTGGGATGTCTAGTGGGCTTCAGCTTTGTGGGAAAAAGAAAGGGGATTGTGGGGGCGTGGATCAGGCCTTCAGCTCTCGGGCAGGAGTCAGTGGCTTCTCTGGTCGGGAGCTCCCCAACACTTGGGGGCATCTTTGCCCCAGTATTCTCAGAGCTAACACTAGGTTTGTAGCCCAGGACTGGTCCTGGTCTCCTAGTTTGGGGGCGGCTGCCCAGCAGTCCCACTTCCCAAGCTTTGCCCTGGTCCTTACCCAGATTCCACAGGCAGAGTAGGGATTTTGGGGCTCTCTTGAACTAGGAAGAGACCCTGGGGGACTAGAAATGAGACAGGGGTCCTGCAGTCTCCTGCTCTTGTAACAAGGAAGCTTCTTGTCCCCCACATCCAGGCTCCGGGCACAATGTGGCTGAAATCCCTCCTGGGTGCTATCCTGCTGCTGGCAGGCCCAGGAACCTTCTGTGCCCGGAGCGGCCGGAGTCGCAGGGAGCTGGCACCGGGCTTACACTCCAGGGGCATCCGGGATGCCGGTGGCTCGTACTGCCAGGCACGAGACCTGTGCTGCGCGGGCCGGGAGGACGACTGCACCTTGCCCTACTTGGGCACCTTGTGCTACTGCGACCTTTTCTGCAACCGGACTGTCTCCGACTGTTGCCCTGACTTTTGGGACTTCTGCCTGGGTGTCCCACCCCCTTTCCCTCTCATCCAAGGTATGCAGGACTCGCTTGCTCTTCCTCCCGCCCCATCCCCTCCCGACCTGGAGACTCATGTTTAAGTTTGGTGCTAATCTAGCTGGGCAACCTTTGGCACGTTGCCTCTCTAGGCCTCAGTTACCCCAACTGTAAAATGAAGAGATGAGACTAGAACTGGGTCTTAACTCTTGGAGAAGTCATAGATCCATTTGGCTGAAGTCCACTGGTCCCATCTCAGAATAATGTGTCTGGGTTTGTTTGTTTTTTTTTTAAGTTCACAAAAAAAAAAAAAAAAAAAAAAATGGAAGGAAATGCTAAATTTAATTAGAGGTGAATGAAAATAAAAATGCATTTATTTTATTTTATTTTATTTTTGGCCATCCATGTTCCCTGATCCCCTGAAATCTCTCAGTTTCTCTTCTGGCTTTAATATTCTATGATTATAACTTCTCCAATTGGCATCAGGGAGCAGAAAGAGGAAGAGGAAGATGGACCTGAACAGTGGCCTTTAACCCCTTCCCCAGGCCCATCCACACTCCTTCCCCATGAGAAAACAATTTGGTCTAACTGAAGGGCCCAGACCAGGCTCCCAGGCTCTCCTACTGCCTTCTCTGAATCCCAGGGCCAGACACCGCTTCCTCCTGCCCTTTCTCCCTAACCCTGGCCTGGTGGCCCCACCCAGCCCCACCCCCTGACTCACCTGCAGGAGGTCCGGCTCCTTTGGGCCTAGATCGGGGAACAGGGAAATAATCCACGTTGTCCGGGAGTGGAAATGGGGTTTCAGCCTTGCTCTCTGGGGGACTCCATGGTTTTTGCCAGGAGGGTGAGGGCAGGTTATCTACCTGCTTTCTTAGAGCTAGTCTGACTTGTTTGGAGTGGATCCAGAGCCGGTTTCTGGGGGCCCCTGCTGGACCACCACCCCTTCTCTAGGGAGCACAATGCGTAGTCCCCATGGAGGATGGCTAGAAGGAGTCACTACTTGGGATCTCTCTAATCCTATTTTCTCCCCATCTTGAGGTTCCCAAGGGTGGGACTCTCACAGCTCATTTACATGCTCCTGCCTCTTGTCAGGTTTTTCTGACCAATGACAGCACTAGCCCAGCTGGCTCCCTCCCCCTAACGCCTGGGGACTCCTGGGTTCTATTTTTGAGAGCTCTGTGGCTGGGGGGGGGGGGGGGGGGAGACTAACCCTCTCTGGCCAACCTCTCTCCTCCTCTCATCCCAATCTCTGGAGCAGTTTAAGCTACCAAGTACCTAAATATGTGTTTTGGGAACTGAGAGGCCTGGAAATATTTACAGTAAAGGGGAAGGATATTGAACTCTGGAGGGGGGGTGTCAAAAATTTGTCAAGAAATGTGTGGGATTATACTGGGGGAGGGGGAGGAGGGTCTCTGCTGTGGCTGAATGTGGGGGAGAGGGGCCCAGCCTGGTCATCTTGACCCCAGTCCCTGACCCCTCCCCCATCCCCAGGGTGTATGTATCAGGGACGAGTATACCCAACCTTTGGGACCTACCAAGACAATTGTAACCGATGGTGAGTGATCCAGGCCTTTGGGGTGGGGGGGAGGGTTGGGGGCCCCCGGAATGGAAGGGCTCAGTGGGGTCGCTGGGCCCCAGGACCTCCAGGACAGCATCTTCAGGGGCTCCAGCTGGGCAACCAGGGAATCTTGGGGGGGTCCATTCTCCTCTCTGCCCCTTCCTCTGCCTTACTGATTTTC